>NC_080539.1:163781735-164100901 GCF_028640845.1 Ahaetulla prasina
TAATTTTCCTGGACTTTTTTTTTCTTTTTCTTTCAGTTTTTCTTCTTTTAAATGTAATTTCATATTTATATTGCATTGTAAAGTGTGTGTGTGTGTTCTTTTAAATAGTCTGAAATTGTCTATCTATCTAAAACAGAGATAAAAAGTTTTTGGGCCATTCTAAATTAAGGATGGCAAACAATTTATAGTACAATCTGTGCAAGAATAAATAGGCTGTTGTTCACCACTATGCATCCTTGACCCTTTGAGGGCTTAATCAGTAGGAAGTAGGATGACTGAAATACATTTACCAATCTTTACAGAGAGTCTACAAGGGCTACTGGCTCTCAGTCCTTTTACCTTCTTCCAAGATGTAGCCATGCATGTTACCCCCCCGGCAAGGATTAGTTCTACTCATCAAAGAATCATAATGATTTGATGAAAAAAAAGCCATCCTACTGCAAAAAGTGTAGAAATTACTGCGGTAAAGTAATATATGAAAGGCTGTAGAATCTCCCAAATATTAAAAATGGTGAGGTTACGAGCAAATGGGTTGAATTTCTGACTGATTCATGTTTGATATTGTGACATAAAGTTATGATCACAGGATGTTTTATATGATGGCAAAGCCAGATGAAAACCTTTATAAATGCCTCTTCTGTGAAAGTGCTCGAATGCAAACAGAAGAATGTGTTTGATTTAGTATATTTGATTTATAAATTTCTTATTGTGGAAACATAATACATTGTTTGCTGTAGAGCTGAAACATCAAAACAGCAGAGATAATCTTGGGAAACAATGCTGCAAAACTTGAAATCTGATATGGGGAGTAAGTATGTGTCATGGCAAATCTGTTAGCCCAATTTTAAAGGTAGGGTGGAAACACTGTTCTGAATTTCTTTATTGTTTATTGAACTGAACAAACATATATTAGGTTTGGCCTGTAATGCACCTGGGAGAGCAGCCTTCCAGATGTCTTTTCTCTCTCTCTGTCTCTCTCTCAAAAGAAAGAAAGGAAGAAAAGAAAAAGGGAAAAGTAGAAAGATGGAATGTATTATAGGTAACTCCCAGATGGCTAGATACTTTCTGGAATTTGAATATATCTGAAGAATCCAAATTAGGGAAGTCTGGATTTCAGTTATCTATGAGATTCATTGCTGAAAGTACTGGAAATGGTAACTGAGGAAAAAGGCTTCATTTATTGTGTATTGATTGTCGCACAACAGAAAGGAAGGAAGGAAGGAAGGAAGAAAGAGAGAGAGAGAGAGAGAAAGAAAGAAAGAAAGAAAGAAAGAAAGAAAGAAAGAAAGAAAGAAAGAAAGAGAGAGTTCAGGAGCAGGAATTCAGATAGGAGTTTGTCAGATGACGAGGACCATAATCTTTGATGCTCTATCCACTGATCTTGATTTTCTAGTACATCCTTATGAAACTACCTAGTTCCCACAATCTCTTCCCGCATTTCAAGTATCCAAAAGGCATGCATGTTGATTATATCACTTGGCTCCCTTTTGTTAAATGCATTTCATTATATAATGAAAATAATTACTGTTCCTACCTTTTTCTAAAGGGAACTATGGCTTTGGCATACATCATCATTACTGTTGGAGCACTGTTAAACTTTTCAGAAATTTTTTTTATTTTTATTTTTTTATTATTTGAATTTATATCCCGCCCTTCTCCGAAGACTCAGGGCGGCTTACATTGTGTTAAGCAATATAGGCTTTCTTAGAAATTAATCATAACGGAAGAAATATTGCTACTTGATAGCTGGGAAAACTTCATTCTGCAGATTGTTGCAGTCTTAACATTGCTCCTATTTTGTTTTTTAACTTATCTCTAGTGATACCATGATCCTTCTTCAGAAAGAAAAAGCTACTTTCACTTGAAATATTTTCCATATATAAACCCAAAATGAGCACAGAACTCTATTTGCCAATAGATAATGGAGCTGGAACAGCCCTAGAATAGTGTCCTGATAATACCTTGTCTTTATAAGTATGTATTCTGAAGCAGAGGTAATTGGGTTTCGTTCACTTTTGTTGTCTTGTTCAGTAGCTGCTTCTATCCTAGCAGATATTTTGCACAATCCATGCTAAGACTAAACCAGCTAGCATATTGTAACTCTAAAGCACCTGCCTCCTTCAGGCTGTGGATCCTTTCATTCTATCTATCTTTATGGTGCTCCTTCCTTTCTTCCTCCCTCCCTCCCTCCCTTCCTCTCCATTTTGCTCAAAGCATTTCAGTTGAGTTGGTTTTATAATGCTATATTCTAGATCAGGGGTGTCAAACTCATGTCGTCATGGCAGCATCATGTGATGTATCGGGATTTTTTTCCCCTTTGCTAAACCGGGCTTGGGTGTGGCCAGTGTGTGACGTATCCGGCCTACAGGCCGGGAGTTTGACAGCCCTGTTGTAGATGCTTTAGATTGTATGAATTAGAAGTGTTAACTGTAGCCTAAGAAAGTATTAGAATTGTATCAGATAACTGATCAAAGTCTTTTTTCCTAGTACCGTCAAAAGCAAATTTCTTAAGGAGAATGAAATTAAAAGTATCATCTACGTATAGCTAAGCAGTTGGGGTCATAAATGGATAGATACCATTTCACCAATGAAGGGTAAGGATGTAAGAAATTTTGGGGAAAAAAAAGAATCTGAAATTTATATATTGACCTTTCCAAAAAGAACTCGATATGAACCATCATTTTGTGTCTTCTTCATTCAATACAGATATTCTATTCTGGGGACTATTATTTAATGGTATAACTTTCAGTGTAATTGATAATTAAGCATGAAGAAGTATGCATGTAAAGATCGTTACATTTGTACATTTACAATGACAGAAAGGAACTAGCAAAATTATTCCAAATTTTACAAACCATATTCAGGCTGACACAGGATTGGCGATTTAGCTTTCATGGACAGGATTATATTGAAACAGGGATGTCAAACTTGCGCCTTCACAATGGCATCACATGACATATCATAATTTTTTTCCCCTTCGCTAAACCGGGCATGGGCAGAGCTCGCTTCCGCAGCACATATGCTAAACTGGGCTGCAAGTTTGACATCCCTGCTCTAGACCCTTTCAGAGGCAACATGCTTTACATATTTTTTTTTGCCATGAGTTAGTGTAGGACTAGAAAACAACTTGAGAGATATTTGTGTTTATTTGCAGTCAAGGATAGAAAATGGCAAAACAAAAATCTAAAAATAAACTGAAGTAAAGCAAAACTTTTCCTTTGCATAAGAAACAGCTGTTTTACTGTTACAGAACATTTTCATTAAATTTCTTGAATTATGAGTTTAATACAGCTGTAAAAACATCAGATGAATGCAAGAAACTTAACAGCATTTGTTGCCTGAATTAATACATCTGTGTAGAGCTTGGTTTTTATTTGTACATATGCCTTTAGTTTGAGAAACTGAAAAAGTGTTAGAATTTGATCATTTCATTGAGAAGATTTTCGGTTATTTTGCTACAAGCAAAACAGAAATTATTTATTAAGGCTGGTAGTCCTCGACTTACAACAATTTATTTAATGACCATTTAAATATAAAACCCTGAAAAAAGTGACCATTTTGACCATTTTTCACATGACTATTGCAGCATACCCATGGTCACATGATCAAAATTCAGACACTTGGCAACTGGCATGTATATATGACAGTTGCAACTTCTGACAAGCAAAATCAATGGGGAAGCCAGATTTACTTAACAACTGTGTTACTAACTTAACTGCAATGATTTAACAACTGTGGCAAGAAAGGTTATAAAAGGGAACAAAACTCATTTAACAACTGTCTTGCTTAGCAATGGAAATTTTGGGCTCAATTATGGTGGTAAGTAGAGGACTACCTGTATAATAAGAGAGACTCATCATGGTTATTTAATTGTTGAGATATGCTCCCTCCTATACGTTTGATGTGGAATGAATGTAGTTTATTGAGAGAAATGTTTTCTTCACTATCAATATAACCTGCTATTGTATAACTGTAGAGATCCCTCATGTTTATTGAAAGTGGCAAGTTTAGCATTACTTACATATGTTTTACGCTGGCTGCATGTGAATATTACTTATATTTCATCCATATTCTTCCACAATTTGAACTTGCAAACCTTTAGGACATTTTGCTTAGCAGGTTATTCTTTTCTTTTTCACAGCTTGTTTCCCCATATTTTTAGTGTCCAATTTGTGCTTGGTATTGAGAAGATTACCATACTTATTGATCGGTGTGTGACAATTGTTGTTAGTTGCAAAGATGTGACCGACCCATCGCGACCCCATGAAAAACATTCCTCCGGGCCTTCCTGTCCTCTACCATCCTCTGGAGTCCATTTAAACTCATGCCTACTGCTTCAGTGACTCCATCCAGCCACCTCGTTCTCTGTCGTCCCATTCTTCTTTTGCCCTCAATCTTTCCCAGCATTAGGCTCTTTTCCAGTGAGTTTTCCTTCTCATTAGGTGGCTAAAGTATTTCAGTTTCATCTTCAGGATCTGGCTTTCTAAAGAGCAGTCAGGGTTGATCTCCTCTAGGACTGACCAGTTTGATCGCCTTGCAATCCAAGGGTCTTGCAGGAGTCTTAAATAGGCAGGGCGATGGTATACAGCCTTGTCGGACTCCTTTCCCAATTTTGAACCAATCAGTGGTTCCGTGTCCAGTTCTCACTGTTGCTTCTTGACCCGCATAAAGGTTTCTCAAGAGACAAATAAGATGGTCTGTACTCCCATCTCTTTAAGAACTTGCCACAATTTGTTGTGATCCACACAATCAAAGGCTTTAGCATAGACAATGAAGCATGTGAAGTGTGACAATTACAGGATTTCAAATGAAGTATTGTGAATTGTGTTAAAAGATATCTAGTCAAATATTTTGAATGTGGCTACCATGGAAAAGCAGCTTGAAAACAAATAGATGACCATCATACTTACATAATCTCTGAACTAGGTGATTAAAATAGGCTATATGGGGCTCCTTTTGGAAAGCAGTTCGAAATGATAGATTTGGCAGATTACATCAGCCAAAATAGTGTTGGGATATGATACGTATATCAATTAGCATCTGGGCTCAATTTAAGATTCTGGTTCTTATCTTTCAAGCCTAATTCAATTGGAGCCAGGTTTTTCCAAAGACCATCTACTGACTTTCTATTATTTTAAAAATAATGATATACTGTAACTCAGGGCAGCCGCTGTATTTATCACATGAGGAAATTGTCTAGGTCCCTCTATCAAAAGTGAACCAATTCCTTATATCAGTTTATAAGTCCTTTTTCTCAAGAGCCAAGGTTTGGAGGCTTTCTTGGTGATGACTGTCAGCTGGTAAAACTCCCTTTTCTGACAGAATAGACCAGCTTCTTTTATCTTCTTTCTATTCTATTCTATTCTATTATGTAATTTTTGCTCTGTTTTATATGACTGATTCAAAGGAGTGTGTATGTGTGTATGGTAAAAATATTTCTTTCCTGAAAGGTGTGCATCTATTGACTGAAAGGCAGGATTAGCAATATTATAAGTAAATAAACAAAACATTGCCATTGGACATCTTGATATTTAATACCTTCTTTTCTGTCTCTTCCTAAAGTATATGCTTTTGAAGTATCACAGCCACAAAGCCTTTCAGAGGTTGTCTATTCAAGCAAGTAGACATTTGGCCTCTCTTTTCTTTCCTTTTGAAATGCACACCTGAAAGTGTGTTTCAAGCAATTTACCTCTTTCATGTGTTCCTTATTTAATCCAAATAAGTGTGTGACATGAAAGCTAAAAAGCAAAGTACACCATAATGCAATTAGTTCCTGTGATGTCTACAGAACATTCTAGAAAGCCCATCTCTTTACAGTGGCCAACGAACATATCAGATAATTAAAGCTAAAATAAATGTTCCTGTGTTCTACCAAAGACACAACAGTTCCTTTTAATCATTGTATCTTCAAGATCACCAAAATTTAGCATTCCAAAACAGAAAAATAAGTCTGTTATTAGGGTTTGTTTTTTTCATTTAGCATTAAACATTCCATAATCAGAAATTTTATTGGGCTATTTCTTCTCTATTTCTGATTTCCTTCATTGTACCCCAAGATTATTGGGCACTGTAAATTAAAATTTATAGCTTCTTTCTGACTGAATCAATACTAGTTTGGCAGTGGGTTTGCATTCTGACAGGTAAACCTACTCATTAAGAATCAGGAATTGTGAACCATGTTTTGATGGGAGGCAGAATAAAAGAATTTTTTGACTGACAGAAGATATTCTGTTTAATTTAGCCAACATGATACTTCCTCCACAAATACATACAAATTAGAACGCACATATTTTGGACAACTTCTTTTTCTCTTGGAACCTATCTAGATATCCATATGGTGATAAAGAAGGTCTGTATTGTTGTTACATTTGTGTAGGGAGGGATATAATATTGAAAGCCTAATTCCCTTCTCTGGCAGAGACATAAGGAGAAACTGGGAAGCACCTTGGTTATCATATTAAACATGTATTTTTTCTTTGGATATTTATATAAAGCTGTCCATTTGCTTGTATCACAAAACCCTACTCTTTCCTGCTCATTTCTTTTAATACCCAGAAAAATAGCCAGTACAGACTTGGTGCAACATCTATTGTCTTCATGTATTATTAGTTCAGTTTTAAAGATACTTATGCAATAAGGCCTCTTTAACATCTCAATTGACTTCTGGAGAAAGTTCATTTCTTCAAAAATGGCATTTGCTTTTTCATTATTGGAATAGGGACAATGCAGAAAAAATCCCAGCATGAAATTATACACACACACCCCCAGATAGCTAAAAAAAATTATTTGGGCAAAGTCAGATAATTGTGATGAGTAATGAATGGTATTAGGGATGAATTATCGAATACCTTGCACATTGATAGCAACATTGCAGAAATTTTATAGTGGTACATACTGATTGTCCTGGCAAGTAAGTAAATTGGGAGTAGAAGTGTTCTTTTCATAGCCGCCTTAAGATAACAATTGTTGGATTAATCATAATACCTTTCAAACAATAAAAATTATATTTAGCTTGCTCTGTCTAATGTTGGCCTACTTCAGGGGTGTCAACCTGGTGGCCCGCAGGCCGGATGCGTCATGCATAGGCCACACCCACCCCGGTTCCGCAAAGGCAAAAAGCATCACGATGCATCACGATCCGGCCCATGATGCGATTGAGTTTGACACCCATGGCCTAGTTAAATGCAATATAAAATTTTATACAAAAACATGCAAAGCACTATAAGGATTCTGTGTATGTATGTCTAATTTTGATATGTTTTCTTTCATTCTCTGGCAGACACTTTCCATTTCCAAGACAGATAATCAACCACAAGGATTAGCAACCAGTGTAAGGTGGGGACAGACACCTATCAATCAGTCTACTCCCTGGGATACAGATGAGCCACCATCTAAACAAATGAGGGAGACTGAAAACCCAGGTATACTTTCAACCTTATTTGCAATTCTGCTGGAGAAAATTGTTCAAAGCAAATTCAATACTCTCTTTCCAATTCCACTCTAAATAAGGCTTTATCGTGAGTTCTTTTTTTAATATCACAGCTGGCTTTGCTTTCTAGTGACAAAGACCACTTCAGGTTACTCCTATGACCTATGCTAATACAAAAGTATTAAAATGCTGCAAATTTGTTAAAAGTTCTTTCTTCTGCCCTTTCTGTTCCTGTTTATCCTGTGTCAGAATAATAATAAAATCCCCCTGGTTTTTAGGTTTAGGTCCTTTGGTTGCGGTGTTATCTAGATGCGTTTAATATATAAAGTCTCTTTTTGTGTCCAGAGCCACCTGAAATATTTTCCAGTTTCCTGACACATCCTGCTTCACCAGGCGCCTAATTATAATCACTTTGTAGCAGCTGGAACATGGTTATTACACACACTGAGTGTTTGTCAGGGAGCCACAAAAACACATTGGAGAAAGAGGTTAATTTTCTTGGAAGCAGAACATTACAGAAAACTGTAAACATACTGTCTTGCACGTTGATCAGGATTTTTAACGCTGATGCTTTCCTGCCATATTATAGCATTTACTGCTTTGCACTTACCATTTTGGACTGATGTCAGTCCATCCCTCTCGTTATGAGAGAGAAGGGGACAGACACAACAGAATCGCATTTTCAGAGGGAGCTATTTTGGGGACTGACCTTTTGCAAAAATTGTTCTTATTGCTAGCTTTCCTTTTTCCAGGTACAGCTCCATGGGTTACAACAGTTGCAGCAGGTAGCCAACCAACTCTTATAACTCATTCTTATGGGATGAATCAGCCACCGACCTTCAGCCCAGCAGTCAACGTCCAAGCCCCTGTCATTGGAGTCACACCCTCACTCCCTCCACATGTTACCCCCCAGCTTCCATTAATGCCAGCTCATTACCAGCTTCCGCAGCAGCCTTCACGGCCTCTCAGTAACATGGTTGTGAATCTGCAAAGCCAGCCTTTGTACACAAACAGTCAACCCATTACTATGTCTTCTATGACTGGGGTTGGTCAGGTGACTCACCCAGGCCATGGGGCAGTAGGGAATGGTCACATGACTTGTCCTATCCTGCCTCCACCACCACCTGCTTTGCCTTCAGCTGCCCTACCTAATAGTGTTCCAGCCACCAATGGGCAGGCTGCTCCTCAGCTTCCTCCTAACCCGACGGGCAATCAGGACAACACAAATGGGGTGCAGATGCTACGGACTGTTGGTGTGGGGAAATACGAGTTTACAGATCCATGGCATCCAAAAGGTAAGTCAGCCCAAACTCTTCATATTTTTGGAAATCGGTACCTTCAAGGATGTGTCCACTTTGTGGAGGGTAATAAGATAGTAATATTGAAGTTCTGCCAGCAGCCGGAACAAGAGGAAGTCCTGCCAATTAAAGCGTCTATCATGTTGACAGTCTTGCACCAGCACTACAGCATCTGTTTTCCTGCCTTGTATCTGAGGTAGCTTTTCATGAATTAAAGATGATAAACTGGCTCTTCCAAGAAGACAGAGGGGGGAAATGTGCTTGTTTTGGAACTGAATGACACTTTCCAAAGTATCTCAAATAAGTAGAGATTCATATATTAAGGCACATGAGACTGCTGTTGCTCTTTATCGTGGATTTTCTTTTATTTCTCTTGAGAAGCACTTTCTTATAAGTCACACCACCATCTTTCTGGCTGTTGTTGGGCTTTTTGAGTTATGCCGTTTCATATGAAGTGTCAGAATTTTTCTTCCTTTAACGTTTAGAAGAATTAGGTTGATGTTCCAGTCAGCTTTGGCTATTGGATAGATTAATCAGCCTGAAAAAAATAATACGGACATCCCGTGGGTTTTGCCATTCAAAGAGGGTATATTACAAAGCATAGTTGAAATGAACCTATGTGAAACTATCAGATTCTTCGAGTTGATGTTAGCCTAACAGCAGCAGGATGGGAAAGTCCCCTGGTGCAAAGAATTAGGTGTGCATCCAATCTTGTTTGGATTGATTCTGGAAAATCAAGAGGGCAAGGAATCAGCAAATGGGCGAAACCAAATCAGATCTGTGCGCTCTGCAGTGTGTGTGTGTGTGTGTGTGTGTGTGTGTGTGTGTGTGGGGTCACCCTTTGCTCTGTCCCAGATGGATCAACGTTCTAGGTGTAGGCCAGGAAAATTAATAAGGTTGAAAAACTATCTCAACAGTTAATAAGAGAGGATTTTTCATATATTAAAATGCCTTGCTGACAAAATTCATATGCTAATATATAATTCATGGAAACTATTTCTGAGCATCAGAATAATTCCATTTTTTTTCTGGAGATGGTTCTTTAAAAATTGACAGAAATGCTAATATTTAATATCCATGTTCTGGAACCGTTTTAAGCTAATGTTCCTCTCCTGTATGTCCTGGGCTAAACTTATTAAAATAAGATGAGCCCTTTCGGTAGGAAGGTCTAACACAGATGTTTTCATCCTTCCAATTCATACCTAGAATCAAAGAGGAACTCTTTTCCTAGAAGGTGTGTATCCCATGCAGTGAAAAGGAGCCAATATTCACATTTACCGATGACAATTTTAGCTTTATCTATGGTCATAAATTGTAGTGCAGGCAATGGTTCCCAGTTTATAGTCATCCCCATCGGATTTATTCTCCCTCATTGAATAGTAAGGAGAGATTGAAGAATTCATATAACTAATGCCTGAAAAACAAAAGTAATTTATATATTTATTTATTTATTGGAGGATTCATTTCCTTTCCTCAAAAGCATGTACTTTGAAGCTATAATTGCACTTGTCAGATCTAACATCAAACAAGTACATTTATAATCTAGTTAAATAAGAAGAAATCTTCAGTTTCACAACTGGGCTCTGTTTAGAATGAAAACCTTAATATAAATTATCTTGCATTCATAAAGAGAGTAGTTTAATATCCCACCTAGATACTTTGCATTTTTCAGATCTGATTAATTTCAGATTTGTATGTGGCTGACTGCATGTACTCAACAAAACGGGACAGTTATGGTTTAAGTATACAAACAAAAATGTTTGTATGCTAGTTTTTAGAAATTTTCTCCCTTATTTGGAGTGAATGCCAGTATACATTATAAGGAAGTTTCTTAATTGTTTTCAGTGTCTTTCAGTTATTATTCCCCAATCTCATATAGAAAAGCAAGCTTCCCTATTTTACCATTTGACAATCTACTTCAGGATAATAAAACTGGTTTGCAATTTCTCAAATAAAAGAATACGTCTTGCCAGTCAAAATGTAGGATACTGATGTTTATGATGAGCCGTGGTGGCACAGTGGTTAGAGTGCAGTACTGCAATATACTTCTGCTGATCACTGGCTGCCAGCAGTTTGGCAGATCGAATCTCACCAGGCTCAAGGTTGATTCAGCCTTCCATCCTTCCGAGGAAATGAGGACCCAGATTGTTGGGGGCTATATGCTGACTCTGTAAACTGCTTAGAGAGGGCTGTAAAGCACTATGAAGCGGTATATAAGTGCTATTGCTATTATACATAATTAGGGAACTGGTTTAAAATTGCACATTTTGTTTTTCCTAATTATGTTTCGATCAGATGAGTTGTATTCCTGTAGGATCTCCACTAGAATGCACTCAAATATTTTTGTCATAAGCCATTTCTATAGAATATTTCTTTCAGCCCAAAACAAAAGAATTAACTGGATATCCCATTTGCAACAGGTCAATGTTTTTCCACGCAAAAGTGGAAATTAAGCTTTTTTTATTCATCTAATTTTCTTGAAATGTTATTCTGATTTGCTTTAAATATTTTTATTATCAGAATATACATCAGTTGAAAATTTAATTGGTTTCTTATAGTTGATAGTGATTGTGTGGAGTATCTTTAGATATGTTAGGTATTTAAATGTTTAGCCTTGCTACCTTATTTTAATAATATTTTCCTGTTACATATATTAAGAAATTAGAATTGTATTGATGCAATTATTGGAATATCTGTGAACTATTTCTCTCCTTTATGAAATGCTTAAAAGTTATTTCTCAGTCATGCTCAGTATTTCTGTACCACCACCATTAGAAAATGCTATAGGTAAAGTAAAAACAGCTGCATGTGAGTTGAAATACAATTTATGCTCCTAAAAACAAATTCTGCCTTCATTGTCGATCAGAAAAGTCGGCAGTTCAGCGATTCAAATCCCTAGTACAGATCTCCTGTGTGAGCAGGGGGTTGGACTAAATGACCTCCAAGGTCCCTTCCGTTACTGTTACTGTAAGTAACTACATGGAAAATTAAGCCCAGTGTTCCTTGTTTTCTGTAGTTGCCTGAAATCTAGAGAGATTAAGAAATAATATCAGGTTTAATGTCATTGAGGCCTATAGAATATTGGGCCACAAAATCTTTCAGGTGCTGTAGAGATAGATTTTTAAGTTTCTATCATTTTGGGTCTCTATTTTAAGTTTAATTTATCCCAGTATTAGATAACAACATTAGATGAAATTATGTTTTAATTCCCACTGAAATTAGACTAATCGGTTGCTCTAAGGAATTATTTAATCAGCTGAATAATTTTAAGGACATTGCTTAAAGCATTTTATAAAAACTATGAGGAAGTGCAATAGTTCACAGACAGTAGGCTTAGAAATTATTAATTAAACACTTGTATGAAATGCTAAAATCAAACTGGTGGTTCCTTCAGATATGTTCAACTGTTTGTCTCTTTTGCCTTGATGAGCATCATCCTTAGCAACACAGTTCTTTTCCATTACATTAAATATCTGTCCCAAATGAAGTTTACATTTGTGTTGTGAGAGTAACTCATTTTTCCAACAGAAAAACTAGAGACTAATTGTTAATATTTGATACACAGTATATTCCCAGTAACCCTGTAAGTCTCTCCTCCAAAAGACCCAGAAAACTCACATTTCATTTTACCAACCAAAAATATCTCCGTGGTACAGTGGTTAGAGTGCAGTACTGCAGGCTACTTCTGCTGCCTGCCAGCTGCCTGCAGTTTGGCAATTGAAATCTCACCAGGCTCATGGTTGACTCAGCCTTCCATCCTTCCATCCTCATGGGTAAAATGAGGACCCAAATTGTTGGAGGCAATATGCTGACTCTGTAAAGCACTGTAAAGCGATAGATAAGTCTAAGTGCTATTGCTATTGCTGGAAAGGAAAATGGACATATTGTGTGTATGTGTTGTTTGTATGGAAGAATTTTTGGATACAATATATAATCCTCTTCAAGAACCCTCTGAGTTGAGTGGTGTACAGGTACTCCTTGCTTACCAACTGCCTTGTTTAGCAATCATTTGAAGTTGCATGAGTGTAAAAAAAACAACAGCTTCGTGATCAGTCCTTCCCTTCACAACTGTTGTGGTGTCCCACAGTTATACTATCACCATTTGGGTGTTTCACAACCAGTGTACATTTACAACAGTTGGAGTGTCTTAGAAACTCTTTTGCTAAATATTTTTGTTACTCATGTAACTGTAAAATTTTATCAATGTTTTTAACAGTTTGGGTAATTTTTTTAAATTTTATTAGCTGCCCTGAATATTCACTGATGTGGAAAGATGGAGAATCTGTCAAATAAAGCCGTACAAATAAAGTAGAGCAGAAGTATTCCTTTGTACTTCTTTTTGTTTTCAGTTGCTCCATCCAGTAGGTTTCAGCTGTATTCAGCTACATGGGATCCTCTCTCTGGTGGGAATAGCTTTGTCTGTTGAATAGAAATGGGGCAGGTAGGAAAGTTTGCTTGCCTTTTTTTTAAATAAAAAATTATCTAAATTCACGTATCTTTGCATAAATGGGAAGGAAAGCACTGTGGGAGACAGCTAGACCCAATGTTTGTTTAATGCATGTAAACTATCTATTGTAAATAATAATAAATGTATATAGAGAGGGCATAAAAAGAGGAATACAGGTGGCTCTCCAGAGCTTTGCAGACAGGATCAGCGATTAGAACCTCTTTGCTTCTTACCTATTTCAGCAACTGAAATAATTTAAATGTACTTCTTAAAAATTCCTTGTTAAACAGACCCTCCAGTATCCATGTTACCTGCAAACCAATCCTATATGCGTATTGCCATTTTAAATTCCAACATTTCTATCACAAACAAATTTTATTTGATTCCTCATATCTTGAAGCACAACAAGCTGGCTACATTCACATTTCTGACCCAATGAATTGCAGGATCTTGCTATATTATTAGCTCACCATATTTTCTTTTTGGTATTTGTGTGTGTGTGTGTGTGTGTGTGTGTGTGTGTGTGTGTGTGTGTGTTACATAAAATCTCCAGAGGTGGGGATTAATTTAAATAACTGAAACTGTGATGTAGCTAGTTGACAAGCTGCCAACAAAAGAGCGGTTCAGTTGAATGCTTTGTTAGCTTCTGGAATAAGAAGCAAAGGTAGCACTAGGGAGAGATTGCCCCTGAGCATCCTCTCTGGTCCTGCCAAATCTCTGAGGAGTTCTGGATGATCAAGAGGGTAAAGAGATGCCTGGGGCATTGTTGGTGGAGGATAAGAAGCATGCATGATTAGATATGACCATGAGCTCAAATTGAAGCCAACTTTGTGGCAGTAAAGCAAAATTACTTCTTTGCTTTATTGCAGCTGAGGAATGCCAACCAACTGCACCATTTAGAGCTGAATTCCCCATTTGGAAGAGGTAGTCTGGATGGCAAGTTGTGATTAACTGGCTGATCCTTTTATGGATCAAATTGCTTGCTTTTATGGATCCACTTTGGCAGCTGGATAGACAAGGTCCACTGAGATGTCAGAGGTAGCATCCTGTGATGTTTTTGATCCTGTGCATCCAGAAGAAGTAGACAAGGTTTTTAACTTTGCCACTTGTGGACCTGACCTTTGTCCTCTTGGCTGGTTAAAATGTCAGGAAGGAAATCTGATGCTTCATACAAGTTACTGTCCGCACCGCAACACTTGAGGAGGGAGTAGGAATAATCAGAAGGATTATTCCATGAAGGAGATGCCTGTTTATCTTCTTATCAGATTCATTGCTGTTGGTTGAAGAAACCGTGGTGGGGCATCACTTGCGAACAACTCTAAAAGATTATATGCAGACGTGTGGCAGTGTATATGGAATGAAATATACATGGGCATAGAATAGAAATTCTGTCGGTCATCCTCATGAATGACCTCTGGCAGAATTCGGGTGGAGACTTGTTTGCTATGGGTATATTACTTGGAACCCTGACAACAGCCATCCTCATCCATCTCTTGGCAGCTCTTGGGCTGTTTATGAAGGTTGGGAGACACGATATTATAGTGGTTCTACTCCTTCCTAAATGGGCAAATCCAGTCAGTAATTATAGGGGCAAGAGATCAAAGCAGTGCATTATAGGAGAAACCAACATTTAGTCTTCTACCATGTCCTGTTCAACATCTTTACAAAGGTGCTGAAAGAGCCCATCTGCTCTGCTAATGATATCCTATTATGTATAGGTAGACCTTGGTTAACAATCATAACTGAGTATAGGAAATCTGTCATTAAGCAATACAGTCATAAAATAAAATGAAAAATCCTATAGTCGCTCTGACTTACAACAGCAATTCTGGTTGCAGTCATTAAGCGAATCACACATGGTCATTATGCACAACATCATATGTCTGGGCCTTCAATTTTCTGGCAGGGAAGGCTGTTTGTTGGAAGCTGGCAGGGAAGGCTGCAAATGCCAATCACATGACTTGCAGGACGCTGCAACCTTCGTAATTGTGCACCAGTTGACAAGCTGGTATAAATCATAAATCATGTGACCTCAGGGATGTTATGGTGACCCCAGCTTTGAGGACTGGCCATAGGTTTGCTCATTCAGTGCCATTCTAACTTCAGTTCAAACCATTTCCTTAACTGAGGGCTACCTGTGTTTCTTATTTGAATCTAATGAAAGATGTAGTATTATCCTAACCGTTAATTTGAAGACTGTCATTGTCTGGATGGATAGAAAATTGCTCAGAGAACTCAAGTTAGATGGAGTTGTCATTGACCCTCTTAAAACCCCTCTCTCCCTGTACTGTAATTCACTTTACAAGAGGCTGCCCTTCAGACTTCAACTGATGCAAAATACAGAGGTCCTTGCATTTATTGAACAATCTCTAATGCCATACAACACTGCTGCTGTGGGAACAGTATTGGCTATTGGCCATAACGCTCTGTAAATCTTAAAGCCTGAAAGTTTACAAGACTAGCTATCTCAGAAACATTCTGCTGTCCCAGTCCCAAAAAAAGAGAATATTAGTTGAAGACTCATTTGTCAATATGTATGATAAGAAAAGATCAAAAGTGACATCCCTGTCTGGGATATTTTCTCCTTTGGAAAACCTTGCTCCTAAGGGTGGCTCCCAATTTCACACCTCTTCTGGCAACTTACAAAAACTTGGCTTTTCCAAAATGCCTTTGGAATCTGAGTGCTGCAATATGTGATTTTTATTATGTGTTAGGTTTTTATTGTATTCTACTTTTATTCTCTCCACATACTCTACCACCCAACAACACCCTGCTGTTCTGCCTCATCTTGGCAGGGGAGAGAGTCTGGATGAGCAGAGAATGCTGGGAATGTTTACCAAAAGTGTATAACTTCGGTAGGGTCACCCAAGCTGTGAAAGTCATTCCAGTTGCCCAGTTAAAGCAAGCAGCCAACTGTATTGGACAGAAGCAATATAGGAAAATATTGGAGACAGATACTGACGTTGATATGTAGGAAAAGAAAATCTGATGCTGCAAAGACAAAATTACATGGAACACGGCATGTAAGAAGCATAAACACGAGAAAGTTCACCACAGTGACAGATTTAACAGAATAACAGACAAGGAGCCTTGGAGGTCTTCTAGGGCAACCCCCTGATCAAGCAGGAGACCCTGTATGATTTCAGACAAATGACTGTCCAATCTCTTCTTAAAAACCTCCAGTGATAGAGCATCCATAACTTCTGAAGGCAAGGCAATTAATCCACTGATTAATTGTTCCAAATGTCAAGACATTTCTCCTATAAGATAAATATAAATGTTATTTTATTCCATTTCAGTGATACCCAACCCAACTCCAACACTTTGAGCAGATTATAAAAATAAAGAGCAACATAAACAACAAAATACAATAAATTAGACTTAAAAAAATTAGATTAATAGCTACAAAGTAATGGCAAGAGGACCAGACAACATCACAAAGTATAAAGCATCACAAACAAGGGAGTTTCATCTTACCCCAGTGTCTTACCCCAGGTTTTCAAGGCCTTCTACCATTAGAATAAAACCATATGGGTCTTGGGGGAGAGGGCTCATTCCAGAGGGCATACCACATTATACAGAAGGTGGAGGAGGAACCTGATGGCACAGTGGTTAAGGTGCAGTATTGCAGGCAAACTCTGCTCGCACCCTAGAGTTCAATCCTGGCGGGCCTCAAGTTTGACTCAGCCTTCCATCCTTCCAAGATCACTAAATTAGGACCCAGATTGTTGGGGGCAATATGTAAATAATGTAAATACTGCTTAACATTGTAAACTGCCCAGAGAATTCTATAAAGCACTATGCGGCGGTTTATAAGCCTAAATGCTATTGCTATTGCTAAAATGCATTTCCTAGGTACTGAAAGTCGAGGGGATTAATCAAGGGGAGCAAAGAGCATGCCTGCCCTAACAGTTTGTACCAGTCAGGCATAAATCACTGGAAACGAATGATCCCTCAAACAATTGGCTGATGCTTATAGACCAATTCTCGAATACAGCTCGAACCCACACCTCATTTTGGACATTAATACAATTGAGCATGTCCAGAAATATTTCACAAGAAGAGTTCTCCACTCCTCTGTTCACCACAAAATACCTTATGCCACCAGATTTGAAATCCTGGGTTTAGAAAATTTAGAACTCCATCGCCTTTGGCATGACCTGAGTATAAGTCATAAAATCATCTGCTACAATGTCCTTCCTGTCAAAGACTACTTCAGCTTCAGTCGCAACAATACACGAGCAAACAATAGATTTAAACTTAATGTGAACCGCTCCAATCTTGATTGTAGAAAATATGACTTCAGTAATAGAGTTGTTAATGCCTGGAATGCACTACTGACTCTGTGGTCTCTTCCCAAAATCCCCAAAGCTTTAACCAAAGACTGTCTACTACTGACCTCACCCCATTCCTAAGAGATCTGTAAGGGACACGCATAAGAGCACAAGCGTGCCTACCGTTCCTGTCCTAATGTTCCCTTTGACTGTATCCACTTCGTATGGTTATTTCATGCTTATACTTACATATACTGTTGTGTTTGACAAACAAACAAACAAGCAAACAAATAAATAAATAAATAATAAAGATGAAATGAAATAAATACATGTTGACATCTTAGGCATCATTAAACTGAAATGTACTGGAATTAGGCACTTGAAGTCAGAAGACCACACTGTTTGCTACTCAGAACATGACAAAAACAACCTGTTGCTTTCATAGTCAAGAAATACTATATATAGCCATGATGGTGAACCTATGGCACGCATGCCAGAGGGGGCATGCAGAGCCCTCTCTGCTGGCATGCGTGCCGTCGCCCCAGGTCAGATCTCTGTGGCGTTTTTCGTGAGCTTCTGTTTCCCTGCAAACAGTGAACAGAAGCTCACAAAAGAAAAAGATCTTACTGCGCTGCCTGTGTTGGGATCTCCTGCTGACCTTCGGCTCTCTGCTGCGCATCCGTGCATGCCTGTGCATGTCCCTGTATGTCACGCATGTGTGTGCATGTCCACACATGCGTGCATATGTCCATGCATGCACACACATGTGTGTGCACGCCTTTTAGTTTGGCCATGTACACACGTGCAGTTTGGGCACTCGGTGTCTAAAATGTTCACCTTCACTGATATAAAAGCAAGAACAGTTCTTGGCTTCAGTGCAGATCAGTGACCAAATTATATCAATTAATTGTCCCAGACAGCCCTTTCATATGATAATTAGCATTTTATGCTCCAGGCATTAATACAGAAGATATTTTGTAAGAAATTTTGTGATCAAGTACAATTTGAAATTGACCTACATTGTCTTGTGTCACTTTTTGCCTTTTTATATCATTTTGAATCCTTTGTGATAGAGCATTTCATGCATTCGATCCATCATTTAACAGAATTAAAATTGCTATATAGCTGTGGAGAGGAAATATATCATAGACTAGCACTCAGACATGGCCTTCATATACCTACAAAGACCAGAATCATGTGGGTCATGTTATTCCCTATTCCAGTGATGGCTAATGTTTTCCGGACCAAGTGCCTAAACCACATGCCATAGGTTCGCCATCACAGCCCTATTCTATGACATTCTATGCAAACAAAGTTGGACTTTAAAGGAGCAGGGTAAAAAAGAAAGACTGTTAACAATGCTGGACTTTTATATTGGAGAAGACAATGGAAAATATGCTGGACAACCAGGATACCAATAGGTTATTGAATGAATCTCACTTGAGGCACAAATGACCAGGCTCAGATTATATCCAACTTCAGATACATTAGCCAAAGAGTCCCTGGAAGAGGCTGTAATACTGGGAAAGCTAGAAGGAAAGAACTTAGAATAACTTTATTGTCACTTTGAATGTACACTAATCGCCATACATTAAAATGAAATTTCATTACATACAGCTCTCAAAGGGTGTCCCCCTTATTCTCAAAGAGAGGAAGGTTAGTTTAGTTTAGTTTAGTTTATTCAAATTTGTATACCGCCCTATCTCCCTAGGGACTCAGGGCGGTTCACAGGCAGATAAAATACATATAAATACAAGATAAAATGTACGTTAAAAAACTTATTAAATATAGCCCGATAATTAAAACAATATGTATAATAAAACCCATTTAAAATCTAAATTTAAAAGACCTAGTCCAGCCCTGCGCAGACAAATAGATGTGTTTTAAGCTCGCGGCGGAAGGTTCGGAGGTCCGGGAGTTGACGAAGTCCTGGGGGGAGTTCGTTCCAGAGGGTGGGGGCCCCCACAGAGAAGGCCCTTCCCCTGGGTGTCGCCAGACGGCACTGCCTAGCCGACGGCACCCTGAGGAGTCCCTCTCTGTGAGAGCGCACGGGTCGGTGAGAGGTATTTGTTAGCAGCAGGCGGTCCCGTAGATAACCCGGCCCAATGCCATGGAGCACTTTAAAGATAGTTACCAGCACCTTGAAGCGCACCCAGCAAGCCACAGGCAGCCAGTGCAGTCTGCGCAGGAGAGGTGTCACGTGGGTGCCACGAGGGGCTCCCTCTATCACCCGCGCAGCCGCATTCTGAACTAACTGCAGCCTCCGGATGCCCTTCAAGGGGAGCCCCATGTAGAGAGCATTGCAGTAATCCAGACGAGACGTCACGAGGGCGTGAGTGACCATGCATAGGGCATCCCGGTCTAGAAAGGGGCGCAACTGGCGAACCAGGCGAACCTGGTAAAGAGCTCTCCTGGAGACGGCCGTCACATGATCTTCCAAAGACAGCCGTTCATCCAGGAGGACGCCCAGGTTGCGCACCCTCTCCATCGGGGCCAATGACTGGCCCCCGACAGTCAGCCGAGGACTCAGCTGACTGTACCGGGATGCCGGCATCCACAGCCACTCTGTCTTGGAGGGATTGAGCTTGAGCCTGTTTCTCCCCATCCAGACCCGTACGGCTTCCAGGCACCGGGACAGCACTTCGATGGCTTCGTTGGGGTGGCCCGGTGTGGAAAAATACAGCTGAGTATCATCAGTGTAAAGCTGATACCTCACACCGAAGCCACTGATGATCTCACCCAGCGGCTTCATATAGATGTTGAACAGGAGGGGCAAGAGAATCGACCCCTGCGGGACCCCACAAGTGAGGCGACACAGGTGACAACGAGCAGCAAGTTGAATGGACCCATTGTGGCAAAGGAGACTTGAAAGAATAGATAAATAGTAAATAATAAATAGTAGATAGATCATCTTGAAGTATATCTATGCGGTGGGTAGGAGTCGAAAACAACTTGATGGCACACATAGGCTATGGAGTGATTGGTTTATATTTATATTTATTTATTTATTTATTTATTTATTTTGTCACCCAGTATATATAAGCGTAAGTATGAGATACACAGTATATATAAGCGTAAACATGAAATAACTATACAATATATAAGCATATATATAAGTATGAGTATGTAATAACTATATTAATTGGATATAATGAAAGAAAACAATAGGACAGGAATGGTAGGCACTCTTATGCTCCTATGCACGCCCCTTACAGACCTCTTAGGAATGGGGTGAGGTCAATGGTAGACAGTTTTTGGTTGAAGCTGTGGGGATTTGGGGAAGAGACCACAGAGTCAGGTAGTGTATCCAAGCATTAACAACTCTGTTAGTGAACTCGTATTTTCTGCAATCAAGATTGGAGCGGTTAACATTAAGCTTAAATCTATTGTGTGCTCATGTATTGTTGCAATTGAAGCTGAAGTAGTCTTCGACAGGAAGGACATTGTAATAGATGATTCTATGAGTTAAACTCAAGTCATGCCGAAGACGGCATAGTTCTAAATTTTCTAAACCCAGGATTTCAAGTCTGGTGGCATAAGGTATTTTGTTGTATTCAGAGGAGTGGAGAACTCTTCTTGTAAAATATTTCTGGACATGTTCAATTGTATTGATGTCAGAGATGTGGTATGGGTTCCAGACAGTTGAGCTGTATTCAAGAATTGGTCTAACAAATGTTTTATATGCTCTGGTTAGTAGTGTAGTGTTTTTGGAGAAGAAACTACGCAAGATTAGGTTTACAACTCTTAGAGCTTTTTTTGCGATGTAGTTGCAGTGGGCTTTGGCACTTAGATCTAAATGAATTGACTAGATCTAAATGAATTGACTATCTAAATGAATTGACTAGTGTAAAAGATCAATGCCAAGGTCTTGTTTCTGTAAATCTTCGGTGTCCTGAGAAGGGTATCAAAAATGTATGTGTATTCTTGTGAGCACTAAATTTTTAGCTATCCTATTTTTCAGAGTATAAGACACACCTTCCCCCTCCCAAAAGAGGCTTAAAATTTGTCTTATATAAATGTATACTCTTATACTCCAAATGTAGTTTTTTCGAAGCTTTTTTTCAGCCCTAACGAGGCGCTAAAGAAGTGCTGGCGAGTGAAGCTATCTTCCCAGCTTTGCCTGCTCCCTCGGCTCTCCGCTGTGCTTTAATGAGGCACTAGCTTTGCTTGCTGCCTCCGACTCTCAGCTGTTCTTTAGAAGCTTTTTTCCAGCCTGAACTAGGCGCTAGAGAGTGAAGTGATCTCTCCCCCCCCTTTGCCTGCTTTTCTTACCGCTGCTTCCTCTCAGCTGTGCCTTAAAAGCTGTTTTTTAATCCCCAAGCAGGGGATAAAAAACCAGCAAATTAATGTGCTGAAGCTGACCAGACTAAGGACGCTAACCAGATGAACACCTGGTAGGCAGATTTTTTTTCCTATTTTCGTCCCCCAAAAGCTAAGCTGCTTCTTGTACTCCAGTGCGTCTTATACTCCAAAAAATATGGTACTTATCCTGTACTTAAGTTCTGATTTTGCAATGATTTCCTCTTGCAACATCCTTTGTTTCCTATTGCTTAGTGATTGATTATATGCCTTCAAGTCAGTGCTGCTTCTTAGCAACCAAAGAGAAAAATTTTCTCCAGGAGATGTCCCAATCTGGTCTTTCTGATTGTCCAACAGTGCCTCTTGCTTAGTATTTTTGCTTGTTCTTGCTTCATATCAGAAGTCATTCATGCAAGCAGAATTATATTTCAGGTCATATCTCAGGAATACCCTTATGTAGAAAAAGAAAATAATTTAGTACATCAAAGGCAACATTAGGAATTTTTAAAAAAACAGTTGTTTACATAGACCATCCTCTTGTGATTTATAATTAGTCTTGAGAGGATACATTTTTTAAAAGGAAAAAATAATAATATTGTTCCTCTTCAGTAATTAAATGGTAGCCTTTTATTCTTCTTGGGGAAGGAAAAGAAATATAGTTCAACTGCTGTTGCTTTTTCTAAATAAGTAATTATAAAAGACACATCACATATGAGAGCAACGATAGCCATGAAGCTAATTTCTTCCATCTATCAAGATAGTAATTTATGCTAAGCATCCTTAGACTATGAGCTTGTTTTGGGGACATTATCCCTCCTCCCCCACACATACAAAAGTTGGAAATTACTTCCAAAGTTAGTGTACTGATGGGGCACATTCTTGGTTTCTCCATATTTAAACCTTATTTTATTAATTCACATTGGGCCCATTGCGGCCCATCCATGCCTTCTCTAATAGTAGCAGCTGAAAAAGATAAGCAAGGGCACACATAATCCATATGTTTATGGCAATGTATTCTGTATCTCCTGATGAGCTTGCCCAGTTGTTTCAGGTAAATTTTCAATAACATAAGGGACAAACTCTGAGGAATGCTATAGTCTAATATCATGGGGCTGAATGTGATTCTGCCAGCTTTATCTTTTGTAACGAATCTCTGAGGAAGGATTGGGGAGGTATCTTAATATATTCTAACCCTTTTTCTGCCAGGCATCCCAGAAGGATATCATATTTGAGGCATCACACTACTGAGAAGTTAATTGGAACTTTTAACGGGTTTTATTATTGGAAGCAACAATTTAAATACACTACATGTCTTTTAAAATGGTGGTATGAGGAAAGCTCAATAAGAGGTGGAAAGTTTGGCAGCAAGAATTTCCAAAGCTGAAGTTGAAAGGTTCATATAAAAGAGAGATTAGGAACCTCTAGTTTTTCAGATATTGCTGAACTACAATTCCCAGCAGCCCGAAGTCAACATGCTGAAGAATGCTGGGAGCAGTAGTTCAGCCACTTCTAAGAGGGTCACACTGATACAAAAGATATAGATCAGGGGTGAAATGCTCCCGGTTCAGACTGGATCGGCCGATCTGGTAGAGATGGTGGCAGGTGGTTCAGAGAAAAAATCCCTCTCCCCCCCACCCGTGCCCACCCAGTGCCCGGTCGCCCACTTGCTGCTTCTTTTAAAAAATGCTTTTAAAAGGTTAAAAAAAAAGGCTCTGATGATCACAGCTGAGCCACACGATCATAAGAGCCTTTTTAAAAAAAACTTTTAAAAGCATTTTTTTTACAACCTATTCAGCTGAATAGGTTGTAAAAAAAATGCTTTTAAAAGTAAAAAAAAATCGCACGCCACAGCTGATCACACACCTCCTTTTGGTGTGCACTGCGCGTGTGCTTGCACCTTGCATTTGGTGCGTGGTGTGCATGTGTGCACGCAGTGCACATGTGCAGCCAGCAAACCGGTAGTAAACCAGCTTAGATTTCACCACTGATATAGATATGTATCGCACATATCTTCTTACAGTTGATCTAGTAACAATATAATACTATTTGCATTTGTGTATTGCTGACACTTATAGCATTTTCCCTCAAACCACCAATATATGATTATATAGAGGCAATCCTGAGACACTTCACAGAAAAGCATTTTAGTCCTCTGTACAAAATCATTATTTTCTTTTTTTATTATACTGTGTAGAGCAAGAAGTGAACTCTTGCCCTTCTCCATTAAGGGTTTCTTTAATTCACTTTTATAGTGGTGAAGTGGTAAAGAAAATGCCTTTTGAGAGATAAAGACATTTCAAAGTTTTATCAAAACGGGGGGGGGGGGAATCATTTACCTCATTTTTTTCTTTAGTCCAAGCATTTGAAATAAGCAGAGAAATCCATATATATAAACAAAAGTGCATTCTAGCTATATTACTTCAGAAAAAAAATTTTTTTAATATTCCACAGGTGCATCTACAATAGAAGGGCTATCGTGCAAAACAAAATAATTATTCCTAGAGGCACACGTTTTATGCCTTGAAACAAAACTTCAAGAAAAGAACAGAAACATAATGTATTTGTTCAGTGTGTGTGGTAAGGAGATGAAATTGGTAGTCTGCATTATTATGTTTTACTGATAAGGTGTATTAAACTGTGGAACTCAGGGCCACTGACATAATGATCATAGCCAATAGTATAATTTATTGGTGAAAATAAAAGGAAAGTAGCTATGTAGCTGCAACTGACCATCAGAGCAAAGAGTGGATATTTCATCATGCTTGACCTTCAATTTTGGTATACCTGACAGTTCTTAATAGATTTGGGGAAGTATTTATTTATTTGATTGATGATTGGTTGATTATGTGCCATCAAGTCTATGTTGACTCATAGTGACCGCATAGATTTGCTCCATGACATTCTGTTTTTAACCTGATTTTTCAGGTCTTTTCAGCAGCACTAATTCCCACTCTGAGCCCAACCACCATGTTGCTGGCTGTCTTCTCCAGAGAATTCGTTCTTCACATGATGTGTCCAAAGTAGAATAATTTGAATCAGGTACTTTGTGCCTCAAATGAGGTTGATTTGTTTCTTAATCTTGCTCATTTTAATGAAATTATAATTCTTCAAACATTAATAAAAAATAGGTCAATAATACATCACAGTTATTTTTGTATTATGAGTTTGAATTACTATTACAATCATGGTAAAACAGACACACAGAATCTTGGAAATATTTTTTTTTTAAAAAAAAGACATATCAAAAGCCGCAACTGTAAGCAAATTTAGACTGCCTGTCTAGCCGCGTACTTGGGAGAAACATTCTTGCTGCAGCTTTCATCTCTGCTACTCTTCGTTTTAAATGTGTCGTCTTTAATGAGGAGTCAGTGGAACTATTGCATTGAAATGGGTTTAACATCACAACATGGCCAGGATGCCTGTCGAGCCCATCGTCTAGCTCAACACTGCAGGGAAGGGAAGGAGAAATGGAGGCTGCTGAAATGGCAGATGTAGAGTGGGGTGTCATTTCACGGGGTTGTGGTGTAGGCACCCGGGAAGCCGGAAGAAAGGAATGGAGCATATCGGAGAAAGGAATGATTGATGCCATCACAGGGCCGTACAGAGAAACAGCGGTTGGGTTGAAAATGCTTCACAGCTGAGGAAAGCCCATCTGATTGTCGGGGCATGATGGGAGGGGCGGTGCGGCTCTATAAAATGCACTGAGAGGTGGATGCTCTCAGCGCTGACTTTGAACTGTTTGAACTCTGTGTTTCCTTGGATCTAATTTACAGCAGCAATAAAGCATTAATCCACCCTGGCTATCATTTGTGTCAGCGTGGTTTGTGTTTGCTGACAAGGTTTGTCCAGGCAGGTTGATAATACCATTTGAAGGAAATCACATTTAAATCCATAGGATTTCTTTTAAATGCACTCTAAAATAAAAGGATACGAAGAAATGGGTTGATTTAAGGAATGTTTTAGCCTAAAAATGTTTTAGCTTCTGGTGGCTCAGCAGACTAAATCTGTCTGTTATTAACACAGCTGCTTGCAATTACTGCAAGTTCAAGTCCCACCAGGCCCAAGGTTGACTCAGCCTTCCATCCTTTATAAGGCAGGTAAAATGAGGACCCAGATTGTTGGGGGCAATAAAAGTTGACTTTGTATATAATAAACAAATGGATGAAGACTATTGCTTAACACTGTGTAAGCCACCCTGAGTCTTCGGAAAAGGGCGGGATATAAATTCAAATTAAATATATATATATATATTTAATTTGATACATACAAACACCCGCGAAAACCTCAGAAAACAAATATATATATTTTCTGAGGTTTTCATGGGTGTTTGTATGTAGGTCTTTGGTTGTTCGGGTTTTCTCCCGTGTAAAATTGGAAGTGTCTTGGCGACGTTTCGACAAAGTCTCATTCGTCATCTTCAGGCTTCAGCTTCGTGCTTCTGGGAGCAATGTGTGATCGCAGCTGTTTCTTCCTTTTAACTGCTAGTGGGGGTTTGAACTGATTGGGTGGGAGCTTGGCTGTGCTCTGATTGGATGGGGTTTTTTTGTGCTCTGATTGGATGGGGGTGTGTCCTGTTTGGGTGGGGGCTTGGTTGTGCTCAGTTTAGTCTGTGTTGCAGGGGGATTTGAGCTGGTGAGCTGCATAGCTGTTGTTTGGCTTTGTGGTCGTGCTACATCTTCATAGTGGGTGTCAGTCTGCTGCATGTATGGATTGGAGGGGTTTGAAATGGCTGATGTTGCAGCTGCAGTCTGGCTTCTGGTCCTTGGTCGTGCTTCATGATCAGTGTGGGTTTGGGTCTGCTTTCTGGGTGGATGTGCAGTGGTGACATCCTGTGTGGACCTCGTGAGTGTGGGTCTGGTGTCATTCCTCGTGTTAGGGACTCGTTTGTCAATAAGGGCGGGTTTCCAAATGGCTGGTAGGCGGGAGGTATCATCTCGTTTGTTCATGAGGTATCATCTCGTTTGACAGCTATCCAAAACAAATATAACTCCCACAAGCACATCCTAGATCTGACCAACCACTGCCTATCCAACACATACTTCATCTATAATGGACAAAAATACAAACAAGTAGAAGGAGCACCCATGGGATCACCCCTCTCACCTGTCATTGCCAATCTCTACATGGAACACTTTGAAACCCAAGCTCTAGAAAAATCTGATCACAAACCCAAACTCTGGCTCAGATATGTAGACGACACCTTCATAATCTGGCCACACGGGAAAGAAAAACTTGACAACTTCCTCACACACCTCAATAGCCTACACCCCAAAATACAGTTCACCATGGAAACAGAAGTTAACAACCAACTTTCCTTCCTGGATGTCTTAGTCTACAGGAAACCCAATGGCTCCCTTGGACACACCATCTACCAGAAGAAAACACACACAAACCGCTATCTGCACGCACTCTCACACCACCACCCAGCACAGATCAACTCCGTAGCCAAGACACTCATCTCCAGAACAAAATGCTTAGCTGATAAACAACACCTAAAAACCGAACTAGACACTCTCACTAACGTACTAACATCCAATGGATTCCAAACAAATAAGATTACCAAGCTAATCCAAAAAGAACCCCTACTAAAATCCAAGACAGAGAACAAGAAAACGGCACAGACCTCATCTCATATATAAAAGGCACCACAGACAGAATCAGCAAGATCCTCCACAAACACAACATCAAGACAGCATTCTGCACAAACCAAAAAATATCCACCATCCTAAGAAACCCCAAAGACAAAATTGAGTTAGAAAATCAAGGAGTATATGAAATCCCATGCACCGCCTGCCCCACCACATACATTGGACAAACCAACAGAAGAATAAGTGCACGCATTGAAGAACACAAGAACTCAGTCAAAAAAGAGGAACCAACTTCTTCCCTGGTCCAACACTTTAAAGTCACAGGACATGATATTGACTTTAAAAAGACCAGAACTATCGCCAAAACTGAACACTTTAACAACAGAATAATCAGAGAAGCCATTGAGATAGAAAAACGCCCACACAGCATGAACAAACGAGATGATACCTCCCGCCTACCAGCCATTTGGAAACCCGCCCTTATTGACAAACGAGTCCCTAACACGAGGAATGACACCAGACCCACACTCACGAGGTCCACACAGGATGTCACCACTGCACATCCACCCAGAAAGCAGACCCAAACCCACACTGATCATGAAGCACGACCAAGGACCAGAAGCCAGACTGCAGCTGCAACATCAGCCATTTCAAACCCCTCCAATCCATACATGCAGCAGACTGACACCCACTATGAAGATGTAGCACAACCACAAAGCCAAACAACAGCTATGCAGCTCACCAGCTCAAGTCCCCCTGCAACACAGACTAAACTGAGCACAACCAAGCCCCCACCCAAACAGGACACACCCCCATCCAATCAAAGCACAAAAAAACCCCATCCAATCAGAGCACAGCCAAGCTCCTACCCAATCAGTTCAAACCCCCACTAGCAATTAAAAGGAAGAAACAGCTGCGATCACACATTGCTCCCAGAAGCACGAAGCTGAAGCCTGAAGATGACGAATGAGACTTTGTCGAAACGTCGCCAAGACACTTCCAATTTTACACGGGAGAAAACCCGAACAACCAAAGACCTACATATATATATGTATGTATGTATGTATGTATGTATGTATGTATGTATGTATGTATATATCAGGTTTGCAGTTAATGCTTTCCAAATTTCTCCAGATTTTGACTGAAGGTTTGTGTAGGTGCTTTGTGTTCACATCAGAGGTGGTATTGTGCCGGTTCGTACTGATTTGGGCGAACTGGTAGCAGCAACTGCTCTATGACGTCCTATTTAGGCCTATTTAGGCATGTTTTCAAGGCCAGGTGCATGCACAGAAGACACGCACAAGCAAAGTGCATGCATGGAAGGCCAAGTGCACACACTGAAGCAAGCGTGCGCACGGCGAACCAGTAGGAAGAATATTGGAAACCCACCACTGGTTCACATGTGCATGCCCAAGTGCTTGTCTCCCTAGGAATTAGTTCTCCTTTGAGTCTGTGACAGAGGAAGGAGCAGGAATGAAGGATGTCTAGCAATTTTTCCATGGAGATTTGAAGTTACTTTAAATATGTCCTTGGCTCTGGTTCTATTCATTGAAGTAATTTATTTTAATTGCTCCAGGATTAGTGAGAAAACAGCTTGCACAAAAGTCAGATTTCAGTACAAGATATTTGCTGTTAGTTTCGCTGTCATAGGGGGATAAACCTAAATTGAGTATGCAGACTCTAAGCATGTAAATAAGTATGGTGCTGTACGCGTGGGCATCAAATACGGTATGCGGCTCAAAATGCCAATCTTTTCCATGTGCAATTTTTGTTCTGCTGCCAAGTTAATTCCTGCCAGTGTGGCAGATTGATTTAGGAAGCTGTTTACATCACTGGACTGAATGATCTTTTTAAAAGTCAATTTTGTTCTCATTTGAGTTATCCTGGTTTTTGGATCAGCTCCCGAGGGTTGTGAGAAGCCATTAATGGAAAAGAATTAGTGACGAGACTGTTCTTCCCACTCACTGAAGGAACAAAATTGAGGGGAGCCAGGGAAGGCAGACGGAACATGAATATAATTCCAAATTTCAATCTTCTTTGTATTATGGGTCATTACCTGTTAATTGACTAAATGGCAGTTCTCTGTGAAGTTTTGTTTGGTTTTTATAATGAAGACAGATGATATAATTAGTATCATTTCTGATTTAGAAATAATGAAAGTGTTGTATCTGTGAGGTGCAACTTTCAGCCTACATGGTATCAGAAATAACTTCCTATTGACACGAGAACAGCTAGGGTTTTATGTTTTATTTTAATGTGTTTAGTACATTGAGGTATTTATTATTTATTTATTTTATTTATTTATTTGATTTTTATACCGCCCTTCTCCCGAAGGACTCAGGGCGGTGTACAGGCAGCAGTAAAAAATAACAATACAATGTACAATTTAAAATAGAAATTAAGAAACTTATTATAATTAGCAGGTAGTCTGAAAATAGTAATGTGTTTCTTCTTTTTTTATATATATTTCATGATAGCAGTAGTTTTCTTTAGCACTTAAGAACTCCCATTCATTCTTCATATTGACCTGCATATTGAGAAACATCTATGGGGCAGAAAGTTTAGGAACCCATTATCATTCTCCCAGCCATTGTAAACTAACTTTCAATAGTTACTCACTTTGCAACAAGCTACAGTGTGGATCAGTGTCGGCGAACCTATGGCATGCATGCCGGAAGCAGCACATGAAACCATCCCACAAAGAATGCTTAGCCTCGCTGGCTCCTATTCTGTGCTTCTGTGATTGCATGCGCACCGGTCAACTGGCCGTTGAGCACGCGGGAGTGGCAGGACCTGGAAGAGCGGCGTTCCATCACAGGCCGGCACCCAGCCTTCTGGGTTGACATTATGTGCATGCAAGATGGCCAGCTGTTCGTTGGGTGCGCTTCCATGCCGGTATCTGAGTATTCAGGTGCCAGCTTGCACATGCGCGATGGACTGCTGTTCTTCCGGGTATCAGCGTTCCCGCGCACGCAAAGACCAGCAGGGCCTCACATACCTCTCAGGATAATTTCGCGTGCCATTTCCAGCACGCAGGCACATCAAAGATTCGCCATCACGGGTGTGGATGATATGAGTTACACCTAGCATGTTGCGTGAATCCAGGCAGTTCTTAATTATTCAATAAATCAAAGCTTGACCTACTCAAGTCGTTTTGTGCCCTCTCTGCATATTGCAAGAGAAGGTTTGTCATGATAGGCAAAGATTTTCAAATGCCTGCTCTAGAATCTATGATTATAATGTCGCATGTTATGTGGAAGAAAATATACTACTAAAAACTTTTGCTGCAGCTGAGAGACTTTGTGGAGCTACTTACTGCTGCCTTCTTTGCAGGGATTTATATGCTTTTTTCCATATGAAAAGGCCTTTCTGAGAAATATGTAATAAAAACAATTAAATGCATTTAGAGCTATTAAAATACAATAAAAGTAAGAACAGAAAAAAGATGTGCATCTTAAATTTTAAACAGAGACGATGCATTCAATAAAAAATAATAATTGGAAAGGGTAACTAAACTGGTGCATCAGTAAAAAAAGGCCCTGTATTTCTGAGAGATTTTACAAGTTTGCTATTCCTCATATAATTTTCTTTTCTTTTGCACCTAGTCATTTTGATTTAAAAAAAAAACAGTTCTACTTGGCTGTTTCTTTAACAAAATACAAGATTTGAGGTTGTTGCCACTTGCTTTAGTTTAAATGATAAAATAATTTTTTGGGGGGAATATGATTATTATACAGGCTCAGACCAACCATCATTCTGCCAATTGCTACAATAATTTGATATGTTTATACATTAACAGTTAACAAATATAATAAAGCTAATGGAGTTCTTCTTGCAAGAAAATTAGGATAATTGAGGAAGTAAATTATATATTATAAAGTACTGCTGGTGTTTATTTTTATGTATTAATAAAAATGTTGCATGCTTTGGCAAATATGTTTAGCTGTAGAAAGCTCATGAATATCTCATAGCACCAGTCATATCTGAGTTTCTCAAATCCAGGGGGAAATTATTTTGCTGCTTAGCTATGCCACAGCTTTCAGCTCCTTCAACTCTGAGCAACTTCAAAAAAGATGAAGACTGTAACTTTAAGATTGGGAACTTAATTTAGAGTTCCATAAAGTTACATGTTCGCAGGTAGGCACTATCCAAACTGGCTATCATTTTTAGCTTTGGAGATTTTGGCAGCTATGGGGTGAAAGAGAGTGCAGGCCATCTGTTGTGACCTAGGCCCAAGTAGTTATTACCAGACACAATCAGTCCTGAGAATTACTTCATTCTCATCTTAGTCCAAATTAATTCCAAAACAAATCCTTCAGAAAAAGTCCTTCGGCCTTATCACAAACCTTTGTCTTCTTTGGCACCCTCCCAAAGGCTTTTCTTGGTAAAGCCCCCCAAAGTTCAGAAACAAGAGATACCGACTAGAAACCAATGTAGCAACGTTGCTTTCCTACAAAGAGCCCAAGAGCCGTTGCTGTTCTTTTAAGCCTTATGGGAGGGGCCAATCATCTCCTGACCTTACTCCTGAGTCATACTTTTTGCTTTAGCTGCTCCTGCCTTCTGGCAGCTCTTTGCATGCATGCACTAGGAACAGGCTCCTCCTATTCCTCTGCCTCTCTGCTGTCCGCCTCTGGAGGCTCCAGAGTTCGCGCATCACTCCCAGATGGCCCTGGCCCCATCTCTGCCTCCGATGCAGAACCCTCGTCTGGGCCTTTCCCTGATTCCAGGACTGGCCCATTGTCCTCCCCAGCCTCCTCATGCCACCTTCGCAGACTGCTGGTGGGCCACAACACCTTTGTAGAAATAGAAAGAAATTCTCTGACTGAAATGCGTCCTCCTTGGCAACTTCTCCCACTTTGGCTGCATCTTTAGTGATAAGTTTGCTTGAATATCTCAGTAATACTGGGTGGAGTTGATCCAAGGCCTATATATTTACCAGATAGAGTTGTCATATTTTCAAACAGAATTTGAGGGGGACTGAGCTGGAAAAGAATGTCTTTTTTTAAACCAACTTTCCTCCTAGTCATCAGAAACACATGTAATGCTGTCTCCAAGGAGTTTGCATGTGTCTTTAAATATTGCCGTGATAGCCACTTATCAATTAATAATATGTATTTAAGCATTACCGGATTGTAGTGATTGTGTCTTTACAAGATGTTTTCTAGCGGCAGAATGAGCTTTTCCTCCCCAATGTACATTCCCCAAGCTTCGCCACTTAATTGGGGAACTTTGAACCATGACATGTAGAGGGCAGCAGTAGAGGATGGGAAGGAAACAACAGAAAATTCCTGTGAACGAACAGATGTAGCCTTCTGAATTCTAAACAATAGGAACCTTTAACTAAAGACAAATATACTCCGTTTGGAGTGTTCTGCTGGAAAACATGTAACAAAGGAGCAAGAAGGGATGGTATGGAAATATGTAAATAAACAACCAGTTTGAAAAGAATATTAAGCTCTTTTTCTCTACCCCGGTAGAATTTAGACATGGTAATAGGGTATGTGAGAGCATCTCCGTGATTTCATATAGAAGGGAAGGTCAAGGGTAGTAATTATTTTGTTTCGCTGAAAGCTTGTCATATTCTATAATAAGGCAGCAGAGAAGGGCGGTCTTAAAATTTCTAGAGTTAGGAACTTCTGAAGTATTTTTGTGTTCTCCCAATTGTTTTATTTTATCCCACTGTGGGGTCATGAGGGGCTTTAACTGACAGTTTTGTATATTTTGGAGGCCATTGGTTTAAACATTATTCAGTAAGAAATGACATATAATACCGTGTCTACTCCAGAACTTGTCACTAATGGATGTATAAGTGCTCTGATGTGCAGACTAATGAAGCCATTATGTTGTCCAATAACTCATGGGTTGAAACTGTCCTTGGCAGATGCAGAATGGCATAGCATTCCAGTGACATCTTTATCATACATTCTCACATTACCATTTAATAGTATCAAAGGAAATCTAAGACACAGTGGAAGGTGCATCTCAAATAAACAGCTGAGAAATGCAACTTCGTTGTCTTCTAAAAAAAACTATACCTAAATTGTGGAAAGCTGTGAAAAACTGTACAATTACTTCCTTACCTTAGACTCCATGTGGTTATATGTACAAAGAGATTTGAGAACTTAGAAAACCTTCATTATATAGATACTTAGATAGTTATTCTTTTTCTGGAGTAAGCATTGTAATACAAAGTGAAGAGTAAGAAGTAATAGGCAAAAGAAATTTTAACAGCAGGAGACCAGAACAAAAAAAAATCTTAACTAGATCCAGTTTCAAACAACACCATTTATTGTACCTCCTGATACCTTTATCTTCTTACAAACCATCTTTGTTTCCATCATATCTGTATATCAATTCATGCATTTTCTTTTTATTATTAAACTTCTAGTTTCTTGTTTTTTTCTGAGAATTCCATTAACTCTGTCCAGTTTTTTTCCTGCTCCTTCTCTTCCTCTCAATCTGTTCACATACATGTTTTGCTATTTGGTCCTTGTTCATTCTCTCCGTATGACCAAATCATCTCAGCATACTTCTTCCATATTGATCAGTTTTCCAGTCAATCTACTTTCATTTTTGACTCTAATTCTTCTAACCCATTCCCACTGTATTCAGCTTACTTTTATGTCTCTCCTGATATGCCCAACCTTCACTTTGACTAAGACAGCTACCCTGTTTCCCCGAAAATAAGACCTCCCCGGATAATAAGTCCAATCAGGCTTTTCAGTGCATGTGCTAAAATAAGCCCTCCCCCAAAAATAAACTTTCCCTGAAAATATTTAAATGCATACACAGCTGGTCTCTACCATTTCCTCTGGTTGCTTGCTGCGCAAACAACACAAGGTGATGAGGCGAGGTCGGAGGGGGGGAACATGCCCCACGCATACCACACGCCCTAGCCCAACCCTAGCCACTGCACCCCTTCTGTCATGCTAATGGCCGCCGCAAAAGCCATTAGCAAAGAACAGGGAGGCAATGGCGGCGACGGGACATCCAGTCGCAATAGCATGGCTGGGCCGACGGCATGGTGCAGACTCCTGGGAAGAACGATGGAAGCGCGTGCACAGCCTTGGGGCGAAGAGCTGATGAGCGGCTGTGTCAGCAGCAGCCATGAGGTGACCACATTCGTCGCCTCCTGCACCTCAAAAATAATAAGACCTTCCCAAAAATAAGGCCAAGTGCTTATTTTGGGGGGTCAAAAGAAAATAAGACCCTGTCTTATTTTCGGGGAAACATGGTAGGAATTCTGAAACTTATGGCAGCATTAAGCGAAGAAGACTATCCTATATATCCTAAATCGTCATACATCCATCTTAGCTTAAGCCTTATACATATTATCCATTGTTATTTTTGCCTTTCCAGAATTATTCACTGGTCTGATACTCTTGAATGATACAATATAGAAATATTGAAATATTATTGTACAGAGACATAATAGAGAAACAATCAGATAAACACTAATAGGAAAAGCTGAGAAGCAATCTTAGTGCTTGCATTCTTCATTCTTGTGCTCTTCTGGAGAGTGGCACACTACAATAACTCATATACAGCTGGACAGATGTGCTTTAACTTCCAATTCCGCTGCAAAGATCTGGCTGCTGTGTTCTGCTCTCATTCCTTCAATTCTATTTCGGGTAGAATCATTATTATTATTATTTATCAAATTTTTATACCGCCCTTCTCCCAAAGGACTCAGGGCGGTTTACAGCCAAAGATAAAAAACAAGATATATACAATTAAAACCAACAATTAAAAACATAGCAAATTACAAAGGCTGATAATTTAAAAATTTAAATTTAAATTTAAAATTTAAAAATATTAATAAAACCCCAATTTAAAATCAAAACTATTATGCCAGTCCCGCTTGAATAAATAAGTGTGTTTTTAGCTCACGCCGGAAGGTCCGAAGATAGGTACTTGACGTAGGCCAGGGGGAAGTTCATTCCAGAGCGTTGATGCTCCCACAGAGAAGGCCCTACTCCTGGGGGTCGCCAGCCGACACTGTTTGGCGGACGACACCCTGAGGAGACCCTCTCTGTGAGAGCGTACGGGTCGGTGGGAGGCATAGGGTAACAGCAGGCGGTCTCGTAAGTACCGGGTCCTAAGCCATGGGCGCTTTAAAGGTGGTAACCAAAATCTTGAAGCGCACCGAAAGACCACAGGAAGCCAGTGCAGACTACGGAGCAGTGATGTTACGTGGGAGCCACGGCGGCTCCCGTTACTACTCGCGCAGCCGCATTCTGGACTAACTGCAGCCTCCGGGTGCACCTCAAGGGCAGCCCCATGTAGAGAGCATTGCAGTAATCCAACCGAGACGTAACCAGAGCGTAGGTGACGGTGCATAAGGCATCCCGGTCAAGGAAGGGACGCAACTGGCGAACCAAGCGAACTTGGTAGAAGGCCCTCCTGGAGACGGCCGCCAGATGTTCATCAAAGGACAGCCGTCCATCCAGGAGGGCGCCCAAGGTGCGGACCACCTCCTTTGGGGGCACTAACTGCTTCAACAGTCAGCTGCGGATGCAGCTGACTGTACCGGGGTGCCGGCATCCACAGCCACTCCGTCTTGGAGGGATTGAGCTTGAGCCTGTTTCTCCCCATCCAGACCCGTACAGCTTCCAGGCACCGGGACAGCACTTCGACCGCTTCGTTGGGGTGGTCCGGGGTGGAAAAGTACAGCTGAGTGTCATCAGCGTACAGATGATAACTCACCCCGAAACCACTGATGACCTCGCCCAGCGGCTTCATATAGATGTTGAACAGGGTAGGCGAGAGAATCGACCCCTGAGGCACCCCACAAGTGAGGCGCCTCGCGGACGACCTCTGCCCCCCTGTCAACACCGTCTGCGACCGGTCGGAGAGATAGGAGGAGAACCACCGATAAACGGTGCCTCCCACTCCCAATCCCTCCAGCCGGCGCAGCAGGATACCATGGTCGATGGTATCAAAAGCCGCTGAGAGATCTAATAGGACCAAGGCAGAGGAGCAACCCCTGTCCCTGGCCCTCCAGAGGTCATCCACCAACGCGACCAAAGCCGTCTCCGTGCTGTAACCGGGTCGGAAGCCGGACTGGAACGGGTCTAGATAGACAGCTTCCTCCAGGTGCCGGGGAAGCTGCCATGCAACCACACTCTCTACAACCTTCGCCACAAAGCGAAGGTTGGAGACTGGATGATAATTTCCCAAAATAGCTGGGTCCAGGGAAGGCTTCTTAAGGAGAGGTCTCACCACCGCCTCTTTCAAGGCGGCGGGGAAAACCCCTTCCCCCAAAGAAGCATTTATAATCCCCTGGAGCCAGCCTCGTGTCGCTTCCTGAGCAGCCAGCACTAACCAGGAAGGACACGGGTCCAGTAAACATGTAGTTGCATGTAACCTCCCCAGCAACCTGTCCACGTCCTCGAGAGCCACAGAATCAAACTCATCCCAAATAGCCTCAACAAGACGTGCCTCCGTCATATCGGCTGGATCATCGCAATCTTGGTCCAAACTATCCCGAAGCTGAACGATTTTATCGTATAGATAACCGTTAAACTCCTCAGCTCGTCCTTGTAAAGGGTCATCCCGTCCCTCTTGATGAAGGAGGGAACGGGTCACCCGAAACAAGGCGGCCAGGCGGTTATCTGCCGATGCAATGAGGGTGGAAACATAAGAGCGTTTCGCCTCCCTCATTGCCACTAGGTAGGTCTTAGTATAAGACCTCACTAGTGTCCGATCAGCCTCGGAATGGTCATTCTTGATGTCTTAAGAAGTCATGCTAGTTATACTGATGATATCCTGCAATTTTAATTAATTCCAAAGCTGTCTGAGCTGAGCTCAATTAGACAGAATGGGGAAATATAGACAAGAAACAGAAGCAAGGGACAGATGAACGCTAAAGCAAAGCTCACAGCTAGACCCAGACATACAGTATTTAAATTTATTGCCTGCTTTACTACCATCAGAAATTCCTCTCTTAAACTGAGAATGTTACAGCAATGTGAAGAAGGATGTTAAAGTCCAGTTATATGTTTTTTTTATAGATGATCACTTACACAAATGTCTTGTTGTAGATTTCAGAATGTTTTCATTTGCAGACTTTACCAAATTGTTTAATTTCAGTCATCCCATAACTGGCCAGGTCACCAAAATCTGAGCAATTACATATGTTGATACAAGCATTTTAGAGGTAGATACCATTTCATCATGCTTGGCTTAACTTCTTATAAAGGAAGCTGGCAGTTTGTTTACTCCCTATCCCTAATTAAGGTTTTAAATCTCAGCATAGTTGATTCTTAACATTGGTTTCAAGGGAGGTTTAGTCTTCAATGAGTTGATTGCTTTACCTTTTATTTATCAGATTTATGTAATGTTCCTCAGATAAGAATTAGAATCAGCAAGGATTGAGAACTCTGCTTTCTCACCTTTCTCTGTAAACAATAAAATAGATTAGGCTAGATTTTATTTGTGCTTCCTCTTAAAATATTTTGCTCTAAAATATATCAATATTTTCAATAAACAGGAATTCCAGTATGTTTTCCACAGTGCTACCAGGTTCCTCTAATTTAGGTGTAAGGTCATGGTGCTCTTCAGAATCCTCTGAAAAGATTCTGAAAAATGAGGATTTATGGGAAATTTTATAATATATGGGTCAGTCTGAGGTTCTTGTTAGTGTTTTTATAGAGATTTCTGTCAAGCTCTGTGTCAGTATTTGTCATTGCTGGAACTTTTTAAGTATCTTCTTTTTTTAAAGATATACTGTAGTAAAAACCTGTTTGTCAAGATATCTCTCAAAGATTGACAATATGCATTACAGGTTTTTATGTCTTTGTGAGTAATGTGTAGTTGGTATGTACTTTGTTATATAGAATTGAGATCTGGATGAACATTTGATTAAGTTGAGTGCAGTGAGAGTGGAATATTTAAGAAGTCTGTTTGATGATATAAGAGATTGGGACAAGAATCAATAGATGATGAATGAAACTGGATTGAATACAGCATTGATTGGCTACAAAGAAAGTGGCTAATTTTATCTAGAAATATAATAGACATTGCTAAGTCTGATTAAAAATTTGGTAAACTTAAAACAGGGTGAAACAACGGTCTCTGAATGTTTGAACATATGTCATGCTTCTTGTTTATGATATGATCAACTTAAGTGATATCGATGGTTGACATCATAGTTATGAATTCTACAGGAAAATATGTTTAAGAGATGAAATTTCCTTTTGCTGTTTAGGAGGAAAGAATTCAAATGTATTAAAGTGTAATCTGGGGTGAGTGTTTTGTTGATTAAAAACAGTGCTTAGGTTCTACTAAAAGAGAATAATTTTGTATCTATTTGTGCTTGAAATACATATTATTTACTATTTCCAGGCAGTGGTGAAATTCAAAAATTTTCCCTACCAGGTCTATGGGCATGGATTGGTGGTCATGTGAATGGCTGGGCATGGCCAACTCAATGTCACTCCAACCCAGTCACATGACCCCCTCCCAGCCACACCTGCCCAGGTTTTGTGGCTCCCAGTGTTTTCTGTTGGAAATGGGTCATGTGACTGGGTGGGCGTGGCCAATTTGATTGGTCTCACCCTTAGGAAATTTCTCTTTAGTCCAACTCACAATAAAATAGCACAATAAAATAGCATTGTGGCAATATTTAGAACAGAATAGAACAGAACAGAACAGAACAGAATAACAGAAGTGGAAAGGACCTTGAATCTTGTAGTCCAACCTCCTGCTTAGGCAGGAAACCCTATACCACTTCAGACAAATGATTATCCAAACTCTTCTTTAAAACCTCCAGTGTTAGAACGTTTACAGCTTCTGGAGGCAAGTTGTTCCACTGATTAATTGTTCTGTCAGGAAATTTGACAGAATTTGTACGGCTCGTAAAAAAATGAGGGAGTCAATCTATTTTCCAAAGCACCAAAAGGTACAACAAGAAACAATGGATGGAAATTAATCAAAGAAAAAAGCAATCTAGGACTAAGGAGAAATTTCCTAAGGGTGAGACCAGTCAACCAATGGAATAGCTTGCCATCACTAGAGGCTTTCAAAAAGAGTGAGGGAAGTACACTCCAAAAGGACAATGCCAGAACCACTAAAACAATGCAAAAAGCTTAAAACAGCCATTCCCCTTTTTAAAAAAAGTCAACCCCAAAGCATACGCAGCAGCGGAGAGGGAAACTAAGAGCAGCTGCTCAGGCTAATTGAAAACCTGAGCGTGCTGCCAAAAGCTGTTAATCCTTCCAAATCTATTATTTTATGTTCTCTATGTTCTAAATTGGGTGTTTCACAGCAGAAGCAATACAACTGGCTGGAGCACACATGCATTAAATTCACGGCCTGTATGATCAAGATGCATCATTGTCCCCTCATGTATCTTTTCTCCAGGAAGAAACAAGAAGTAGCCAACACTGCAGCAGCTATAAAAGGTCTTGGGAAACTCCAGGGAGTATCAGCTGATCATAGAAGTGTTACTTAATACTCTTTATAATGAAGATGTTTGTAATCTTGTCCTTCTTCCTGAAAGGAAGAGGTTAATCCCACCCCTAGATGGGTGATTGATGGGTTTCCCTGCCCTAATCCTTTCAGTTTCTGTTGTTTATTGACTTGATTCAGCTTGCAACTGTTAAGTGGAGCTATTAACTGAAGGGAGAGGGAGAGAGAAAACCACTCTCCTTGGCAGATGTATATCCAAATGTGATTATGTTACATGCTCATACTATCTACTTCTATTGAACTAAGGAAGCGGTGGAAATGAAAGAATCAATGAGAAATACAGTTCTCATTGTTTAGAAAGATAAATAGTTTTTATTAGTTGTTGCATGCAGTGATAACAATTACACACAACTTCTCCACTTCCTGAGAAATAATTGAGTACTGATTCAGTGAAAGAAATACATGTCATTTAATGTTTCCTTCTGCTTTTCAGACCTGTAAAGGTCTTAATTTCAAGGACTGGCCATACAGTTCTTTTTTCATCACCACTGTAACTGTGAACGGTCACTAAACAAGGCAGTTGCTTAAAGAAGACTAGAGATAAGTAGGAATAATATACAACTACAGGTAGTCCTCCACTTACAACAGTTCATTTAGTGACCGTTCCAAGTTACAACGGCACTGTTATAAGTGACTTATGATCGTTTTTTCACAGCATCCCCACTGTGCCATGATCAAAATTCAGATGCTTGGCAACTGACTCATATTGCAGTGTCCTGGGGTCATGTGATCCCTTTTGCGACCTTCTGACAAGCAAAGTCAATGGGGAAGCCAGATTCACGTGTTAACTAACTTAAGAACTGCAATGATTCACTTAACAACTGTGGCAAGAAAAGTAGTAAAATGGGACAAAACTCACTTAACAAATGTCTCGTTTAGCAACAGAAATGTTGGGCTCAATGGCGATCATAAGTCGAGGACTACCTGTACATGATTTACTGGTTCAACACCACCCGTTTTAGAAGGATAAATGCATTCCAAGATGGGATGTCATCTGTCCTTTGGGAGAACTAAAGATTAAAAAATTATAAATTGAAGAGTGCTAGTGGGTGTCATGTGGATGCCTTTCTTTGCCTCAACCCTAGACAAACATACCTGTTGCTCTTATTGATTAGCATGCATATTGCTCATTTGTGTATGCTTTGCATTTTGAAAGTTGATGTATAACAGCCAGTGAACAATACACACTGAACCTTAGAGAAAGTTGCTTTATACATTTCCAACTTGATTATAAATGCTTTAGTTATGATTGAAAATCCTGTACTGTTTTTTAAAACAAGATCTCTGTGTTATGGCACAATAAGTTTACCCTTTTATGTAAGTTAGTGATGTTGTATGTAGGCTACTGCCATTGTTGATAGACTTATATTTTAATGTAATTGCTACAGCAAACCACTTGATTTATTTTCATTCTTGAAATACCTTCTCCACTACAAGGTTTCAAGCATATTATGTCTTACGTTTGCTCACAGTCTAATTTTCTATCTTCTTTTGAAATAAGCATAAATAAAAATTGGTTTAACTTGTACACTAATATTACCTTAGAAATATAAAGAGAACCAGTATTTTCTCATGACAGAACAATTGTGAAACAAAGTAGTCCACAGAATTAGAAGGGCATGATCTGAGGTTCAGATGGCATGGTTTTTTACAGTATGATAAAGGTAGGTGCCTCATTTCCACCCTAGATGGGTGATTGATGGGTTTCCCTGCCCTAATCCTGTCAGTTTCTGTTGTTTATTGACTTGATTCAGCTTGCAACTGTTAAGTGGAGCTATTAACTGAAGGGAGAGGGAGAGAGAAAACCACTCTCCTTGGCAGATGTATATCCAAATGTGATTATGTTACATGCTCATACTATCTACTTCTATTGAACTAAGGAAGCGGTGGAAATGAAAGAACCAATGAGAAATACAGTTCTCATTGTTTAGAAAGATAAATAGTTTTTATTAGTTGTTGCATGCAGTGATAACAATTACACACAACTTCTCCACTTCCTGAGAAATAATTGAGTACTGATTCAGTGAAAGAAATACATGTCATTTAATGTTTCCTTCTGCTTTTCAGACCTGTAAAGGTCTTAATTTCAAGGACTGGCCATACAGTTCTTTTTTCATCACCACTGTAACTGTGAACGGTCACTAAACAAGGCAGTTGCTTAAAGAAGACTAGAGATAAGTAGGAATAATATACAACTACAGGTAGTCCTCCACTTACAACAGTTCATTTAGTGACCGTTCCAAGTTACAACGGCACTGTTATAAGTGACTTATGATCGTTTTTTCACAGCATCCCCACTGTGCCATGATCAAAATTCAGATGCTTGGCAACTGACTCATATTGCAGTGTCCTGGGGTCATGTGATCCCTTTTGCGACAAGCAAAGTCAATGGGGAAGCCAGATTCACGTGTTAACTAACTTAAGAACTGCAATGATTCACTTAACAACTGTGGCAAGAAAAGTAGTAAAATGGGACAAAACTCACTTAACAAATGTCTCGTTTAGCAACAGAAATGTTGGGCTCAATGGCGATCATAAGTCGAGGACTACCTGTACATGATTTACTGGTTCAACACCACCCGTTTTAGAAGGATAAATGCATTCCAAGATGGGATGTCATCTGTCCTTTGGGAGAACTAAAGATTAAAAAATTATAAATTGAAGAGTGCTAGTGGGTGTCATGTGGATGCCTTTCTTTGCCTCAACCCTAGACAAACATACCTGTTGCTCTTATTGATTAGCATGCATATTGCTCATTTGTGTATGCTTTGCATTTTGAAAGTTGATGTATAACAGCCAGTGAACAATACACACTGAACCTTAGAGAAAGTTGCTTTATACATTTCCAACTTGATTATAAATGCTTTAGTTATGATTGAAAATCCTGTACTGTTTTTTAAAACAAGTTCTCTGTGTTATGGCACAATAAGTTTACCCTTTTATGTAAGTTAGTGATGTTGTATGTAGGCTACTGCCATTGTTGATAGACTTATATTTTAATGTAATTGCTACAGCAAACCACTTGATTTATTTTCATTCTTGAAATACCTTCTCCACTACAAGGTTTCAAGCATATTATGTCTTACGTTTGCTCACAGTCTACTTTTCTATCTTCTTTTGAAATAAGCAAATTTCAAAATTTGAAAATAAAAATTGGTTTAACTTGTACACTAATATTACCTTAGAAATATAAAGAGAACCAGTATTTTCTCATGACAGAACAATTGTGAAACAAAGTAGTCCACAGAATTAGAAGGGCATGATCTGAGGTTCAGATGGCATGGTTTTTTACAGTATGATAAAGTTAAAGGTAATGTAGATTTTAAGAATCATTATATTAGAAGCACCATTTGGAAAAAATGAAATATACTGTTTATATATAACCCAGACTGTGCCCAAAAATGCATTTATGGGTCGCAGTACAAGAAGCATTTTACAGGAAAGAAAGAGTAAATAAAGAAACTTACTGAGAGTTGTTAGAACAGGAACATGGAGAATATAAAATGCAATCAAGAGAGCTACTGGCTGCAGAGGGATTTAGTTGTCAGTAGTTTTCATGTGCACAGTTAAGGCAGGTAATAGAACATTTGGAATTGAGCAGCGGAAGTCAGAAATTGAACTATGTACAAATGATGAACATGCAATGGCTAAAATATATAAACTTTTATTGAAATTTGAAACAGAAGAATATGTGAAAGACTATAATAAAGTGGCCTAAGAACTTTGGACATAAAATACTGAGGGAACAGAAGAAAACTGTGGTTAAAAGTATTGAAAGTTACATTATGTTATAACTTAAAAGATTTTTTTATAAAATGATGTACCATAGGTGTAGGGCTCTAGAAAAAAATGTCTAGAAAGTATAAAGGTACTTGGAAATATGGACAACACAAAGGTTCATTTATACAATGCCTGCTGGATTGGTTAAAACTCCAGAAATTTTTCTTGCTGGGATTAATGGATAGTCAAATTAGAAATGAGCCATGGAAGATTATTTTTATATATGATTACTACTGCAAGACATATGCACAAAAATTGAAAGACTCTGACATGGAGGGTTGATTTGTGAAAATGTCAGAACAAGTTACATTTATTAGTGACTGGAAGCCCTTTTGGAAAAAGAGAAAAATGAACTTGTGATTTATGGGTTGGGGATTAGAAAGGGTAGTTTAACGGAAGTAAAAAAATTATGATGTAACTTTAGAGAGAAAGGATAAAATATAAGAGAACCTATAGCTGCTGTCAAGAAAATTTGAAGCCATTTATTTCTCTGTTTATTTATGTTTTTGTTTTCTTTCTTTCTTCTTTTTCAGATGTTCTTTTTTCTTTTCTTTATTACCTTCATTTTCTCTTATGGTTTTTATTTTGTTAAAAAGTTCTTCAATAAAAATTAATTTAAAAAATAAATAAAACAAGTAGATCACAATGACTATTACATACAGTATTTTTGCTCTATAGGGATTTCCTTTTCATCATCACAGCTGCCTCTTTTTATTATTATTATTAACCTGGGAGTTGAATTATGAGGCAGTCGGAAATTCTAGCTGAATATAGAAGTCTCCTGTATGGAGAATGCCTTTCATTAGTGGATAGAATAAGGAAGATAACCTTGATGGAAATATTCATGAATTGTTACCAAGCAAACAGGAATAGAGTATTTTTTTTAAACTGCTCATTAAATGAGCAATAGGAAGTAGAATGGGACAACTCAACAAGGACAGTTCAGCACGGCCAGCTCACCATTGCCAGCTCAACACCACCAAGTCGCCTCTGCCAACTCTCAGCTGCCAAGTTGCCACAGGATATGTCCACACAACCAACTCAGCGCAGGAACAACTTGCCGTAGTTGGCTGGAGGGAGAGCTGGACAGGCAAGCAAGCAGGTGGGCAGAGTGTCGCAGCAGGTGACAGCATCAGCAGTGGAGGATAGCGGCTTCCCATTTTCACACCCAATGCTGACACCGCCACACTGAGCTCCAAGCATTCTGCTCGCTCGCTCACCTGCTCAGCTTTCCCTCTAGCCACTCATGGCAAATTGTCCCCATGGCAAATTGGCCGTGATGGCAACTTGTCCTGTGGTGACTTTGCTGGCTGTGAGTTGGCAGATGTGATTTGACGATGGTGAGCTGGCAGCAATGAGTTGGCGCAGCATATTGATCCTAGACTCATAGGAAATACTGTAGATCAGGAAGATGTCTCTCTAATTCACTGCAGTATAAAAACTGAGAGAAGGTACAGCACAATCAGACTTGATTTTATTTTTATAGCAAAAAAAAAAGTAGTTGTCCAACAGATTTGATTTCCCGGTCCAGTCTGTGGGGATATCAATTAAATCTTGGAAGCAGGAACTAGTTGAGATAGTTGATGTTACTTTGTTAATGCATCAAAATCCAGATATTAATTCCATTTTCAGTTTTAGGACTGGAAATAAGTTGTGCTTTCTCTCCTTTTTCGTATGACTTGTTTTTTAGAGTTTTAGTAGGGCTGCCACATGAGACTGAATGAAAAGAAATTGAGGCTTTTGAATTGAGTTGCTGGAGAAAATTGATGAAACTATCTTTGACTGCAAGAAGAACCAATCATTCTATACTGGATGAAGTAAAAATAGACTGCTCACTGGAAATGTCAATAATGAAGCTAAAGCTTAGATATTTTGGACAAATATTGTGAAGACAAGAGTCATTGGAGAAGACCCTGATGCTTGGAAAAATCGAAGGCAATCAAAAAAAAAAAGCCGACAATGGACAAAATGACTAGATTCTTTCACTGATGACACGCACATGATCTTACAAACACTTGAAGAAGCAGCTACTGAAAGACAATCCTGCTGAACTAATGTTGTCTATCAGGTCACAAAATGTCAAAAGCTATTTAACAATTGAACAACAGCAACAGCACAATTGAGTGACTGAACAACACTGTCAAAAAGTCAGATGGTCACTAGATGACAGCACACAAATAGAAAGCTCTAAGCCTGTACTCCTATCTGTCTGATTTTTGCAACTCGGATATAATAACCTTAATTTTGGTGATAATAATAATTTGTTGTACCACTTAAACTACAATGGTTTGGAATGGTTAGCAAAGGAAAGAGAGGATAAGATTTGTATGATTCGATGTTTCATTTCCATTGAGTTCTTACCAGTTTAATCAAACCTACTCCTTGTATGAAAAGATGTTTCCTTTTATCTCACCTGAACAAATTCTGACTTGACTTCCTTATGCAGCATTTTGGAATCAGATTTATAACGGCACTTTAGAGCATTCAGGAGCACAAAGATAATACCTATCTATATCTCTTTAAAGTGGTGACATCTCTTTTCAGAATCACATGGCAACTGTAGATGTACAGTCCTTACTGTTTTAAAAAGTTTCAGACAATTTTTTGGATCAGAACGAAGGTTTTGCACTTAATTTAAAATGATGGTATGTTGAAAATGTATGAATTAGCATAAGCATTCATTGAAGAAAACAGCAGCTTGCTGTGTCGTCTGTCATAAAAAAAGACTTATTTCAGTTAATTTCTGTTACCGATAAACTATAGCTTATGAACATGACTTGTTTCAGCTAATATGGTTAAGATAAAATAGAATCTTGGGTTTTAGTAATTTTATTATACTTGCAGCCTTCCCTGCTCTTATAGTACTCCATGCATTTGGCTGTTTTATTATACTTGTACAATATCTGGTCTTGAAATTAAATGTAATGCAGTTTTCTGTTATTATTTTGAGTTTTACTGTTAATACAAAGCCATAATTCAACAATACATGTAGACTGTACTTTTTTCTCAGTTCCCAAGACAATTCTCAAACTGGCACCCACCTAGCCTTCATTTGGGTTTTTTTAAGCTAATTTCATACTGGCTCTGTATATTGTCTATTCTTATTTAATATTTACAGCTGGTTTTATTAGATAGGCTTTGTCTTCAGCTAGTGGTGCTCTGAGGGCTAGCTGCTCATTTTATTTTAGACATGTGTCTTGCTTTGGAAATATCGAACTACAGTATACCCTTCAGCACAACTGTCTGCATTTTAAATAATTTATTCCCAATGCAAAATTAATACTTGCATCATATAATCCAACAAAATTTTGTAATATTACTTCTAACTTGTAAGTCCTGCATTCCTGATTAAAAAGTGCCAGAGGAAAATACATAATACGTGGCTAACTATCTGTCCAGAGTTTTCAATTTTCCTTCCTACAGTATTCCATTTGAACTTCTCTTTAAGATTTTCCACCTGAAATGATACATTTGCTTTCAGATTGAACTACTGTTTAGAGATTTCTGGGAAATTACTGCCTCCCCCCCTTTCTAGTCAATACCATATTCCTTTCTTTTAAGTTCCATTGGCCCAGTAGTGCCTTCTGTAAGTCTAGCGCTGCCTGTGATCTTTATTTATTTAAATAGGTACTCTCAAAATGCTATTAAATCCATTTTAAGAGTCTGACATGTATTTGCATGAAACTACACAGTCCGCGATAATTAAATTACTTGCAGCATCTGATGCATTTGGTTGAAACGAGCACACCGAATCATGTGGACTGTACATGATGTAACAACAGCATCAACACAATTGAGAAGATAGTATTCTATGTATGTATTCCTAACTAAACAAGAAAGCACCAGATTTTCTGGTTGAAAAGATGCATAAAAAGATGTTTTTATTTTTTGGAGCAAGAGGGAGCAAGGCCATGAGTAGATTGAATTTTTCAATCAAATCTTGAAAAGTCTGGGAGACAATGAGATATGGAAAGGATGCTTCAATCAGTTATAATTTATTGTTGCAGTTTATGGTTATTCTCAAAGGGGCATTTTAAAATACTCGGGACCTAGCATCTCTGAACCTACTTCCTTGAATCACCATATTGCAGTATCTATGTAGAATAGGCACCTTGTGAAATTGGGAGTTTAGTTGTATGTGTGCTACTAGGGTTAATATATTAATAAAAATAAAATCATGGTTGTGAAAACAGGTATGCAATCTACAATCTGATTTTCTCCTCCCAACCCCCGTCTCCAGTTGGGGCTTATCTGGTTTTGAAATGTTGCATGATTCTAATACATATATGTAAATGTCAGCTTTGGCTAAAAGCATTATAATTTGTTTATCGCAGGATATTTCTCTTTGGTTAACAAGCACTGGACTTTCTGGAAAGGTAATTCAGCTTCCAAGCAAGTTTGTATAAGCAGACTGCATTTTCATAGCTCATCTAATCTGTTATTTGCTTAATGCTGGGCAAACGTTCTGGGTGCTGTGAAGCCAAAAATAAGTCCTTCTATGAAATCCAATACATAATCGGTCAGAACTTGATTTGTTCGCTTTACTCACAAGTAAATGCACAAAAGGTTGCCACTGCAAATTCCATTAATTCCAATAATATTTACCATTGATCCTTCGTAAATAAACAGGCTTAGAAATATTTAACTTTCTCGGATGTTTGTGTTTTTATTATTCCTTTGGCATCTTGAAGACAAGAAACCTTCCTAAAGAATGGAATCAGTTTGCTCCCCCAAATAATATTTTAAACAAAGGCAGCAAATTTCCTGGGTTTAGGAGATAATGGAGGTGCCTGTGCTATCCATCAGGCTAGAACAGGTGCTCTTTTTATAGATGTTCACAAATGGCAGCCACAAAATTATTTAATCCTGGTAGTACTGGAAATAGGCACATTCATTAAAAGTTATTTACTGGGTCCAAGCTACCTCTGTTGCTCTTGTTGCTATCTTTGGCTGCCTTCTTCCATCATGAATTCAGTACAGACTCTGTAACAGTAAACATTTGCTGCAAACAAAATTATAAATAAACCTGCCCTGTTAATTCATTAGGCTTAAAAAATAATGAGGCCATCTCAGAGTCAATGCTTTTGGTAACATTGAACAGTTTCAAATGCATCTTTAGGGCATGGTACGTTTTTCCCAATCCCCAGAAGAAGAAAAAACAGGAAGTGCTCAGCTTCAGTAAACCATTTTAAAGTTTCCAAGTGATATGAATTCCTAAATAATTATACTGCTTAATTAATTAATAATGTCAGCTTACTTATTTGGTACTTTTAGTAAACTGCAACTGATTTCTCTTGTGAGGGAAGCAGGTTCTACATGAGTGCTGCTGTTGTGTCATTATGAATGGTTTCAATAGAATGTATTAGGTCCCCTAACAATTTTGCATATGCAGGAAGAACGAAAATTGGAAATATGCTGGGAAAACACGGGAATGTGGCAAAGGGGTAGCGAGATCTGGACCCCATATATAATCTGATAAACAGGACAAGGACATTGTGCAATAGAAGAATCATCTACAATAGGGTTGGGCAATTAATTTTCATCAGTGACTACAAGAGAAACTCCACTATTATAGAGGGCCACTGCCTGCTGTTCCCCTGTTGCTCCTGCCCCACTTACCTCCACCACCACCCACTTCCCGATGGACAGGGACAATCAAAGGGCCAGATATGATTTGCAGATTGTAAAATGCTCATGTCAGATCATATCATAATCGGAATCAATGCTTTGCTTTATTTACCTGTGGTTGGCTTAAAATCTCTTACTAAATTGATACCATGAAACTTTTATGTTAGGTTTGCAGCAACTATATTTCTTCTGTTGTTAACAGGCTTATTTTAGTTACCCTTTGTCTAAATATGGGTCTTTTTAGTGTCATTTATACTATTACATCATTCTTAACTATTGGTTGAATGATTGGTGTTGTGTCTCCAATGTGCTGATGCTGGAATTCTGTGATATATAAATAAACTTCTACTGGAACCATTCTTTCAATAGCACAAGTAGCAGAAATTTATGGAAAGAACAGATTAAATGCTTAGACTTAAAATCTTCAATGTGCAACTTGGCTTAAATTGCTGCGTTTGAATTTTGGGTTGCTGAATCAGGTGGAAAAAATCAGACTGACACATCGCTTGTCTGTGCATTTTTACCATGATATATTACTAAAAGAAAAAGCTCAAAGCTTACCATTGACAATTCTGGCTAAAAACTTATAAATTATTAAGATCTATAGCTTTCTTCTCACAGTGGCCAGGGAATGTAGTGCATATATCAGAGAGGAAATGAAACATCAACATATACTTAGTATTGCACATAAGGCATCATTATGCATGTAATAAAGCACTTACTGTACAACAACTAAATAGACCAAAAATTTAACAGTTGTATTTCTTGAGCTAGTCATCATTAATTCAACATGACATTTAAATTAAATAGCATTGTAGATCACTTAAAGTGTTTTATTATTCTAAGTGAGAAACCCAAATAAATAATTGCAATCAAGGGTATATTATTTGAATATACTGTACTTCATAAAGAAACCCTCCCCAATGACGCGGCTATATGGCTTATACATTTAATGATGTAAAAATCTGCATGTATGCACAAAAACACATTTATAGCAGTGCACATAGATGCTTCAGTGTATACTGAATCCTACAACTGTGCTCTTTGAATAAATGATACACAGACTCTTTGCCTCTTAGATGAGGAATAAAAATCCCATAGTAGTACAGGTAGTCCTCGATTTACAACCGTTCGCTTAGTGCCCTGTTACAACAAGTTACAACGGCACTGAAAAAAAGTGACTTAGGACCATTTTTCACACTTGCAGCATCCTTATAATCATGTGATCAAAATTCGGATACTTGGGAACTGGTTCATATTTATAACGGTTGCAGTGTCCCAGGTATTCATGTGATCACCTTTTCCAAACTTCTGACAAGCAAAGGTCAATGGGAAAGCTAAATTCACTTAATAACCATGTCACTAACTAAACAACTGCAGTGATTCACTTAACAACCGTGGCAGGAAAGATCGCAAAATTGGGCAAAACTCACTTAACAAACATTTCACTTAGCAGCATAAATTTTGAACTCAATTGTGGTTGTAAGTTGAGGACTAACTGTACTAGCACCCTGTTTTACAGTGCCTTATATACTAGTAGCAATAGGTACTCTCTATAAGACTGCTATGGCTTTATTGCTGGATCCATTCTTACCAGGCAATACTGGATAAAATTGCACGTATTTTAACAGAGTTCTCTACTCTAGCAAAAAAAAAAGGCAAAATTTATCTCCAGCATGGAGATCAAAACTTCTTGTTCATCCCTGGATTAATTTGCATTTTTCCATACATCATATGAGGAATATTCCAACTTGTAACAATTCTCTAAAGCCAATTAATTAGTAATGTGAAAAAATAAAGTTGAAGATAAATATTGACACTGATTTCAGATGCCCATTGAAAAATTGAATTGTGTTTCAAAACCCATAGAAGTATTTGTGCAGCTACTATTGGTTCCAGCAGCTCAGTCATTAAGCAAGGCATTGACTAAGTGAAAGTGCAACCGTGCTAATGATCTTAATTCAACTCTCCTTTGTTTATGTGAGGACTGGTTATGTGATGGTTACTTTTTAATAACCATCATAACTGCAAACAGTTGCAAATAAAAAAAAAGCAGTTGCTAAATGAGGATTACCTGTATTTGGAATGCAATACTACATGATCTCAATGCATTTAACAAAATTAAATGATAAAAATCTGAAAGATACACTGAAACTTAGAAAGAGGGAGAGGATTCTTTTGAAAACTTGGGAATCTGAGGTTCTTTCTCAGTATTAAAGAATAATAATGAGATCATCAGGTGAGCCCTTCTAGGTTGAATATTTTGCAGGCAGAGGGACTCTGTAGAGAAGACTTTGTCCCTGGCTGCTACTTATGGCACTAGAGAAAATCATCTAATAGTTAATAAATCATACTGGAAAATATCCAGCCTGAGTTGTGCTGTCTTTGTGAGAATAATAAAGCAGAGAATACTAAACTATAGCAGAAGAGAGAGAGAAAGAGAAAGAGAAAAAGAATTTGCAAGGCGAAAGGAATAAAATATTATTTGCATTTTTAAAATGTTTGACTTTATGGATCGAATGTTATGGGGATTGTATCCCCATAAGTGAAAATATTATCAAGAATGACTAATGTGTAATTCTGTCACAGTTTCTTCCTTGTGGTTCAATTACAGTTGATGTTGCAAAAAGATTAGTAAATACTGTAAATAAAAGAAAAAAAATAATCCTTGTATAATGCATAAAATACTATATAGCTATTTCAAGAGTTGCAAATCAAATTGGACAGAGCTCTAGAATGTGTCTTGAGTAAAAGAGTATTGGGAATGCTATGATACAATTGGTCATTTGATATGTTTTTGGGAATAGTGCATTAATGTATATGAATAGATTTATGGGAAAATCTTTTAAGATTAAAGATGCTAACATGAGGTTGAACTATATAGCAAAGCTTTGGAATTCAAGTGTTTATCCATTATTGTATTGAGCAGGGTAGGAGAGGGGGAAAAAGAATCATACTGAGAAATTGGAAATGTGATACTGTTCCAGATCTTAAAGAATGGTTGTTGGAAATAGATGATCTTTCGGTTTTGGAAAAGGAAATATTTTCTATTAATCAAAGGATGCAGCAATATCTATTAGTTCTCAAATTATGACCACAATTGGAATTGGAATCTTGGCCATTGAATGAAACAATCATTAAGTGAGACATTATGTGACTGATGTTCTTAATGACAGCCATCTCAGCATTCCCATCTGTGGTCGTTAAGTGATCTCACAGGTTGTTAACCAGATGGAGTCCCAGGTAAGGAATGTGGGGATGCGTCATGGGTGGGGAAGACTTCGGTGGCCCAGCACAGGCAATGTATGGGTGTCTCTCCACTCCGGCGCTGAAAATCCTCCCTGCCAAAATCCAAGCACCCTGTTGTGTCTTGTCCGCTCTCACAGCAGCCGGGGCCTTCTTATCTGCTCCCGAACACGGAGGAATGTATGCCTCCCGGCCCCAGTCCTGGCTCCATGCCCAGACAAGCTGAAGAGGAGGGGGCACCTCCCGGTCCCAGCCCTGGCTCCATGCCCAAGCAGGCTGCAGAGGAGGGAGCACCCCCCGGCCCCAGCCCTGGCTCCATGCCCAGGCAAACGGAGCAGCTAGACCCCTCCCCCTCCTCCACAGCATGTGAGCCTGAGGAAGGTTTATTTCCAACAGCTGCTGATTGGAGTGACCCTCGCATCAGAAGACTGGATAGGCGGAGGCAACAGAAGGAAGGGAGGGGCAGGCCTTAATGAGTGCTGAGTCATGGAGCCACACCCCATGGCCTATATAAAGGATCTGCTTTCTGGCAGTCTCTGAGTCAGGCAAAGTCGAACTTATCTTGCTGAAGTCACTTTCTGGTCTCCTGCCTGCTCTGAGGACTTTGCTAGGACTTTGGGCAGAGCTGCAGAGGCAAGCCTGATTCGGATTTCCCTGACCCGGACGTCAGCGGAGGAGTGGGACACGACACACCCTGATTGGGGAAAACATTCAGCCTCCTCTGGCCCTCATCAAAACTCACCCAGAGCCCCGAGGCAACCTGCACTCCTTATGTACCATTCCCTCTCTACTCTGGCACTAAAAATCCTCCTTCACAAAATCCAAGCATGCTAAAGCTCCCTGCATGAGACTGCTTAGGAGCAACAGGAATTCAGTGTAATAAGCTTGCAAAAGAACCTCATCTCCCAGCAAAGAAACAGTGGGACCGATTGCTTTTTTCAAAGGTCTGGCCATCGCTGCTGCAGAGTGCCAGCTTCTCCTCCCACCTCTCAAGGAACAGCATGTGTGCATTTGGCCTGGATGGCTGGAAAGGCAACATGTAGCAGGACACACACAATGAGGGAGAGACAAAAGAGGGAGGGACACCAGCCAAGACAGTAGAGAAAGAGGGAGTGCACTAAGGGTGCTATTCAGCAGGTTCTGACAGGTTCTGGAGAACCGGTAGCGGAAATTTTGAGTAGTTCGGAGAACCGGCAAATACCACCTCTGGCTGGCCCCAGAGTGGGGCGGGAATGGGGATTTTGCAATATCCTTCCCCCAGGAGTCGAGAGGGAATGCGGATTTTGCAGTATCCTTCCCCTGCCATACCCACCAAGCCACACCCATAGAACCGATAGTAAAAAAACTGAATTCCACTACTGGAGCATGCTTTGTTACTCTTTTCCTCTCAAGCTCCTTCCTGCTCTGTCATCCAAGCCAAAAGGACACACCATTGCTCCCAAGCAGCCATATGGTTGGAGATTTAGCACAAACAGATTTTCAGCAGCAGTATGGATCTTAAATTAGTAAAAATGAGTTGCCCTCTGAGTATCCTCCAGCAGTGAGATCCATACTGTCATGCCTATCTTTCCTGGCTATTTCCAGATTCAAGGAATAAATGTCTAAAACTGCCTTTAATTTGATTTTTGGTTTATAATGGCTGCTGTTGATTTTAATAATGTATGAAGAAACCAGTTTGTTGTAGTGATTAAGGCACCAGGCTAGAAACCAGGCGACCCTGAGTTTTAGTCCCACCTTAGGCATAAAAGCCGACTGGGTGACTTGAGGCCAGTCACTCTGTCTCAGCACAACCTACCTCACAGGGTTGTGGTTGTTGGGGAAAATAGGAGGAGACAGGAGTATTAAGCATGTTAGCTGCCTTGAGTTATTTATTACAGTGGAATCTGTCACTGAGTTACAGGAGGGAGGTGTAGGAGAAACAGCAGCCTTGAATGGTTGCTAGGCAGGAAGTGAGGCAAAAAGGATCCTCCCTGATTCTTCAAAGCATTTTTCAGATAGTTATGCAGAATGTGCTTTAGTCTGGCAAGATTCTGTCTGTTTAGCAAATAGAAGTAAAAAAAAAAAACCCGCTTGTGAGCATTTACCTGTGTCCTTGGTTTCCTTTGCTTGACATTTATAAAAATAATAAAGGTGGGAAATAACTTTTTTTTTTTAATTAAAAAGTGCTTGGAGTACAGTATCTCTTTTCAGGATGAAGAAAGAAACAGGGATTTCATTCCTTTATATAAGCAACAAATATCATTTCCCTTTTTCCTCATGTTTCTGCTTTGTGTAGAATGGTGAGAACAGGAGATATCAGTGCAGAGATATATCTAGGATAATTTTCACTTAACTAAAACTAACTTTCATTTAGTTGAAGTGGAGGGGAAAAAGAGGCCCAGCTGTCTTTTCTCCGTGGAAAAGAGTAGCTGGGTTCACATTCTAGGGGTCTGCCATCTGCTTTACCCTGCTGCTGTCTTCCTTCCATCCACTTTTCTAATTTTTATGCCACTTCAATTATGATAAGTAGAAGAGCATGGCAAGCAATCCCTTTGTTATGACAGGTGTGTTGGGCCCATGGATTTGGAAGGCATACTTAATGTCACCATTCCTCCAGGTGCTGCTCATAGCCAAGAAATACAGTTGAAAGAGACTGAAAGAATTGTGGTCTTTGAAAGTCTTCTCCTCACCCTCTGGATAATATTTCAAGTCAGAGGATCAACCACATCAGTGGTGGGTTCTAACCAGTGTTACCACTGGTACGCTTCGCGCAAGTGCATTGAATTGCTGAACAGCTGAGGCATTGCTGAACAGCTGAGGCATTGAAATCTGCCTTTCAGCTGGGCTAAAACGAAGAAATAAAGGTGGGTATAGCGCAGGGGTGGGCGGGAGGGCCCAGATGATGGTCGGAGCGAACCGGTTCGCTGTCACATCAACCTCTCCGCTACCAGATCTCCCGAACTTGGGGAGAACCGATAGCAACCCACCACTGAACCACATCCTCTCCCTTGTGCCTCCAGTCTTCCAAACTCTAGTTACCATGAAGTGGCACTTTTAAGCATTGTCCTCCTGCTAGTATAAGAGATTTATTTATTTTATTTTATTTTATTTTATTTTATTAGATTTTTATACCGCCCTTCTCCCAAAGGACTCAGGGCGGTGTACAGCCAGATAATAAAAAGCCACAATATACACAGTAAAACAAAACTAAAACCGAGCATATTACAAAGATGGCCGAAATTTAAAACAATTTAAAACCCTAAAATTCATAAATAACCCCAATTAAAAATTTAATAAAAACTTTTAAGCCAGTCCCGTTTGAATAAATAAGTACGTTTTCAGCTCACGGCGAAAAGTCCGAAGATCAGGCACTTGGTGTAAACCAGGGGGAAGTTTGTTCCAAAGCATAGGAGCTCCAACAGAGAAGGCCCTATTCCTGGGGGCCGCTAGCCGACATTGTTTGGCGGACGGCACCCTGAGAAGACCCTCTCTGTGTGAGCGTATGGGTCGGTGGGAGGCATAAGGTAACAGCAGGTGGTCCCGTATGTACCCGGGCCCTAAGCCATGGAGCACTTTAAAGGTGGTAACCAAAATCTTAAAGCGCACCCGAAAGACCACAGGAAGCCAGTGCAGACTGCGCAGGAGTGGTGTTACATGGGAGCAACGAATTGCTCCCACTATTACCCGCGCAGCTGCATTCTGGACTAGCTGCAGCCTCCGAGTGCACTTCAAGGGCAGCCCCATGTAGAGAGCATTGCAATAATCCAAACGGGAAGTGACAAGAGCATGAGTGACCATGCATAAGGCATCCCGGTCAAGGAAGGGGTGCAACTGGCGAACCAAGCGTACTTGTTGAAAGGCCCTCCTGGAGACGGCCGCCAAATGATCATCAAACGACAACCGCCCATTCAAGAGGACACCCAAGTTGCGCACCCTTTCCATTGGGGCCAATAACTCGCCCCCAACAATCAGCTGCGGTTGCAGCTGACTGTACCGGGGTGCCGGCATCCACAGCCACTCCGTCTTGGAGGTTGCTTGTTTTTAGATGGCTCAAAAAGCTTTTGCAATTATTGAGATACAGCAACAACTTCAGTATTGTTAGAATGAGAGTGCCAGGCATATGTATATGGAGGGTACTTGGCAAAGAAAGACCAGATTGGATTATAATTTCACTATATTGTATTTATCTATGAAAGCACGAGTGTTCTAGAATAGATTATTAAGAAGCAACCAAGCAAATGATATCATCAGTAAAGGAGCATCTCATAAATGCCTTTTCCATTTGTTTATCCATCAAATCTATACAGCTGCCTATCTCAACAAAACATGACTCTGGGTGGCATACAGAAAGACTATAAAAGAGTTAACATCTAAAAAATAATTATTATTTTAAAAAATAAGCAAGGATGGCAAATGTTTAAAAAATGGAGCTGCATCAGTATCTCACCAGTTCCCTAGGGTTCCAGAGCTGATGGTATAAGCAGGTTTTGAAGGACTCCTGGAAAGTCAACATGGATGGAGCCAGCTTCCCTTTGAGGAGGCACCATGGCAGAGAAAGTCCACCTCCTGGAATATACCTAGAAGACCTTAGCCTCTTCTGTTGATCTGATGGGGTGTTCAGATACAACTGGGGAGAGGCAGTCCCTCAAATAACCTGGCCTCATACTATAAAGTACTTTGACTCGACCCAGAAGCAGACTGGCAATCAGTGCAACTCATGGAGCAGAGATGCAACTCACGGAGCAAAGGTGCAACATGCCATTCTAGGAGTGCACATAACTGCCCATGCCACTGTATTTTGCACCAGCTAAAGCTTCCAGATACTCAAGGGGAGCCCAATGTAGAGCGCATTACAGTAGTCCAATCTAAAAATGACTAGGACATCTAGAGTGAGCAGAGCTCCCAACCTTGTATCTAGAGCGTAATTTGAAGCTGTGCAGAGGCCTCTTAGCCATGATTGCCACTTGCTCTTCAAGCAGGAGTCATGAATCCAGGAGGACCCTCAGGTTGCACATGGGTCCTTTTGGGGCAGTGAAACCCATTCAGCACTAAAGCGGCATAGTCCTAGAACAGGCAGACCCCAAAGTCCAAAGCCACCAGGGTTCAGCTGAAGCCTTTTGTTCCCCATCCAGATCCTCAGAGCCTCTACCTCCACATAATTCACCAGGCAGAATTGTAGATGTTAAATAGGAGCAGACAGAGCACCAATCCTGCAGGGCCCCACCAAGTAGGGCCTCAGAAGAGATCTCTCCCCTTCAGTCACCAACTGGAATCGACCCCGGAGAAAGGTGAAACAGCACAACATGGTGCAGCACACCTTCAGTACTCTGAGCCGATCTAAAGGGATACCATGGTTGCTGGTATAGAAAGCCACAAAGAAGTCAAGTAGGGCAAAGCATGGATGCAAAATCCCCATCCTGCCCTCGCCAGAGATCATCGAAAAGCATGAATAATGTCGTTTTTTCTATCGCAAACCTAGATCTGAATCCTGACCGAAAGAGGTTCAGATAATCCACTTCATCCAATGTCCTCTGAAGTTGTTGCACAACTACCTTCTCAACCTTCACTCAAAAGGGGTGATTAGAAAAATGGATGAAAATTGTCCATTAAAGTGGAGTTCAGCAGTAGCTTCGTGAATAGGGGCTGAACTCAGGCCTCCTTAAGAGCTAAAACAACAATCCCCTGACTCAAAGAATTCACCACCATTAGAACACATTCACACAGCAACCCCTGGGCTGTTTTTCTAAAGGGAGGAGGGGCGTGGATTTAAAAGCAGATGACTGAGCTCACAGTCTGAAGGATCTGTCTATTTCCTCAGCCCCAACAGGTACAAACCGTTCCCAGATAACCAGGCAAGATCCTTTCCCAGTTATCTCCCCCCAGAACTGCAACAAGGCCAGCATCCAACTGCAAACAAATATGAACAACTATTACAAATAGTGAACAAATTCTTCCACATACTCCTATAAGGGTTCTCCAGGCTCCTTATTTCCAATTGTGGTGTTAGGAAGGATCACTATTTTTTTTTTTAAATCTTCTATAAAATATATTTTCTAATCAGAATCTCGAAACAGTCCACATAGTCCAAAAAAACCTAGTCCTGGAAGAAATTAATGTCTACATATGTGCATAAAAAGGGTATGGGACCCAAAAAGCAAAAACTTTTGGAACTTACAATAGTCTAGAAAGACAGTAGCTTTCTCAGAAAGAATCCATAAACATTACCTGGCCGGAAAAAGGAAACCACTTTTTGAAGAACAAATGGATAGCTCCAGCATTTAATAGTCAGACATTAGTCGTATTTATTGTGCTACATATAAATTTAAAAAGAAAAGGAATACCTGGTTGTATAATCCCGTGGTGAAATCCAATTTTTTTTACTACCGGTTCTGTGGGGATGGCTTGGTGGGTGTGGTGTGGCTTGGTGGGTGTGGCAGGGGAAGGATACTGCAAAATCCCCATTCCCACCCCACTCTGGGGCCAGCCAGAGGTGGTATTTGCTGGTTCTCCGAACTACTCAAAATTTCCACTACCAGTTCTCCAGAACCTGTCAGAACCTGGTGGATTTCACCCCTGCTATAATCCCACATTTAACTTCATGTGTTTAAATCTCATTTCATGAAACTCAATCCTGCGTTTTAAAAGTGATACGGAAGAGCATAGCCTCAAAACAAAGATCAGTGTTTTTTCTACACACACGTTTTGCAGACATAAGAATGGCGATATTAAATAAGCTGACACAGCTGACTCTACTTCCACCATTTTTGGGAGTACAAAATAAATGTGCTTGCAATAAGTATATGTGCAAAAATAGCACATGTGTATTTAGTTACAGAGAACAAGTTATGTAGATATTTTCAATATGTCCTTGTGACTGTAATTCTGTTTGATTTGGGGATGGCAATAAACATAGACAGGAAGTGAGACAATTCCTATAATCAGAGGTCTTTTTATTACAAAAGGTTCATCAGAAGAAATTTTTTACCTCAAAACTGAGATTCCAGTCTATTTTGTTCAGGTATTTAGCTCCTGCCTATAATTAAGCCCATAAAACAAAGAATAGAATAGAATAGAATTTTTTATTGGCCAAGTGTGATTGGATACATAAAGATTTTGTCTTGGTGCATACGCTCTCAGTGTACATAAAAGAAAAGATATGTTCATCAAGAATCATAAGGTACAACACTTAATGATAGTCTTAGGGTACAAATAAGCAATCAGGAAACAATCAATATCAATATAAATTGTAAGGATACAAGCAAAAAAGTTACCGTCATACAGTCATAAGTGGAAGGAGATGGGTGATGGGAACGATGAGAAGATTAATAGTAGTGCAGACTTAGTAACTAGTTTGACAGTGTTGAGGGAATTATTTGTTTATTCTATTTCCTATCTTTTGTCTTGTGCTGGATCTTCAACCCTCTCTTCAGTTATTACCTTCAGTAGCAGGGATCTGCGTGTCACTGCAGCCCTCCCAGGCTAAAGACGCCAGTGGTAGGGCTATTCTCTGTGTTTGCCAAGGCTGCTGGATTCTTTGTGCAGTTCCCAGACCTATCTTCTGACATCGCCAGAATTCTGGACTTCCCTGCAGTAGGCCTCTTCCAAGATCTTTCCTGCTACAGATAATCCTCAATTTATGACCACAGCTGAGCCCAAAAATTCTGTTGCTAAATAAGACTGTTGTTAAGTGAGTTTTGCCCCATTTTACGACCTTCCTTGCAGCAATTGTTAGGTGAATTTGGCTTCCCCATTGATTTTGCTTGTGGTTCCCATTAACTTTACTTGTCAGAAGGTCGCAAAAGATGGTCACATGACCCTAGGACACTGCAGTCATCATAAATATGAGTCATTTGCCAAACATTTGAATTTTGATCACATGATCATGGGGTTGCTGCAACGGTTGTAAGTGTGAAAAATAGTCATAGTTTGCTTTTTCAGTGCCATTGTATCTTCAAACAGTCACTAAACAAATGATTGTAAGTCGAGAACTACCTCTATTGTTTTCTGTCACTACTGGTGCCACTACACCACCAACACTGACACTCTCCAACTGCTGCTATCGACACTGTTCCAGCCCCTTTTCACTGTTGCTTCCACAGCACAGGTAATAAGGCAAACCATACATTTATTATAAAAATGTGGGAGTTTTTTTTTAAATAAATGAAATTAGCAATTTGCTTTAAAAAAAAAATTCATTATCACTATGAAAAGGTCCTTTTTTTATAATAGGTGTCCTGTTTCGGATTAAAAACTCACATGCACTCAATCGCTAAGGGAAAATAGCAATTTACTCCAAGCTGAGTAGATAACAGCAGACAAGAAAAAGTATGTAAATCGAAACAGTCTCAGGGAAACAGAGCTTGCATGGGTAGTTTCCCTTTCAGGGGGGACAAACAGAAAAAAAAGTCAAATCTAATCCAAAATTCAGAGGAAAGGAAGCAAGCAAAGAAAATCTTTTTGCAGTTTTTTGTCTTGAGGAGCTGCAGAAAAAAAATCAGTTTATAAAATTTAGACTAGAGGACAACACATAGCACACTGGACAGAAGCCAGGTCCTTGCAAAGCTTTTTACTGTTCAACAGACTGTCTTTAGCACCCAGCTATGACTTGCCTTTAAGGTTATCTTAATAAAGTGTGCTGATTTTGCTGATGCCCATAGCAAAAAAAATGTGGTGTCATTTCAAATTTGATTTGTAACATTATCTGGATAACGCTGTGTATTTTCTGAGTACTTTTGAGATTTTTTTACATTTCTAACTCATATAGTAACATGTATAGTAACACATATGTTCCTTATTTCTCATGACATTTGCAGCATTTATTACTAAATAATTTGTCTATCTTGGCAACGAATCAAGAAGAGGGCCGTGAAAATATTTGCAGATCACTCGCATCCTGGACATAAACTGTTTCAACTCCTACCCTCAAACGACGCTATAGAGCACTGCACACCACAACAACTAGACACAAGAACAGTTTTTCCCGAAGGCCATCACTCTGCTAAACAAATAATTCCATCAACACTGTCAGACTATTTACTGAATCTGCACTACTATTAATCGTTTCATAGTTCCCATCACCAATCTCTTTCCACTTATGACTGTATGACTATAACTTGTTGTTGGCAATCCTTATGATTTATATTGATATATTGACCATCAATTGTGTTGTAAATGTTGTACCTTGATGAACGTATCTTTTCTTTTATGTACACTGAGAGCATATGCACCAAGACAAATTCCTTGTGTGTCCAATCACACTTGGCCAATAAAATTCTATTCTATTCTATTCTATTCTAATTACTGGTGGTGATTGCCAAGTAATTCTTGCTGTGTCTTTAGTCCATTCATGGAATCTGAAATGAGTGTATCTGCATAAAGTTTGCAATTGTACTTACAGTAACTTACTGAAATTGTCCGCAGCATAAAAAGTACAGGTTCTCGACTTACGACCGTAAAGGTAAAGGTTCCCCTCACACATATGTGCTAGTCGTTCCCGACTCTAGGGGACGGTGCTCATCTCTGTTTCAAAGCCGAAGAGCCAGTGCTGTCCAAAGACGTCTCCGTGGTCATGTGGCTGGCATGATTAAACACCAAAGGCGCACGGAACGCTGTTACCTTCCCACCCAATGTGGTCCCTATTTTTCTACTTGCATTTTTTACATGCTTTCGAACCGCTAGGTTGGCAGAAGCTGGGACAAGTAACGGGAGCTCACCCCGTTATACGGCACTAGGGATTTGAACCGCTGAACTGCCGACCTTTCGATTGACAAGCTTAGTGTCTTAGCCTCTGAGCCACCGCGTCCCTCATTACATATTACTTAGGACCATATCAGTTACGAACATAATTGAGTCCAAATTTTCTGTTGTTAAGTGAGACATTTGTTAAGCAAGTTTTGCTTCATTTTATGACCTTTCTTGCTACAGTTGGTAAGTGAATCACTGCAATTGATAAGTTAGTACCCTGGTTATTAAGTGAATCTGGCTTCCCCATTGACTTTGCCTGTCAAAAGGTTGCAAAAGGTGATCACATGACTTTGGGACACAGCTATGTTCATCAATATGAACCAGTTGCCAAGCATCTGAATTTCGATCACATGATCATGGGGATGCTGTGAACGTGGTAACTGTGAAAAATGGTCCTGTGTCACATTTTTCAGAGCTGTTTTAACTTTGAACAGTCACTCATTGTATCGTTGTAAGTCAAGTCAAGGACTACCTATGTTTATAAAAAGGTGTAGCAGTGAAATAGTTGGACTTTTCTTTATAGTGTTCCATGTTTTTTAGCAAGCTTTGTTTTATAATACATCCTTTAAAATGTTCATCCTGTTTCATGTCCCTCTAACAGAATATTTTTGAAGCCCACTAACTAGGCCAACTCCTTCCAATATTGATGTATTACTGTTTAGGGATTTTATTCATTATGTTTGCTGTGGCAGACAGCTTGCTCTATAATATAGTTGGAAGTTTTAAAGAACAAGACTATTTCTGCCTTTTGCGTTTTGTAAAATGTTAAATTTTACTCTAGGTTTCTTTTTCTCACTCCATATAAATTTATGAACAGGTTTTTTTTGCCATTCTTTTTATTGGATTGGAATTGGCATCATTTGAAATAAATAGTGCATTTGTATAAGACAATTCATCTTAATAATCATAATTATTAAGCAACAAATCTTTCCATCTTGCAAGATCTTTTAATTTACTTCATAATTTAAGATAATTTTTTAAAATATATTTCTTGATTGTTGTCTGTGAAATACAGATGATCCAGATGTTTCACAGCACCTGGCAGATACCTTCCACAGGAAATCTTCCTGCCTGTATTTTTCTTTTTTGACACCCAGGTTCTGGGATAAATAACTGATTTCCACATAGTCAATTCAGCCTTTGGCTAGGATTAGCAGAAGAGTCCGATAGATTAGAATCTTTATTGTAGGCAAGCAGGCTTTAGCACAAGAGTTGATCACTCACTGCCATGCCAAGAAGTCCGAGATTTTAGGTATCTTATCTCTAAAGCTTAAGCTATAAGGTTCTCCCTTGGGCAGTCACACTCTTCCTGATGAACAGATACTAGCCCGGTCACTTTAGGATCTTGAGAACCAACTACTGATATATGTTTACATAACAGCTTTATATTGCCTTTCTGCCAGTGAATTAAAATTACTATTGTTGATGCAGGAGGATGAAGAAACAAAATTATTTCCTGAATTTATAACAACCATTTTCAAGGCAATATGCTGCCCTTCCCCCACAGCCCCAGCCCCAAATACATACTCCCACTGTTCAGTCATTGGCATGTAGAATTAGCCCAACAATTTCCACTATCCAGTGATTCCAGTGATTAAGGCGCCAGGATAGAAACCAGAAGACTGTGAGTTCTAGTCCTGCCTCAGAAATAAAGCCGGATAAGTGACTTTGGGCCAGTCTCTCTCACTCAGCCCAACCCACCTCACATGGGTAAAAAAAGGAGGAAGAAGAAGGATTTGGTATGTTCTCCACCTTGAGTTAGTTATTTATAAAAATAGTAACGGCAGGATAAAAATCTTTAAAAACATTAGTAGTTCCAAACTAAATAAGACTTAATTAGATATCACAGAAGAATATTTGTTGGGGGGGGACTTTTTTCTACTGATCTTTTAGCTGGGTAAAAGTTTTACAAACAGAAGTCAGTTAGGAAATAACCTTCAGGCACACATTTTTGCTCTACCTCCTTTTCCTCATGGGGTTCTTGTAAAGTTAAAATAGAGAGGAAAAGGCACACTGCTTTGAACTCCTCAGAAGAAAAGCAGATTATCAATGTAATAAGTTAATAGATATGTAGAGAATAGAAGAGAATTTTTTATTGGCCAAGTGTGATTGGACATACAAGGAATTTACAACACAATTGATGTTAATATATCAATATAAATCATAAGGATTGCCAGCAACAAAGTTACAGTCATACAGTCATAAGCGGAAAGAGATTGGTGATGGGAACGATGAGAAGATTAATAGTAGTGCAGATTTAGTAACTAGTTTGACAGTGTTGAAGGAATTATTTGTTTAGCAGAGTGATGGCCTTCGGGAAAAAACTGTTCTTGTGTCTAGTTGTTCTGGTGTGCAGTGCTCTATAGCGTCGTTTTGAGGGAAGGAGTTGAAACAGTTTATGTCCTGGATGTGAGGGATCTGTAAATATTTTCACGGCCCTCTTCTTGATTCGTGCGGTATACAGGTCCTCAATGGAAGGCAGGTTGGTAGCAATTATTTTTTCTGCAGTTCTAATTATCCTCTGAAGTCTGTGTCTTTCTTGCTGGGTTGCAGAACCAAACCAGACAGTTATAGAGGTGCAAATGACAGACTCAATAATTCCTCTGTAGAACTGAATCAGCAGCTCCTTGGGCAGTTTGAGCTTCCTGAGTTGGCGCAGAAAGAACATTATTTGTTGTCCTTTTTTGATGATGTTTTTGATGTTAGCTGTCCATTTGAGATCTTGCAATATAATAAAACCTAGAAATTTAAAGGTGTCTACTGTTGATACTGTGTTGTCTAGTATTGTGAGAGGTGGAAGTATGGAAGGGTTTCTCCTAAAGTCTACCACCATTTCTATGGTTTTGAGTGTGTTCAGTTCCAGATTGTTTTGGTTGCACCACAAGGCTAGTCGTTCGACCTCTCGTCTATATGCGGATTCGTCATTGTCTCGAATGAGACCAATCACTGTTGTGTCATCTGCAAATATATATTAAATATATATAAGGCAGTGGTGGGTTTCAATTTTTTTTACTACCGGTTCTGTGGGTATGGCATGGTGGGTGTGACATGGCTTGGTGGGCATTGCAGAAGAAGAATACTGTAAAATCTCCATTCCCTCCCCAATCCAGGGGAAGGTTACTGCAAAATCCCCATTTCCTCTTGATCAGCTGGGACTTGGGAGGCAGAGAATAGATGGGGATGGGGCCAGTCAGAATTTTTACTACCAGTTCTCCAAACTACTCAAAATTTCCGCTACAGGTTCTCCAGAACTGGTCAGAACCTACTGAAACCCACTTCTGATATAAGGCAATACTGTTGTGAGGCCTAGAGGCCTGATTATTTATATACCAGGAGCTTATATTAGGACTAACATTTCTGTCACTAACCACCAAATGTAACAGGATAATTCTCTAAATTAACACCTCTGAATGCTGATCATCTGGTTAATGTGCAAGATGATAAAAGCTAAAAGGTATGAAAGCCTATATACATCCAGCCTATTCATAAGAATGTTTCAGCAGCTGATTTCAATTTTGTAAAACGTATTTCACATCTAAAATACTCTTAATACTCTGTTTTGAAACTACATCTCAATAAAAGGCAAATGTGTTGATTTTTAAAGCAATTACTACAGTAGTATAAAAATTATACAGATGCCAATCTTTTAACAGTTTAATTTTTGGAAATCAGAGAAACACACTAAAATTGCGAAGATTCAATATTAACTCTTATGTGTAGTGTCAGATCCTCCTCCCTTTTAAAAAATTTTAAAAATTTATTTAAATTTATTAAGAATTTTGAATAAAATAAGACAAATCTAAAGAAAAAGAAAGAAAAGAAAAAGTACAGGGGAAAAAAAACAAAGAAAACTAAAGTTGTGAAAAACAATGATTTCCAACCTTAAACAGTCACAATTTTAAATCCTCCTTCTTAGATGTTATGCAAATACCTTTCCTCGTCAAGCATTCAATAGTCTGATTGCGATTACCATGTACAAAATCAGTATATTTTTCAGTAAACCTGAGTCTTTCTAGTTCGTTGTACATAAGTCTCAATTTAAAAGATTCTGTTCTTTTTCACAATATTTATCTTTAAAATCTTTTGCACCATTGTATTAATTTGTATCCAAAATGTCTTCTCTTTTACTGACTTCCATTGAAGACACGAAGGTGATGAGCTAGATATCCCTGAAGGAGCAGGGACAACATTATGGTTGAAATTGGTGGCCAGAGGCCACTCTCGTGTACTCTAGAGAGGTACTACTCAGTAGTGGGTTGCTATCAATACACCCCGGATTGGGTGAACTGGTAGCGGCAAGAGGCTCCGCCCACCCACCTGGACATCTTTGCATGCGCAGAAGTGTTGCATGCGTGCGCAAGTGCACGCCCGCCCATGAGCGAACCAGTAGCAAAGGGATTTGGAACCCACTACTGGTACTATTCATGAGTAAACTGCAAAAACTAGCGGTTTTGTAGTTGGCTGGTGAATGAAATGGCTAGGAGTCACAGGATTCTATTTAGCTCACAACTGTAATGTAGCCTATATGTTCATAAAGCTCAGCTGAGTCTCATTTCTTAATCACCATTGCAGTTTTGCTACTACACGTAGTCCTTGACATATAACAGTTCACTTAGGGACCATTCGGCAGTGAAAAAAGTGACTGATGACCATTTTACACACTTATGACCGTTGCAACATCCCCATGGTCACGTGATTTACATTCAGATGCTTGACAATTGATTCACATTTATGAGGGTTGCAGTGTCCTGGGATCATATCGGGGTGAAATCCAGCAGGTTCTAACAGGTTCTGGAGAACCGGTAGCAGAAATTTTGTGTAGTTCGGAGAACCGGCAAATACCACCTCTGGCTGGCCCCAGAAGTGGGGTAGGAATGGAGATTTTGCAATATCCTTACCCCAGGAGTGGGGAGGGAATGGGAATTTTGCAGTATCCTTCCCCTGCCATGCCCACCAAGCCACGCCCACAGAACTGCTAGTAAAAAAATTTGGATTTCACTACTTGGTCATATGATCCACCTTTTGCGACCTGACAAGCAAAGTCAATGGGGAAACCAGATTCAGTTAACCGTGTTACTAATTTAATAACTTCAGTGATTTACTTAACAAATGTGGCAAGAAAGGTGCAAAATGGGACAAAACTCACTTAACAAATGTTTCACTTAGCAACAGAAATTTTGGGCTCAGTTGTGGTCATTAGTTGAAGACTACCTGTACTATTTTTTATTTAATGTTAGAAACTTTCCGAACAGCACATTTGATGGCATTCCCTGGGTGAGTTTCCTTCAATCCTAAACAAAAGAAATTTCAAGTGTGACTTTAAGGACTTAGACCAGGGGTGAAATCCTCCCGGTTCGGACCGGATTCCCCGATCCAGTAGCAATGGTGGCAGGTAGTTCGGAGAACCGGTAGCAAAAATCCCTGGGCCCTGCCCCTGCTGAGCCACGCCATCATTGGAGGGTTTTGTTTTTTTACTTTTAAAAGCATTTTTTTCTTCAGCTGAAAAAATGCTTTTAAAAGTAAAAAAAAAAAGCCTTTGATGATCGCGCGGCTCAGCTGGGATCATCAGAACCCTTTAAAAAAAATTTTTTTAACAACATCTTTTACAGTTAAGGACGTTTTAATTTAGCTGCTTTTATCTAAAACGGGTCTCCAACCTTAGTGACTTTAAGGCTTGTGGAATTCAACTCCCAGAGTTCCTCAGTCAGCTTTGGTGGCTGAAAAACTCTGGGAGTTGAAGTCCACAAACCTTAAAGTTACTAAGGTTGGAGACCCCTGATCTAAAAAATATAAATAAAATAAAATAATAAAATAAAATATTTGTGCAGCTTTCTGAGATTTGGTGTGTTTCTGTAGTGTTTCATTCTAACTGCACAAACACACAAAACCTCACAAAGCTGTATGTGGCATTTTGTGTGTGTGTGTGAGTCAGTTGTGTTGTGTTGTGTGTGTGTGTAAAGTGTGAAGTTGGTTTTTGAGCTTTTGGTGGCTGTATGAGGTTCCTGCTTGTTGCAGGGGCCATTTTGAGTGAAGTGCAGCTGCTTTTACATTGTGTGTGAGTCAGTTGTGTTGTGTGTGTATGTAAAGTGTGAAAGTTGATTTTTGAGCTTTTTGTGGCTGTGTGAGGTTCCTGCTTGTTGCAGGGGCCATTTTGGGTGAAGTGCAGCTGCTTTTACATTGTGTGTGAGTCAGTTGTGTTGTGTGTGTGTAAAGTGTGAAAGTTGGTTTTTGGTACTTCTTATTGTTTTGTATATTTTGTTTATTATTTTTATTTATTGTTATTGGCCACCCCCACCCAGTCATCTGACCATCAAGCCATTCCCACCAATTAAGTCACGCCCACAGAACCCGTAGAGAAAAATTTTTGATTTCACCCCTGACTTAGACATTTTGGGAAATAGAAAAAAGGGTGATTAGAGTGTGGGTTCTTTTTAAATCTATAAATGGATTAAGGGTCTAGATGGACTTGAAATAGGATTTTAAAATTAATTGAATGAAACCTCCTGGTAGGAAAACGAGTCATATTTTGAATTAAGAAAAAAACAACATGATAAAATGGGAACTTTGAAGGTTGGAAGTAGAGGGAGCTAAAAAAAAAAAAGATTTCAGTTAAAGGAGAAAAACATCTGTTTGACTTGTTAATACAGAACAGAAGAAAATACATTCTTTTTTCTTCTATATACTTTTGTATTTTTCTTTTGTAGTCTTTTTTTCTTTGCTTTTTCTTTCCTGCATTTTTTCTATTTCTTTATTTATTATTTTTGTAGTTTTTTTATTTGTATAGTGTAATAGTTAATAAAATTATTTGAAAAGAAAAAAAATCTTAGTTTTGACACAATGCTTGATAAAATGTCCCCTTATGGTTTTCACATTTAAATTCTTCCTTTTTCTTTGCATGGGAAAGATGATACACCTATCCATGATCGACAAAGATTGTGTAGAATTCTCCTACCATGCAGATGCTAGATCAAATTTCTACTATTCTGTGTAATACAATGCACGATGTAGTCTCTGTGTTACCCTCTCCTTTTTAAAAAAGTTAATAACAAGACACATAATTTATTCCAATAGAGGTTTCTTTAACCTTATCTTTAATAAACTAGATTTTAAGATACTTATCTTAGCTGGTAAAGGTATCTTTCCACAACTATAGTTCTTATAGGTAACATGAATTGGTTGATAATTTTTTATATGTCCATTCCTGTGATAATATGAATGATCATCAGTTTGAATATTTGACTGCTTCGTTTTCATAGTTTCCTTTTTTAAATTTCGTTAGTTTCATGGGTTTTTTATAGATATGAGAATTATTTCTGGCAAAGTCAGAGGCCAGCACCCTAAACCGGACTATTCTGTTGCCTTAACAAGGGAAAGCTTTTTCTTCACCTATTGCACAGGCAGGCAAAAGAGGCTCGTAAATTAAACCTCGAATTCACTATTTATTTAGATTGCATTTTATACTTGGCAGTTACTGGTATTCTTTCATAAGAGCTTTCCTAGTTATACTAAAAACTTTACTCATCAGAGACCTGCTGGAAAACTGCCTGCTAAGTTTAAGAGCAGATTGTTGAAACAATATATATATATATCACCTGATGAATAATATGAATAATCAATCAGTTTTAACATTTGACTGCTTAATTTTCATAGTTCCTTTTTTTAGTTTCACTTCATTTATGCCAAAATATATTGTCCCCATATGTATGGTGAATACTGCTTTCTTGCCTTGTCATCTTACAGTATTCATATTCTCCAAATTATTACTGAACTCCCAGATTATGGGTCTTTGAGATATATTCTTACTCTCCAAATGTAATATATATGAGGCAATAGTTGTCTGTTCATTCTCCATTTAAATATTAAGAATAGTATATTATATGAATATGTTTCTCGTTTTTAAAAAACATTAAAATATTTAGTTCGGCAATAACATTGAGTGTATGTTTTGGGGGGGGCAATTGGGGTTGTTTTTATAAACAAAAATCTATGCTGTGTTTTTCTACCATGCACACAATGCTTTGTCTTGGAAGACCTAGGAGATACAAGCACATTAAAGCTAATCAGTCTGCTTGGAATAGAAGAGAAGGGAGGGGGAGAGATATGCCTGTCATTGCTTCATGAACCCAGAGCTTTGATTGATCTGTTCAAATATTAACATGCCTAGTGGGGTAGCCCACAATGTCCTCCAGGCCTCCCAATATATAAATATTCATACAATAACATCTGCCATGGTTGCATATTTACTATTCTGCGATCTTCCTGTTGTTTTTAATGGGAATAACTAGTCTCTTTGAGGAAATTCCAAAGGAACTAAAAATAAAATCCCTATATGTACCTGTCATTTAAGAAGTCCTCTCAATATTGTTTCTAAACACCTCTTTTCTTATATGACAAAGACACCAGTCATTGCATTTCCATATTCCAAAAGTAACTTCACCTCAGCTTCTTCGCTCCATAAATTATCTCTTGGAACATATGGAACAATCCTATTTAAACTCATTGCAGAAATAGCTTATTTAACAAAAGTATCTTATTTTTACTTGCTACCAAACACATTTTAATCTAACAAAGTATTATGTATCTCCTAGGCCAGGGGTCTGCAAACTTGGCTCTTTTAAGACTTGTGAACTTCAACGCCCAGAGCTCCTCAGCCAGCAAAGCTCTGGGAGTTGAAGTCCACAAGTCTTAAAAGAGCCAAGTTTGCAGACCCCTGACCTAGGCCAAAGCTCAAATAAAATATTGTTAGCGATCTTTTTATACCTATGATAGAGAATATGGATATGACCCTGTGGCCCAGATAGGATCTTTCTTTATGTAATGCACTACTATCCCATTTTTGTTCCATCTTGGAACTCAGAAGATTCTATACAGTTTCTGCCCACACACTATCCAAATCATCAACTGGTTCTCTCTCTCTTGGAGCTGAGTTGCCATCTATATCAGGGGTCTCCAACCTTGGTCCCTTTAAGACTTGTGGACTTCAACTCCCAGAGTTCCTCAGCCAGCAAAGCTTGCTGAAGTTGAAGTCCACAAGTCTTAAAGGGACCAAGGTTGGAGACCCCTGATCTATATCCTTGAAGGCATACTGTGTATATTTAAACTTCTTAATATTTATTGGGAGTAATATGATAGATGATTCTGTCATTATTAGAATGAAACTGGTGAAATGTCCTAGAAGACAATGAATGCTGCTGATTTGGACACATATTTATTCTTACACAGCATTACCTGAAAAACCATTCCATCAATAAAGAGAAATCATGAACGCCTACAGCCTATCTATGTTGCTTTCTACATTCATTTTCCCTTTTTAGCAATGAAGTAATTCCTCATGTTTCCAAGCATTCTTGGACCATATGGTGAGCATGTATGGCAGTCCCCAGGACTTCAGCCTCTGCAACAATATTTGGTGAAGTAATCTTTCCCCCCCCCCCCCTTTGTTCAGTAAATTATACAAAATAGGGCTATTGGTTACTTCTTTGGGAACTGCCCAAAGTTCCCTAGGACTATTCCCTAAGAATAAGGTCCCTAGGCACTGGTTTTTTTTGGCAGTGAGGACATTCTTTAATCTGACTGGGAGAATAGGATTTGCTTTGTGTCCTGTACAGCATTTGTATTACTTTCAAGCAACCAAGAAATAAATTATTCTGGATGCTATCCGAAATAAAATAGAGCCATTCACTTCATCACTATTCATCATAATGAGTCCTTGTTTTGTGCATCTTTACATAAATACATTATTAGCATATGCTCTAGTGAAGTTTTTTAAATGTAGTTGATTCTTGAGGCATGTCTTACTCTATGGATACATAGAATTTTTTTTCCCCCAAGGTGATACTTAGGAGGTGTTTTCATGAATATTTTGGGAGAATGAAGCCCTTCGGAAAATGAAATTAAGATGTATCTGTACCAAACAGTGCAGGCATTGGTTAAGGAAGAGAAAATGCTTCCTTACTAGTGTGCCTGACTAATATTACTTTCATTTAATGTACATAGTTGCCATTCATCTTTATTCCATTGCATTCTGTGGGGCGCATCCCAATGGACAGAGATTATCATCCCATTCTCTCAACAAAGGGATTTTTCTTTCTCTGCCTCTTCCTCCTCCTCAACAACCCTTCATGGAGGAAGAGAGTTACAAAGAGTAACAAAAAAAATGTATTAAAGAGTGGAAAGGATTTTTCAAAGGACTTGCAGAGAAGACATAGCAAGCTGAAGATAGTGCCTTTAAAAACAGAGCTCTTCATAGATTTTCTCCAGAGGAGACAACTTGAGATTGCTGTCCAGACAGTTGCTCCTTGTGAGTCTCAAGTGGATTTAGAGCTTTGGGAGACAAAGGAATATTAGAAAGTGTGTTTAAAAGTTGTTCTGGAAGAGGAACAAGTTTTGCTGGATGGGACTGTGGCTAATCTGAAAGTAGATTTGAAATTGACAGGCTGCAAGAATGATATGAACAGAGATGCTATGCTGAATATGTAGCTGATAATTAGAAGATATATAAATAACAGATGAAAAGAGTCACCTGGATAACTTTCCTATGTTGGATTTACAAAAGAGGCTTGTTAGACTTTTGAAGAATTTTGTGAGAAAGGACAAAGAAAAAAAATAAAAAGAAATCAAGTTCTAGGACATTATTTGAAGGGAGAAAAGATCAAGATTGTTAAAAATAAAAGTAATACAAAGTTAGTTTATTTGATCAAGGTTAAAATAGATACATTGCCATCTTTGGTAACCCTTAATGCACTTTTGTTGATCAGGACTTGAGGATTTATTTATAGATAAGAGATGGGGTATGGGAAGAAGTACTCTTTTACTGTATTTTTTTAAGAGAGAAGGTGATAACGTTAATAAAACTGCTTGAACTTGTGATGAAAGAGGAAGTTATTTGTTTATATTTTTTCTTTGCTATATTCTTATTTGCACTTTCTTTTCTATTTTTCTTTCTAGTTCTTTTCTGTACTTCCTATTTTTTCTTTTTTTTTTAATTCATATTAGTTTTAGTCTTTTTAACTGTAATATTTAATAAAATTACTATAAAAAGAATGGAAGGGATTTTTTGTGACAATTTGAAAAGCAATTAGAGAACTTACTTCCTAGAGACCCTGCATGTATAGATTACCTCTCTGTTCCATTCCAAGAATACATGAATTTTCTTTCAGCTTCACAGCCAACTAAACTGTGAAAACAGTTTTTTTAGGGAGAGCTCCTTCTTACTCTGAATCTAGCCACTATGATTGGGGACAGGCCTCCATTCATTTAATTTAAACTAAATTATTGCCAAAAATGGGTATATAGATACCAGTGTTTTCTTAGTTTTAATTATGTAAAGCGTACATAATAAAAGGTAGCAAAGGTCGCATATTTGCAATATTACAATGATTCTCTTGCGTCTCTATTTCTGAAATTTACATGGCTTGTTATTGGCTTTAAAGCTTATGAATTTCTCCTAAGACTGAATAAAATCAGGCCTCTGTTTTTTGGCTTCTGTTGGAACTATGCCATCTCGTGTTTAGTTGTCTGTAAAACAAATTTCCTTGCTGCAGGAAAGGAAATATAAATAAACAAGCCAATGGCAATTCATTTATTGCTCTATTTAGCTATGCCTTGATGATGTCGTTCTGCTTTTCTTATTTTTTTTTAATTTGTATCTTTACAACACAACAGATCAGGGGTGAAATGCTCCCGGTTCGGACTGGATCAGCTGATCTGGTAGCAATGGCGGCGGGTGGTTCGGAGAACCGAAGCAAAAATCCCTGCCCCCACCCCATGCCCAGCTGAGCCACGTGATCGTCAAAGCCTTTGGTGGTTGTTGTTGTTTTTTACTTTTAAAAGTAAAAAAAATGCTCTTAAAGGGTTAAAACAAGGCTCTGACAATCCCAGCTGAGGTGCCTGATCATCAGAGGCTTTTTTTTTTTACTTTTAAAAGCATTTTTTAAAAGGTAAAAAAAGCTGAAGCCTGCTAGGCAAAAAATGAGGGGGTTGGGGATCGGTTTGAGAGAGAGAGAGAGAAAGAGGAAGGGAGGGAGGGAGGGAGGGAGGAAAAAGGAGAGGAAGGAAGGACTATAAACCTGGCACTAGACACAGCTTCAGAGGATAATCCAGGGCTGGAAGGGACCTGGAGATCATCTAGTCCAACCCTGCTCCAGCAGGACATTGTTAGTGAGTTTCTGTCTTTTGATTCCCCCAGTCACATAGCCACGCCCAGCCAGTCACATGACCCCCTCCCACCAAGCCACACCCACAGAACTGGTAGGAAAGAAATTTAGATTTCACCACTGCAACAAATCCATGCAGATCATTTAAGATCATTGGAAGATCTGAAGTCAAGATGGCATTGATATATTGGCAATAATCCAAAGTGGTTTTATTTTATTTTCTTAAATTCTGGCAAAGTCCTGGAAGTGTTAAATGATCACTGAATATCATTAAGAAATTGGATGAAACCTAATGAATACTAATTTATTCACACAATATAGAAGCGTTGCTGGTAAAATAGTTGTCTCTTATAATCAGTTTAATCTGTTTTAGACAGAATTTCACTCCTTAAAAGAATCAAGTTTGTTTAATTAGAATTTGGCCTTGATTTTGTGACATTTATTGAAGGAATCTCTTCTGCCATCAAATGCACTTACTTTTCCTTCTTCTTTAGCAAATGGCCATAGTTTTTCATGAAAGGGCACCATCCTATTTACAATAAAATAGTGTGTTATGCATGACCAAACTTGTCCATTTATGGTAGGTTATTGACTAGAACTAATTTCATTAGATATATGCCAGTTCTTTGTGGTTGTTTAACTACATTAGTGTTCTGTTTCTACACTCAATTCAGAGTATCCTTCTACACATAAGGCTTTAGGTGAGTGGTTACATAAACTTCTGGAAGGCTGATTTCTCCTGTGAACCTCATCAAATGTCCAATAATTCTTTTCTGCATAGCTTTACCTTTGGAATGCAAAACAGTATGTATCAGGTTTGGAAAGAGCCTTCTCAGCCGTGCCACCCTTTGGTGGAATAATTTTCACAAAGAGGTTCATCTGACATTGAAGCTTATTATTTTTTCACATTAGGTGGCCTTTTGTTTCTACTTTTCAATTGTATCTCACTTAAGATTTTCCTCAGTCACTGTGAATTACAGCCTGCTAATACACTGTAGTTTCAAACTGTTTTGCCAGATTTTATTTAAATGTAGGGAGGGTGGCACTTTTTCACAACTCATGACATAAGAGCAGCATCTTTATGAATTAATGAGCAAAATCAATTGATTTGATATTAAAACAGAATATATTTTCATATATCTTTGAAGGCTTGACTGAGATATATTTTCATATATCTTTGAAGGCTTGACTGAGTTCCAGAGCCAGATCAACACATTTGGTTAATTGAAGTGACTTAGATACTTGATTCCATGTCTATTAAAGTTTGCCATGAAAAATAGCCATGATACTGCTCCTTGAGGACACTTCGAATGATGAGTACTAATCATGATGACTCTACATACATTTCAATATTGAAATCTATAAGGATTTGAAATTCTTATTGAACTGGAGACCCTAATCTGTACATATGTTCTACTTGTGAAGTTCCTTAGTCTAAGATATATATAATATGAGCCATGAAGATTTGGAAATTAATGTTAAAAAGAAATCTGAACAAACAATCTCTCCGATGTTGGTAGGATATGATCTACCCGGCTTTGTCCTAAAAAAAACTACCTTAACATTTATTTTATTACCTCTTGCTGGTAAGCGGAAGACAAAATAACTTTTTGTAAAGTATATAGTTTGAATATAGTTTAAATTGCCACTATCTTGCCATTTTTAATATGAAAGAGTTAACTGGGTTTATTGCATTAAGCCAAATTTAATTTGTGTCTTGATCTGTTTGAAGGCCAAGTGAAGGTTTGGAGAATGGGCATGGATTGGGCATGCAATATAAAACCTTGAACAATTTGTGCTTAATATAATTGTGGAATTCACTCTTTCCACAAAAAGTACCAGTGAAGCCTCTGAGACAATCTCTGTAGAGAAGAGGGAAATCTTCCACCTCTCTTTCCCCCATGTACCATCTCTTTCCCCCATGTACCCCATGTACCACGTACCATTTGACATCTTTCAAGAAATGTTTCATCCTGTTCTAGTGTGAAAGTTCTAGTTAATAGATTCTGGAACAGCTTCTTTGACTAGACCTGAACTGCTGCTTAGTTTTTATAATATTGGCATAATATTTTTGAATCTTTCCAGTAACTTTACACAACTGCTTCTTGCAGTTATACACAGTAAGATTCTTTGGCATATATTACCAGTAGATCCTGCAACATTTTTATTCAGCAAATAGTTATTTTCAGTGTTAACATTAACTTCTATTCCTAAAAAGAAGAAGGAAATTGTGAGCAAGCTGATAGAATTGATGTTTCCAGGTAGTAGCTTTCTATATTAGTATGATTTCTGCTTAGTTTGAGGTCAGTTGTGGTCATGTATAATGATTTGCATGCTATACAGTACATAACATCTATATGTCCTATGTTCAGGTCTGCTTCTTCCAATAATTTGGGTGGTGGAGGTGCCTAGAAACATAACCACAATACTTGCCATCCCAAAGGGACACCCGTATTTGTGGATATGCTGCATTAGATGTTACTTTGTCCTTATGAAGGCAGCCAAAAGGCCATCTCAATCGGAGTGTTTGTGACATCTGAATTAACATTGTGGTTACTAGCGGAATGACAAATTTAACAGTAAATATTAATTCCCAGCTTCCTCAGTCTGATGAGAATGTAGTAGACACATTATTTTCATATTAGTGCTATTCTGAAGTCCATATTTGATGGGTGAAAACATAACTAGAGAAAGAGAAGAACGTTTTCTCCATTTATAGTAGATGTAGGCTGAGAATACCACATATGCTTCTCAGTATGCAGTTCTATCTTAGTCAAAATGATAGCGACACATTCTATTTAATTTCTAGTTCATTTGCTGAATACAATCTGCTCAGTGCTTCGCAGTATCGCAGTTGGCAACTCTGATAAGTATTCATACATTTAAATTTTGAAACCATTAGTATGCTTAAGATCTAAAGCTTAGTGTTATTGTTTTTGATTACTACAGCTAATTTTGGTTTTTATACTTAAAAGGTTTAATATAGAGGCACAACAGAATCCATGGTGTAGAACAGTAGAAGTTCAATCCACCTCTCCTTGAAAACCACTGGGACTTACATCCTGGCTTCATCTCCTACCCTACTGTAGTTGTCATTGCCATCACCTAGGAAAACCTCCTCAGGCATTCTTCCTCTCTCCCCTCCATTGTGGGAAAGAAATAACCCACCCCCATATACACTGTGTCATTTTCTGGCAACTTCTAAGCAAAAGAAATACAATACAATAATTGTTATATTTAATTTGTGTCTTCAATTTATTTGAAGCCCAAGTAAAGGTTTGTGGAATGAGTTGTGGATTGAGCATGCTCATGACATATAAAATCTTGAAACATCTGTACAGCAATTTTATATCACCTCCTGGTCATAGAGCACCAAAACCTGTGACTAGAGGTATCAGCCTCTAAATAAATAATAAATTTCCCAAAATAAGTGAGGGGGAGAAAACTTAGCACCATTAAAAATAAAAGTTAAAATTTATAGCTTTAGATATTAGAATTCAGGTAATCACTGCTAGAAGACATAAATTACCAGGGATCCAGCATCTGCAAGAAAAGGCTCCAATATCCTTAAGTAAACCTAATAACTCCAGCAAACCAAAAATTGACAGTGATCTACCACCAATAATGAAGAAACCAATATCACAGATTCCTTAATGGTTGGGCTGAAACTGACAATACAAAAATACAAAATCCTGAAAGTATATAGAGAAAACAACGATGAGTGCAACACCACACCGAAAATGAAGATTAAAAACAGGACTTAAAGTTACCTACCCAAGTGCCAGGTTAATCAGATTTTTCTTCTGATTTCAAGTTACTTGGACTCCTTTTTCTTTTTCTAGAAGTTTCCAACTATAATCTGGGGCCAAAGATAATGATGTCAGCTTTCCCCTTCTCTCAGCTCATGCTTGAGAGAAGTTGTGCATTTAAACATAACCAGCTATTGAAGTGGCAGGAAGGTTGCAATACTGTGAATGCCATCTGGCTTTGGTAAACAACAGTTATAAATGGAGCTTTCATATATCTTTCAGTTTTGTCAACCATTTTTTTCCTCCCAAATACCTTTGAAATGGGAGGTGTTTTGTCAAATTTCCAATAACCGCTTACGACTATTTCCGACTATACTTTTGCTGAGTAGTTTCATCCTCAATATAGCAATGCTATGTCTGTCTGTCTATCTGTCTGTCTGTCTAAGACAGACAGGCAGGCAGCGTTCTTGGACCAATGCTTTTCATACTATACATAAATGACCTCTGTGACCTTACCCAAGTTATTGTGTTCTCTTTGCTGATGATGTCAAGCTATTTAACTCCACCAACAATACTTCTACCCTTCAAAAAGACCTTGACTTTGTATCTGATTGGTCTAAAACTTGGCAACTCCAAATCTCAACCAGCAAATCAGTCTTACATATTGGGAAAAAGAACCCTAACAATAAGGACAAGCTTGATGGACATTACCTTACAGATGACCCCCATCCTGTTAAAGACCTTGGAGTTTTCATATCAAATGACCTAAGTGCCAAAGCCCACTGCAGCTACATAGCAAAAAGGCTCTAAGAGTTGTAAATCTAATTTTACGCAGCTTCTTTTCAAAAAACTCTACACTACTAACCAGAGCATACAAAACATTTGCTAGACCTATTCTTGAATACAGCTCACCTGTCTGGAACCCATGCCACATCTCTGACATTAATACAATTGAATGCATCCAGAAATATTTTACAAGAAGAGTTCTCCACTCCTCTGAAAACAACAAAATACCTTATACCACCAGACTTGAAATCCTGGGATTAGAAACCTTAGAACTCCGCCAATTCCGACAAGACCTGTTTTTAACACAGAGAATCATCTATTGCAATATCCTTCCTGTAAAAGACTACTTCAGCTTCAATTGCAATAATACAAGAGCAAACAATAGATTCAAACTTAATGTTAACCGCTTCAACCTTGATTGCAGAAAATATGACTTCTGTAACAGAGTTGTTAACGCTTGGAACTCACTACCTGACTCTGTAGTCTCTTCTCAAAATCCAAAAAAGTTCAACCATAAACTGTCTACTATTGACCTCACCCCATTCCTAAGAGGACTATAAGGGGCGTGCATAAAAGCACAAAAGTGCCTACCGTTCCTGTCCTATTGTTTCCTTTCATTATATCAAATTAATATAATTATTGCATATTTTTGCTCATATATATGCTTATATGATATGTAGTTATTTTATGTTGATGCTTGTGTATATTTTTGTGACAAAATAAAATAAATAAAATAAAAATAAATAAGAACACATTCACATTATGTATATATACAAAGATATGCATGTGTGTATGTATACGTACACATTCACATATACAAATACAAACATACTAGGGTTTTGCTTCTTGAATCTTCCTTTCCACAAATAATTACTCAGAATGTGTGCCTAAAAGAGACAGAAAGAGCTCTTTGTGGAAGATAAAGGTATGGGTGTATATATAAAAATGGAAGAAAGTATTAATTAGTTTTACAAATGAAATATTTTGTTTTAAAAGTGTACATTTAATTAATTAATTCTCTTTTTTTTCTGCTTTTTGTGATGTGTTCTCTTTGGTCAGTGCAGGTAGTTCTCAACTTACGGCCATAATTGAGCCCAAAATTTTTATTGTTAAATGAGACATTTAATAGGTGAATTTTGCCCCATTTTACAACTTTTCTTGCCATAGTTGTTAAGTAAATCACTGCTATTGATAAGTTAGTAACTTGGTTGTTAAGTGAAACTGGCTTGTTAGAAGGTCGCAAAAGGTGATCACATGATCCTGGGACACAGCAAAGATCTTAAATATGAACCAGTTGCCATGCATCTGAATTTTGATGGTGTGTGCGTATGAGAGAGAGAGTTGAGGAGGGAGGGAGGGAGGGGAAGAGAGAGAGAGAGAATGAATCAGAAATGTCTGTACTTCTATATCCTGTCTTACTACTCTATTCTGTTTTGGGGTGAGCCATGTTCTTCAGAGCCCCACACTTGCAAATCACTCTTGCTTACACATACCCACACACATTCCTTTGAAACACTCAAAATCTTAGTTTGCTTTTGCATTTTAAAAAATTATTCTGACTCCCTTTATCGGTTTTACAAAGTCTCATTTACTCTGTGTGTCGATAAACTCTACTTCTTAAGAGATGTCCTTCATGATCTACTCTAATTCTTTGCATGGACCAGTTCACGTGCCTTATTTTAGGAAGTTTTAGATGAAACGTGTACATTTTGTTAAGGATGGCGTCCTTGGTTTTCCTGATTTGCAAACATTCGATTCTGTCTGACCCACTTTATAGCATGGGTGTTTTTGAACCATGCTACTGCGTTTTTGCTCAGATGGATTCTGTTCAAGTGGCTTCTTGAAGGACCCCAGACAGTAGTGCAGTTTCCTCTATAGCAGATTTGATGCAATCTGCTGTTGACTCCTGTGCCCCTCTAATGATTACCTGGCTGTCTGGAGAATTCTGACCCTCTTCTGTGCAGAATAATTAGCTTTTCAGACTTCATTGTGATTCTATATTTTTTAAAAGAAAAGTGTATGCAGGGTGTTTTTAGACATTTATTGCTTAGTTCTGAGTATAATTGCACATTATCAATATATGATGTCAGTATTTGCAAACTACAGCTGGTGGTGTTTCTAATTGCTGCTATTTTTTCCGCAATGAATTACTTTGGCAAGGTACGTTTGGGGAGTGACCATTATTAGGAAGCATGTTTAGTATGTGGGGGCCAGACACGCTTAAAGGTCATCTTTTATTCCTATTAGTGCAAATGGATTTAAGCTTCAAGAAGTACAGTATTGTAGCTGTGAGGCTGAAGAAAATGAAGTTCTTGACCTATTGCAAATGTAATGCCACAGATGGAATATCAGCACAGCTTAATTAGTAATTTCAAACTTTGCCTGTTTACCAAAATGTGTGTGTTCCATCTGCTTTATACCCATTCTGGTACTTTAGTTTAGAAAATAATCTCTTGTTTCCCAATCTGCTTTAAATGGATTAAGGCATGTTGCTTATTTGCTCTTCTCGCTTTATGCATGGTAAGTGAATTATTGCAGGAGGGAAATGTTCTCCAAAGTCATCCTATATTGCTTTGGGTTGAAATTAATTGGTACCAGAAACTCAATTGTAAAAACTCATCTAAAAACTGAATACAATGAAAATTCAGATTGGAAGAAATAGTAAGACTGCCTTTAATTCTCTCTCTCTTTTTTTTTTTAATTAAATATGAAATATGTCAGAAAGTTTTCCCGCTGCTTTTATAATTTTCAAATTGTCATTGATAGGCCTGCTGTTAGCAAAAACTTCCTGGTTTAAAAGAATTTACAACATTACTAAGTTAAGGATTTTTGCAAATGTTGCACTTTTTTCATATTGCTTCATACATGTCAGTTTATTCAGTATTAAATCCAGTATATTTATTTAGAAGTCAAGCAAGTTCTTCTTGCATTCTGTTTTGAAATGTATTGTTAACTGTTCGGTGATGATGGGTTGTTGCATTTCCAATTTTGACTGATTGCAGGAAAACTTATTTTTCTCTTTGAAATGTAGGATTTGTTGCCTGAACATATTGTTTCTGACTTTTATATGCATATATTTATTTATATAGTATGATGTTTGTGATTTCTTTGACTATCCAACGTTGAACCAGTCTTGCCAACAAAACCATCAAACATTTCCTATTTCTCTACTCTTCTTGCTTTTAATTTTTACTTTTTAAATAATACATTTTTGAAAAAAAAAATCTCTTAATGGGAAACCTGGCACTGTCTGTCTTCTCTGTTCTGCAGAAATGTTGAAGGAGTTGAACCAGCAACGCAGAGCGAAAGAGTTTACAGACCTGAAAATTATTGTTGAAGGCAAAGAGTTTGAAGTCCACCAAAATGTTCTAGCTTCCTGCAGCTTGTATTTCAAGGACCTGATTAAAAGGTTTGCCTTCCTTCCAGCTGTGATCTGGTCTGTTCTTTTGTAGGACGCATTTGTGTCGCTTTTTTTTCCTCCCCTCTCTTTCAGGTTTATGAAGATTTGACTCTCCTGTCACAGAGCCAGTAGCCATTCTTTCCACTTACTCTGAATGTATTTTTTTCAAACAAAAGACTCAGATTCATTTCTTACACATAAGCTGATCTGCACAATTCCAGATCTCATTAATTGCACATTTTGGCTGAAGAGAAATGTTCTGTCATGGAGCATTTTAAAATCAAACTCAAACAACTGAAAAACAGTGTTGATCACAAAACACAACTTCTTAGGTTAATAATTAAAAAGGGATATTACTAAGTCTTCCTCCAGGCTGCAATAACTGATATTATTTAAAAATTGCCAAGTTTTCATACTAACAAGGCTTATGTTGTATAATAGACATTTAACCCTTTGGACGTTGACGTTTGGGACATCTGATGCTTGTGGAATTGAAAAAGGTGAATACATGATAAATCAAATATTGAAGTTACACCTTTTTTAGCATGACTTTATTTAACAGAGAGAGAAATTTAACTTTTAAAAAAATCCTGAATTCTTTCTACTTGATAGAGTAAACTATTCCCCTCCTTGACCAAGTACCGTGTCAGGCCTGCCATAGTGTCTTTGTGTAAATTTCCATCTTTGCCATTTTTTCCCTCCATCTGATTGTAACATGACATGATAACGTTTTATTTACCATTACATGGATTATTTTAAAATCTGTTTCCTTCATAAATTCATGATATTTTTACAGTATTAGCAAATCAGCATAACAAGATTGGGGGAACCCAGAAGAATGCCATAATATTCATATTTCTACAGTCATCAGCAAATTAATCTGGATCCTTATTTCCACCTCACTGTATTTTCCAGAACAGACTCTGAACCTGGACCCTACAAAAAGAGGGGGGGAAATGGGGATCGCAAAACATTGTGTTGGCTTTCAAACTGACCATTTAAATGTTGTCACTAACACAGTAGTGGCTATATTTTATTCCAGGGTTGCATTTTTGCTGTGTCTTCTTTTCTGAGAAACAGAAAAATGTCCTTTGATTAAAGCTTTGGTATTTTTATTTGTTTGTTTTTAAATAATTCTGGTGACACTATACTATTGTTGTATAGCTGAACTAACTGCTTTATCAATTATTCAGAAAGAGATGGGTTAGTATCATACTTTTCCCCCTTCCATAAACCAAATTATAGCTAGCTTTAGTTGCTCTTGGATTCTATATTCCTGCCTGCTCATTATCACTTACTAGTGAAGGTTACATTATATGCCTCTTGCTAAGATGAGATAGAAAGTCTTTGGCTCCATTGATAAAAATCCTGTAATTGACTAGCCTTGCAGTATCACTGATTTAATTGCAAAGTCTCTTCCTTGCTAGTCAGGTTGTCAGATACCATATGTTTCTGGAGAAAATCAGGTCTGAATTCAGTAATAATTATAGAATACTTTTAAGACAAATCACTGATAACCTCCTAATGGTTTTTCTTGCAATTTTAGCATCTTCAACTTTTGTGAGCCTTCTTTAAACAATTTAACAGAAGATGAGATGAAATGCTTTAATTAAGCAAGTCAATGAATGCATCTGGATGATACTTCTGGGACTTCTTTTTATAGCTTGCAAAATTCTTCCCTATTATTGCCAGGACCTGATAATGTAATGTCTACCACTTTGCATTGGTAAATGTTAACATTATTTGCTATCAATCACATTTAGCCTGTTAAGAAAACCCCAGCTCCCTTGAACACAAATACGTTAGGCCAGTCCTGACCTTATCCCTGTATGTAACATAGCTGCATCCACATTGTACCTAACCCACCCTTTGTTTCACACTAACCTTCCAGAAATTGTCCTTCCAGGACAGTAACATTTTCATATGTATCATATGAAAGTGAAGTTAAAGTTGTAACTAAAGATGGATGAACATAGAACTTTGTAACTCAAGGACAAGTACTAGCACTATATAACATCTTCTGACAGTTGTATATATAAGTGAACCTGGAAACATGGTTAGAGTCAGTGGTGGGCTGCTGCCGGTTCGGGCGAACTGGTAGTTCCAACCAGCGGCTGGCCCCTGGTGCCATCACGTCCTATATAATTGCCAGTTTTTCGATGCTGCAAGCAAGCACGTAAGGCATGCAAGCTAAGCAAAAGAGCGCATGGGCTCACATTTTCAATTCCAGGCGAACCAGTTGTTACAACTGGCAGCACCCCACCACTGGTTAGAGATAGTATTTTCCATTACTCTAGTTAGAAGTAAAACATCCACATTCAAACCTTCATAAGACTTTTCTGACTCCTGCATCCTCTCATATATAAACATATAAATACAAATAGCAAGAAATGCAAACAGAGTAAAAATTAAAGATGGAAAACTAAAATAGCTTAACAAGGATAAGCATGAATTCTCTGTTAAAATGGGGCTTCTAGTTAGGAAGAACTAAGTATCACAGTTTGTGTAATTATACCCAAATAGTTATTGTTCGTTTTTTTACTTCTAGAGCAAATACACAAAGATATGTTTTAGAATGCAGAAGTAGTGAATGGATGGAGGAGAGATCTCTTACTCCATTTAGATATGCTCCAAATTGCAGTCTTTAACAAAGGGCCTCTATCACAGTCTTCCAAATCTGGAATATTATATGTTGGAGCATTATGGGTGGAAACCATTCTTATGGTGGATGAGAAGGGCAGGCATTAGCACTGCTTCAACCATTGATTTTGAGCTAGAACTCTATGTTACACCAGCAAACACGGTGTCCCAAATAAATGTCAGCTGAATACCAACATGTAGGAAATGCAATTCTGGAGAAGAATGTTGGGAAGGACTCCTTTGAAACTATGTGTATAGTTTTGGGAACTTGTGTTTGCTATACAGCATATATTTAATAAATTTCTTAGCCAATTTTCAACAGTGTTGAAAGGAAGGAAACTCAGTCAGTGTAAAAACAAACAAACTTTATTCAAACAGCTGAGAATTACTTCATTCTCAGCGTAGTTCAACTAAATTAAAGCAAATTCCTTCCAACACAAATTTCTCAGTCCTATCACTAACCTTGGTCCAATTAGGCAAACTGCCAAAGGCCTTTCTTGACAAAAGTTTAGAAGACACCAAAAATGCAAGAAGACGAAGCTATCAACATTGTTTTCCAGCAAAGCCCAAACGCCGTTGCTGGTTTTTTAAGCCTTATGAAAGAGGCCAATCATCTCTTGGCCCTAGTCCCAAGTTGTCCTCTTTGCTTGAGCTGCTCTTGCCTTCTGGTAGCTCTTCTCATGCATGCATTAGGAACAGGCTCCTCCTGTTCCTCTGCCTCACTACTGTCAGTCTCTGGAGGCTCTGGAGTTCGCACCTCACTCCCCGATGGCCCTGGCCCCACCTCAGCCTGCGACACAGAGCCCTCATCCGGGCCTTCCCCAACCTCCAGGACTGGCCCACGTTCTTCCTCAGCCTCATCACTGTCCAACTCCGTTGCCAGCTCCACAGACTGCTGGCGGACCACAACAAGTGTAGTCTTCTCAGATGTGTATTTTAAATTTATGTAAACAGATTTGGAAATTGGCTGAGATTCCATTCCACTTCCTTTCAGGCAGAGTTTTTTGCGTCCTTTTCAGGCATATATAACTCAAATGTTCCTGTATCCGTTTCTCCTTCAATTACTTTGGGGATTGCATTGTGTATGATCAGAGGTGCCAGATATCACCCTTCATGACTGCAGTTCTTCTGATTTTGGAGGGTTATATTTTGACTTTGGTTTTATATCATAAGAGGTATTTATATCATAAGAGATATGAATAACTTATCTATCTGTAGGTAGGTCAATAAGGCAACTCTGCACACACAGATACAACACACGTGTATATTTCTGTATATTTAGCTATTAACTATTGTAGTCTCTATAAATTGTAGCTTCGGGTTGAAATATTTCCCTTTATAGACACTAACATGAGAAAATCATGTAGAAAATAACTTGAAATTAATTTCAGGTTCCAAATATTTATGGTGTTGTTTTTTTTTTTATTTGCTGCTTTTGAAATTTACAAAAACTTCCTACTCATCTGCAGGGAAAGTTTATTGACGTTTCAAATCTAACTTTCTTGTTATATTGGTGTCAGGGTCCTGTGAAAATGTTCATACTTTTTAGGTCACAAGCCAGAAAATACTAGCAAAACCTAATATTGGTTCAGGCATGGTAGAGGTGGGTCAAGAGAATTTGCTGAAATGAATCAACAACTAAGTAAAATAGTAACATTGTGTTTTAATGGGGCCATGACAGGAGCCCCCAACTGGGCATCTCCTGGGCAACAGTGATGTCACCATCTAATCGTCCCAGAGGAGCTTTTTCAAGAGGCAACTGGGCTTTCTTATTTTTTTCTTTGAAGACGTTTCACTTCTCATCCAAGAAGCTGAAGAAGCTTCTTGGATGAGAAGCAAAATGTCTTCAAGGAAAAAACAAGAAAGTCCAATTGCCTCTTGAAAAAGCACCTTTGAGACAACCATGATCTGGTTGACTGAGAATCTCCATAGATTCTCACCATCTAATCCTTCCAACCCGGAAGCACCTGAGTGCTTCCAACATAAAAGCAGCAGTTTGTTTGCGTTTAGTCTGTCCTGTTAATGATAATTCTTTAATTATATCCCAGATTTTTGATTAAGTTTCTTCTGCGTATTCAAGTAGATTAGTACTTTATGTATTACATATATATATATGCCGCCTGACTCCTGATGACTTCCAAAACTGAATATGTGTAAGTCCTATTAATTTCTGCAGAAGGTCGCTGCATCCTGTAATGGTTTTCTTTATAAAACCACATGAAGCCACACTTTAGGCCTCCTTTATTAAGATTCAGTGCACTTGGGAAAACAAAGCTAGAAATAATTATGTACTTGTTTAGCCAAGTCCTAGTTTTTGTTTTTAATTTGCACTTTTAGTGAAAGTATCTAAAACTGAAATAAATACTAAATCTGCTAAATGCCTGTTGGAACACAACAAAATTAGCAGCGAAATTAACAGCCATTGAGCACAACACAATTAACCGAGACACTCTTGCCATCTGAGGCAAGGGTAGCAAACGCTGTCAGAACTTTGGAGAGTATCCAAAGTCATCCTAGTTATTTTGGAAGCAAATCAGAAAAACCCACAAACACTTCTCCCCTTACCTGGCAATAAAAGCATATGAATGACAAATTAACACTGTACTCCTTTTCATGATGCTAAAAGTCTGCTAGCTTAGATGGTTGAATTATTCTAACTTCCACTGTCCCGGCCTTAGGTGCATACTCCTGTGGTTTCCTAGCCAGCATGGAGATTAGTCCGGCACTTTCAGAAGACAGAATATTAAAGAGGATTGCACTACCTTATTTAAAAAGAAAAGAGCCATTAGCTTAAATGGTATTGAGTTATAAATTAAAGCCAAAGGAATGTCAGCAACTTCTGTTAATCCAGTTATAAAATCTGAGAGATGGTCCAATGGCTTGGTGGAAAGCACAAAATGTACTCTTCCTTTTACAGCTGGGTGGGTACCCGGAGTATGCTAGCAATGTCTTTCTTGCTTACTGTTTTTTTAAGCTAGCTCATTTAAATAGTATTATGGAAAAATAGTTCCATGTCTTTTTACATAGTTTGGGATAATAGTTCTGCTTTATGCTCTATTTGTTCAGCAGTAGAACATATTCTTCCTTAACATTTCAGGTGGCTTTTAGATTTGATGCTTTACAGCTGCCAAACCTCTGGAAAACTCAAGACTACAGCATTCATGAATTTCTCTGCAGAAATTCATTGAGAGTTCTAAATACGTCATTTCCTTCCATGGAAGGTGATTGGTCTTGCACTGAGCCTGCAGGACTGAAAGTATCAATTGGAGATAAGACTTTAAACCTTCAGTCAGAACTGAATAGCCACAAAATTTATCTGGAGCCAGTAATAATTAAAAAAACATGATTCCAGTTTAAAGGGTTGAGTGTGCTACAGTGCATGTATCCTTTAGGATTTGTTTTTTTAATGAATAGTGAAATCCTCACTTATTAGATGTGCTGTGGTCCTTTAGAGATCAGGAACCTGCACGCAAAATGTAAATGTCATGAATCAAACAGTGCATACAAATATTTATTTGTTGTTGTTTTGCTCCTTTTACCACTAGCAGCAAAATTGTCTTGCTCTTCTAAAAGCTTAATAATACCTTTGCAACAGTGCATTGCACTGAGATGATATTGTATCTTTTTAATTTGTTAAACATTCAGACCCTTTAAAAAGTCAGTAAAATAAGAGTTTTTTCATTGGTTGACCTTCCTGACAACAATTACTAGATTTGTAAGATTTATACAAGATACTTACTCTGAAGAGTCAGAGGGGATCATATTAACCTGTTGAATAAACAGAATCTGCCATCTCAAAATCAAGAGGACTCTTCTTGAAATTTATTTTCATCCCAACTTAATTAGACACCTATTTCATTAATATTAAAGCTGTGGATCACTCAGCTTCCTTGGAAAGTTTATTGCTTACTCCTAGGGTTTCCCTTTCAGTCATAACAGAACTGCAAATCTTGTCCAAGCAATGTCAAACTAATCACTATGCTTGCTTTTGCTGTGGATAAATAGGCAGTGAGGCATGCTGCAGCGTTATAGTGGTGCACAAGGTGATTTCATGACTCAACCAATAACCATATATTTACTTGAGTCTCACGCCCCTGGCTGTTTGGTCCTGGCTGTTTAGGGACTTAAATAAAAGTCAAAGGGAAATCATTATCTCTATAGGGAATATTTACATTCCAAGTTCTGAACAACGTAGTCAATTAACTGCCAGGAGTTTCATATACCTGAAAGAGCAGACAATAATAGACAAGACATCTAATGTGTTATTTTATGTGGATGATGCAACAATCTAAGATGGAGATTTTTGCAAAAACAGCTTTAAAACATTGTTGAACCATTAATAGTCAAGACTGAACAGAACAAAGTTATTTTCCACTTTACTGGCTCCTGCAAAGAACATGAGAAATACATAGCCCAAAGCATTCAACATAGTGTTAGTGTACTTACTGAAGCATTTTGTTTTGTTTTGTTCAAACTGTGCTCATTTTTTAAAGCTTTTTGAGGCAAAAGTCCTCAGCAATTTCTACATATTTTTCAATTTGGGCCAATTTACACCTTTTGAAAACCCAATCTCAAACTCATAAGCGTAGTCTTTCAGTTCTTAACACTATCCCCAACACTTTTTAAAATCAAAACTGGACTTTTGTGGCAAAATGAGAATCCAGATTGTGTTTTAATATTTTTTAACACTGAACTTAACTCCTTAAGTTTTGTATCCTTAAAATAGTAACAGAATTCCATCAAGATTTGTATAGTTGCTTTTTGGAGTCTAAGCTCCAGATATAATTTTTCTCTGGTACTGTCAGAGAACACTAGACTGAGTATTAAAACACAATTGATACGGATCACCAAATGGATGTGTGACTGGTTTCAAGTTATTTTAATCTGGATATAATAAATTGTTCCCTAAAGCCCCCTGATTATTTATCAGTTATAACAATCCCTAAATGCAGAAGAGGTAATGATATGGAGATGACTTGGGAAAGATTTTGAAACAACTCTTTCGACATCTCTGGAGGACGTGGTTATTTCAGTATTTCAAGGAGAGAAAGTATACATACAAAGTCAGAAACTACAGCAAAATAGCTGGATTTACTTATTTCGCTGTTGAAAAAACAAATCATATTAAGATGCAGTCAGATCTATGAATCCATTAAATCTCACCTGTGGTCTGTCTAGCTCACCTGGAGACATTAATGATTCATAACATTAATGCTTTTCTACATTCCAACAATGGGATCTTTAGACAGCTATGTTTAATTAATGGTTTATGTGAATATACCACAGTTTAAACGATTTTCAAGGTGTTGCAGTTAAACATTATGCTGTTTGTAAGTAATTATGGAAAAAAAGATCAATTGATCTGTTAAAAAAGCAGTGCTGAACAATACTCAAAGTACTGAATAGTTGCGCTTAACTCATATTAGTAAAGTAATGGTCAAGATTTTGCAATCTTGATTTCAATAATGGATGGAATCAGAACTCTGTAAAAAATGCTACAGATTCATAGGAGGCAGAGGCATTTGAGATCTAACATCTATTAGATAATGGCAAAAGCAACAGAGGCACCTAATTCAATGAAGATATAAACACAGTTTCTGACAAGTGCTCCTATGAAATAATATCTATCAGATCATGAAGAGCAGCAACAACGGTATATGAATTAACAACAACAATATATGAATTAAGCTCTCACATAAAATTTCAATTGAACGAATCCAAAATCAAGATGCAGATTTCTTAGCTTGCTCGACCAATCTGTCTCGTTGGAGGAACCGCATGAAAATATTAGAGTTGTTTGATCTCAGTAAATTAGACACTTGATAAATTCTTATTTCACATGGAACTTACTCAACATATAAGAATGATTAAATGTTCATAAAATTCAGCCTGAACTGAACAAATATTTAACTATACTGCAGTATCTGGAATTTTGCATAATTTAGAGCAGGAAATACTTTGATACTTTTGAGTGAAATGAATTGTTAGAGCAACAACTGTGTTCTTACCTTCTTTTAGTATTGTGCAGTAAATATGATTAAAAGAGGCTAGAGAAAATTCTTTATGTCTACAATGATAACTCTGTTCTTTCCTGCTATGTTTTATATTCTGTCCTTGGCTGTCCTTGAAGCTTCGGGAGCATTTTGGTTGTATATTTTTTGTTTAATTCAGTAACCAACTGAGCTATTATGTAGTATAGTAGACAAGCTGGCTTCTGGTGATGCTTTCATATGTATTTGGGCCAACAATTATTCTTCGGTCCATTGTCTTTGTTCCTCTAGAAACAGATTCTAAGGAAGCCTACTTCCTTAGTTTTCCAAGAAACACAAGCTTGTTAAGGAACGTTTTGTTCCAAGGACAACTGGCTCATTTTTTGCCTCTTATTTTAAGCTGTGCTTTTAAGTTTGTATCCCACCACCACCAACCCAAACATTGTAGCCGAATAGCAAATCTGTAGTTCAGCATACTTGCTCAGCAACTGTAGCATTAAATTTGCTTAAGTTTATCTCACAGCATTTCTCATCAAGCCAGATTTGGCTTCATTGAGTGACAGTGACTATGGTGAGTAATTTACTGACACAGAATGTTAGATCCATGGATTTGCACCAATGAAAGATATTTTCTCAAAACCGAGCAAATGTAAACATAGGCCAAAAGATTCATCCTTCCAGTAAGCTGAAATAGATCTAGTAAATCCTCATATCCTGAGGCAGTAAATGCATCCATCTGCAGAATTGAAAACAACTAAAAAGATGTGTAAAGTTTACAAGATAAGTTTCTGAAACTATTATAAAACAGTCATAAATACTGAAAGGACAGATATTCTTCTATAACATGTAATTGAATAAATATAACAGAAAATTATAGTAGGTATATCACAACCACCATCAGGCATATTTTGGGAACAAAATGGAGCCTGTTATTGGCACTCACAGCTAAAGCAATGGCCTCTGTGGCTCAGACTGGTAAGACAGTCTGTTATTAACAGCAGCTGCTTGCAATTACTGCAGGTTCAAGCCCCACTAGGCCCAAGGTTGACTCAGCCTTCCATCCTTTATAAGGTAGGTAAAATGAGGACCCAGATTGTTGGGGGCAATAAGTTGACTTTGTATATAATATACAAATGGATGGAGACTATTGCTTGACATAGTGTAAGCCGCCCTGAGTCTTCGGAGAAGGGCGGGATATAAATGCAAATTAAAAAAAAATTAGCAAGAGTCTTGTGCAGAGGCCTTTGACTCGGAAGTAATAGCGAATACCATCAAAGCTTGGATGGGTGATTTTTGTGCTAAAATCAGAATATCTTAATACCTGGTAAAAATCCAAAAACATTTCTGATTAGCTCACTTGCTATAATCCTAAATTATGGGATTTATTTCCACCAGCAGTTAAGCAGAGAGTTGTGAAAAATGGGCTCTTTGGCAGCCCAAAAATAGAAAACATAAGTGAAATTGCTGTGTGGATACTAACTTTTGTGTAAGGCAATTTTTTTAATGATAGGACTTTGATTTTTTTTCCACAACAGTGAACAATGTAGAGTCCTTGGATACTAAAAATAGATGGATTGAGCTTTCACAGTGCACTGAACCATTATGTGCTTACTTAATTCTGACTTAGCATGTTCTATGAATCTACCCAGGATAACAGAGTTGGAAGGGACCTTGGAGGTCTGTTAGTCCAACCCCCTGCTCAAGCAGGAGATCCTATACCATTCCAGACAAGTGTCTTTCCAGTCTCTTTTTAAAAGTCTCCAGTGAGCCACAATCATTTACTGTAGTTAAACAAACAATGGCTTCTGTTTGAAGCCAACTACTTAGGCATACAATTGGAACTATTGTCTTTAAAAAGTAGTAGTAAATAACCCAACCCAAATTCTTTTAATTTTCCTCAGCTTTTTATGAAAATAGCTTGTCTGATGTAAATGCCAGATCAATCAAACCAATTTCAGAATTTTTTACTAATTCAGTTCTATTAAATTTGATACGGTTCAGTGCTTAATTCTAGTCAGAGTGGCTAGTTGACCAACTTGATATAAAACAGGTCTGGGGTATTTAAAATAGTGTTCTCACCAACTGTAAACAGATTTTAATAGATAACAGGACTGCAAGTAATAATTTCCAAGACAGAAAAAACTAAATGGATCTTTCAGTCAAAAGAATTTGCTAGCCACAAAACAATAATTTTAACAATAATTTTGAAACAGTTTCTATAGAAAATGCTGTTACGTTCCTCAGATATAAAAAAAAGCTGAAACAATTGTTCTGAATTATGTATCTCGCATTACTGTAGTCACACCACTTCTTCTGGCATATGGCTTCATTTTTGAACAACCTGAGTTTGTTTTGACTTGTTAATGTAACTCAGGCAAGTAACTAGAGAGCAGGCAGCTGTCTATAATATGTATAGATAGCTTTCCATATGTAATGTGAATTTGAAAAAAGAATACTGCCAGCCTTCAAAATACAATCAGATGGTTAATCAGCCAAAATAAATATGGTTAGCAGGTGTAATGAGATCTATGAAGCTTAGCCCTGTGGGGGTAGATGGAGGCTGTGTACAAATCCTGTCTATGAACTAAAATTTCTGAAAGCAGCTTTGATTTTGAAGGAACTTTACTCCATAATACCATGAAATAATGCCTTAACTAAGCTATTTCAGTGAAATGTTTTGATGAGAAGGTGTGCGCATGTGCACACTGTGTGTAGAAATAGACCATTTGTGGTAGTTATAAAGGTGAGGAGGAATGTATGACTGAATAACAAAAGCAGTTTAAAAATTAAGAGTGTTTGGAAACATACTTCCTTAGATTGTAATATTTTTCTCCTTTCATCTTCAAATCATGTAAAAAAAAACCTTAAAAGATGTCTTAATTTCATAGATTAGGTTTATTAATCAATCATCCCATGTTTACACTACAAAATAAATGGGTAATATAGCTATGCAACATTTCAATTCAGAGGCAAAACAGTACTTGACAAAGTGTGGAGACATGGATATACTGGTAGTTCTGTGTGCAACCCTTGATAGCACCTGTATGTTCTCCCAAGGTCAAATACTTGCTTCATAATCCTAGGGATAGATAGATCTTTAAGTAATAGAAGTCTAATAGGTAAGGAGTATGATAGATATAAGGGACGCGGTGGCTCGGGCTAGGACATTGAGCTTGTCAATCGAAAGGTCAGCAGCTCAGCGGTTCGAATCCCTAGTGCTGCCGTGTAACGGGGTGAGCTCTCGTTACTTGTCCCAGCTTCTGCCAACCTAGCAGTTTCGAAAGCACATAAAAATGCAAGTTGAAAAAATAGGGCCCACCTCTGGTGGGAAGGTAACAGCGTTCCGTGCGCCTTTGGCATTGAGTCATGCTGGCCATATGACCACGGAGACGTCTTTGGACTGCGCTGGCTCTTTGGCTTTGAAACGGAGATGAGCACCACCCACTAGAGTCGGCAACGACTAGCACGTATGTGCAAGGGAACCTTTACCTTTTAGCTTATGATAGATATATACATGTGGGGGGAGGGGCGATGATACATCTCCCTATTATTTTTATACAATGTTCTGTAGCAGGAATACAGAAGATCTTGATTATTGCTGGTATAGTCCTTATAGACTCCATATGTCCTAATTCTGGAATAATTCACTGATTATCCTCATAAAAGTTAGGTGCTAAAAAGCTTACTTCCTCCTTTAATACTAATTTGAGCAAATTGGTTGGCCCCTGATATACCTTGAGTGCAGTTCTGATGGATTTCATAATATCTTTCTAAGGCCTGAGCAACTATTCAGTGCATCCATTCTCCAATGCCAGGCTGATAAAAAAAAAGGACAAAAATCATTAATTATTAGACATTATTCTTTGGAAGCAAAAAAAAAATCCCCCCTTGAATTGTTGGGGGAAGGTATTGATTTCCTGCCACAGTGTGAAATGTTTGACCTTTATAATGTGAGCAATGATTACTGGGCCAATAAATGACATCATTCTATTTAAACTTTAAGGGAGAAAGGGAAAAAAACTAATACACCATATAATTTATGTATTTACTTATTTCTAAAATGTATTCCAGCCAACCTCCAGTAATACATAAAATTGTATAAATGCCCATTTTGACACTTTGTACTACATATAGCATTTCAGGTGTAGTATCTATCATATGCACCACCTGGAAGTTTTAATTCCCTTCTCTCTTTTTTGGGTTTTCCAATTTACTGTATACAACCCTGAATTTTGACAGTATAGAAATTACTAATGCAACTTTCCCCTCTTTAAATATAATTAACAGGTAATCCTCAATTTACAACCACAATTGAGTCCATAATTTCTGTTGCTAAGTGAAACATTTGTTAAGTGAGTTTTGCCCCATTTTACGACTTTTCTTGCCACATTTGTTAAGTGAATCACTGCAGCTGTTAAATTGGTGACACGGTTGTTAAGTGAATTTGGTTTCCCCATTGACTTCGCTTGTCAGAAGGTCTCAAAATATGATTTTTCACACGACACACACCCCCAGGACACTGCAACCATCATAAGTATGAGTCAGTTGCCAAGCATCTGAATTTTGATCACATGACCATGGGGCTGGTGCAGTGGTCATAAGTGTGAAAAATGGTCATAAATCACCTTTTTCAGTGATGTTGTAACTTCGAATGGTCACTAAATGAACTGTTGTAAGTCGAGGACTACCTGTATTCTCAGCAACTGCAGCCTTCGGTTGTTTCAGCAGTGTTTTCCTGCTGCAGTCTCAGGCAATCACAGAGAGTCAAGGAAAGACAGCTATAACCCTAATCTTAGTCCCTTTCCCATCAGAATTTGTCACCAAACAAAAAAACATGGGGAACAATTATATTAACTGCATTTAATTGTGGGATCAGCGATGCTCTCTGAGGGTACTTGGGACTCCACAATTCCATCCTGAGCTACATAACTTCTCTTCTATTGTATTTAATTTGAATAAAATGAAACAATGTTATATGTTTATTTTCTTCCCTAGCTTCATAAAGGTATCCTGCCTTGGTCAGTTCCTACTGTAAGCAACATGGATCTTGGTATACTATTCAGGTGCAGACTTCAGTCCGAAATACTTTGCACATTCTTGCTCTATAGTAGGGGTCTCCAAACTTGGCAACTTTAAGATTTGTTGACTTCAGCTCCCAGAATTCCCCCCCAGTTGGCTGGGGAATTCTGGGTGTTGAAGTCCACAAATCTTAAAAGTTGCCATGTTTGGAGATTCATGTTTTTATAGGGACAGAAGCCCTCTGAAGCAATAAGAAATGTCATCTTTAGTTATTCCTTCCACAGGCTGTTGAGTTATATATATATATATGAGTGAGAAAGTATTTAGACAAAAGCTGGCTAAATTGATCCAAAAATTGTAGCCAGAAAATGATGTTTTCAACGTTAGGGAAAAATATAAATATATATATCCTCCTTGCACCCAGTGTGTTATTTAGTGAAAAACAATTTCATAGATTGCTACCCATTATATGCACTAAAGTGAGTTAGGGAACTGTTGGAAGATCCCACAACAATTAAATGCAATACAGATCATGAAAATTTGTATATTTGCCTCAATTCACCCAAAGAAGAGATTCAGAGCTTCCTGAGTTGTCCAGCAAGATCTCCCACCTATCTAAGGTAGTCGGAGGCCATTTCAATGCCCCTATTGTATCCGATGTCTATTTTGTCCTCATTTTTTAACTTTCAGGATAGATCCTTCCATTAAGCAGAGTGAAGCAGCTTCTTGTGCCATGGATGGAGAAGGGAAACCCTTGTGAGGGTTTTGTTTTTGCTTTTTTGCCTTTGTTCCCAAAATAATATGAGCAGCCTTGGAAGAACAGATCTCTTGCCTTGGCATGAGAAGGGGAACAGCCGTTGATCCTAATTAATCAGTCCTTGCTTGTTGCAGTTTACCAGATAAGTTTTATGGGGTTCCTTTGTGATTTTTAAGCTTGGTTGTTTTGTCACAGATGTTTCATTACTCAAATTACATTCTAAAGTTCTTGAGTAAGCACTGATGATGTTACCTAGTTTGGGTACTGAAACATCTTCAAGAAAGCTGCCAAGCTCAGAGAATACCAAGGACCCCTCATTTCTACAAATACCTTCCTTTATTGATACGTTTTAGTGCAATTGGGAGATGGTGTTTGTCTAGTTATAGAAGTTAATCTACTCAGTCCATTGTTTGGGTGGGTATATATCCTTTTGCTTATCTCATAGAAACCATGATCGAAATCCATCTATCCTCTTGTTTAATTTTGTTCAAGGCTGTCCATCTTCATGGAAGCCATATTTGTTCTCTTTGTGTTTGCTTGCTTTTTGAATGTATTTGTTTTAATGTAATTCGTTTTGTTGATTGGGTCAAGAACTTTCTTGTCATGCAATACACCCTGATCTGTGTGCCACACAGCAGCTCTGTTACCTCATCTTGCCAATATTAAGCTGTCACCAGAAGAAGAAAAGGATATAATTTTCTTTTCCATTTCTGGCAAGTCATGTTAGATCAATAAATCTCTGCTGGGTGTTATGCTTTCCATGAGCAGCTTTTGTGATTGATTAAACACCTTAGCTTTGTTTTGGTGCTTAATCAATTGGAACAGCCATTTATTGCTTGGTATATTATGAAGAGAAGACATCATCACAAAATTATTCCAGAGAGAAATAACAATCTGGAGTTGTCTCAAATATTGGTTTATTTTTTAAAAAAATTCTAATAGTGGTTAAAGCTATTCACAGGTTTCTGGATATCTTCCTTTGTCTTCAGGGAGAACTGAGTATGATTAATCACTTGCAAAACTATTGATACAATTAACATATATAAATGTTAGCAACTTATGACAAAAGCATGGACAGACATACTCTCACCCAGATTCTACCTTGCACTTTCTCTGGCTTTTGCAAAAAGTGAATTTTTTGCCATCTATGATTTTCCCGTTAAGCAAGTAGAAAAAATGCTGTCTTACCTTAACAGATTTAACTACTAGCAATTGTACTAGTTGCTGTTTACATCAGCATAGATGCAATGGATGATGGAATGAGTAAGCACATCCTCATCAATAACAATGTGGTACCAATGAGAAAAAGGCACATAGGGAGATGAAAGAGACTTTCGTACAAATTAAAGCAACAAAATAGTTGAGTAATTTAAACCAGTTGTGAACTATGTGCAGTGCCCAAGTGTACCATTCTCTATTTTGTTTTCTGTATAAAACTTACAGTATTTCATAGGAACATTTGTAAGCTTATACCCAGGTAAAATCCAACCATATTATAAAGATATCAAAATTACTGAGGCATACACTATATTCTCAAGTTGAGGTACTAAAACTTTTGGTAACATCAGAGCAGAGTTGTCTTAAATAGGAATCATAGTAATGTGCTAAATCTAGTGGTTAAGACACCAGGCTAAACATCAACCGACTGAGAATTTTAGTCCTGCCCTTAGGCATGGAAGGCAGCTAGGTAACTTTGGGCCAGCCATTCTCTCTCACACACACCAATTCGACTCACAGGGTGGTTGTGGGAGAAAACAGGAGGAGGGAGGAATACTAGGTATGTTCGCCATCTTGAGTTATTTATAAAAATAATAAAGGTGGGATAATAAAATAATGTTGTAATCATTGGGAGACTTGAGAGCTTCTGAAAGCTGATACGAATGTTGGTGTTAATTCCGACACAGGTTTCAATGGCAGAGTACCCGGACTTGAACCCACATTAAAACCAATTAAGGTTTCTGTGAGAAGGTGCTGATGTCTCTAACCACTTAAAAGGCATTTGCTTTCCTATGCTAACAGACTTTCCTCCCCTTTTCTCGATATTACCAAATGCTTTTTGTTTTGTTTTGTCTTACAGGTATAACCCAACTTTTAGCATTTTGCAGCAGCTATATCCATGTGCCAGCCGTTAGGAACTGAGCCCTTCCCCCCCCCCTCAACACCCCACCACCCTCCCCGTGTATCTATTTTTTGTCTGATAAGTTCACAAGCACTAATGCACACTTGAAATGCAGGCGCTATTTTGATCACCCAATTGTTCAGCACTTTACGCAGGAAAAAGCGGTAGGCCACAGTCATGAGACTTCGAGAGGATGGCTGCTGGCTGGCTGTGGCAGAGCTGGTCGTTGTTCCACCCCCGTCCCTCCTTTGCTCTAACCATTTTGTCTGTCTATCTCGTCTTGTATTTAGTTTTCAAAGCAATACCATGAGGGGTCTCCTTCCTTCCTCTATTTTTTTTTTAAGCGCCTTAAAGGGAACAATATATTTTTAGGGTCAACCAATGTGTCGATACCAAATGTGCAGATTATTTTCAAATTGCCTGCAGCCTTGAGTATACAGAAGAATTTTTAAGCTCCATTTTGCCATTTACTTTCTATTTGGAGATATAATTCCATGTATTTTATGAAGGATGCAGCTCCTGGGAACAAAAAAAAGAGATAAGGTGTTCATTTACAAAGCAGGGTTTATTTTTCTCCTGCTTGGTTTTGTTATTCAATGATGGAGAGATGCGAACTGTAAACATAAAAATGTATTGCTTCCCTTTGAAATTTAATCCTATTCCATATTTTCATTAATGTTGGCTGAATTTGTTCTTAATTTTTGTTCATTTCGTTGGTTTGCGATTTTTTTGCATGAATATGCAGAGTAGCAATAAACTGATTTTTTTTTTGAGTGTGCAGATTTTTCTCTTTCAGATCCAGTAATAAAAACCCTTTTAAGTTCATCTGTTCTTTAAGATACAGTATTTTTTTTATTCTTAAACAAAAACAAGAAGAGTCTATGTCAGTGAATTTATAATATGATTTTCTGGGCATCAGTAAGTGACAACCGTTGGGGGAAAGTTAATGTCCTGTAAGAATTTCATTGTCTGCTGTTGCTAGGTCACCGCGGGACAGTAGCCGAAGCAGCGAGAAGCTGGAGATGGAATTATCAAATCTCACAGCGGATGTTCTGGAACTACTGCTGGAATTTGTTTATACAGGTTCCTTAGTAATAGATTCTGCCAACGCCAAAACCCTTCTCGAGGCTGCCAGCAAATTCCAGTTTCATACATTCTGCAAAGTCTGTGTGTCTTTTCTAGGTAAGTATTGATGCTATTTCCTTCTGTTTTGCCTTTCAGCTCCTCTATATATGAACTAAAGCATTTTGCATTCTGTAACTATCCAAGAAGCATAGAGTCGTAGAATTGCCCTTAGAAATGCCTTCAAATGGAACAGAGATGGAATCGTTCATATATTCCGGCAAACTTTTTATCTTAATTCAAGATAATTCTGGAATTAAAAAAATGCTTTAAAACTCACCCACCCACTTGAACTTTTGGGAACAAGAAGTTAAAAAAAAAAAGTACAAGAAAAATAGAATCCTACACCTTTCACATCCTTTCCCTATTTATTTGCTATTTATGGTTGCAACCTCAAGGTTATGGCAAAAGCAAGCAAGCTTACTCCTCTTTTGGGGGGCTTGAATCATTTCCCAATTTTGCCCACCAACATCATTACAGCCACCTTAGTTACCGAAAGATTCATCCAGAGGACTCATGAGGAAAGCATTCTTGGGTTCACTAGTGCCTAAATGGGACTTAAGGCATTTGTGCTTTCTGATTTCACTGCATTTGTTTGGTCCAGATTTTATTCATAGAGTTTAAAGATGGATATTTCATGGTATTTGCCGCCCTAGTGCAGATTTAATAACTGTGCTCCAGCATGTTTTAATAGATTGTATAGATTTTATAATAGCCCACAAATATATCTGTAAACATTATCTCTAAAGATTCAGCTATTATAACACAATATATTTATTTCCACTAAATCAATGTGAAACTTTCCTTTTCCAATATTTAATATTTGAATTCAGTGAACTGTGTTATAGTGATGCAATTGGGAGACTTGGCTGCAAGTTTCCTTATATATGAGGAACTTAGAGGCTTGCATTCTCATTTGGAGAATTCATAAAATATAATTGCTTGTTTTGATTTATAGCCCTGCTGGATTGAGTTGCAGAAACAGGTCGTAGAATATTTGCTCTACGAAAAGTTTAGAGAAAAGCATTTTAGCTGGACTCATTTTTCATTTTATCATAAGCATTGCATCACTTTAAAGCACTATTTCCAGTGTTCTTCTGAGAGACACTAATGGAAAAACTAGTTAGGTCTCCTCACTATGTTACAGAAACAAATTGGCTTAGGGATTAATTTTCTATTTGAATTTGTATTCCTCTTCCTCTCCTCTTCCATTTTCTTTTAGATGGCTTTAAGTAACCTAAAGATTGAAGAGAATATTTAGAACAGTTCTCTATTTTCCTTGCTGTCTTGTGGGTGATTTTTAATGTGTTTTTATTATTATTATTTTGGAAATAAAATAAACAGATACACAGGGGGAAATGTAATACAATTTCTAAATACAGTGCTTTCTCATGAAAACCTGCAATATTAGTACAGCTGAAAACAGCACCTGAAGATTTTGACTGGGTAAGAAAGAACATGAGCTGAATAGGAATCAATTAATGCAGCAGAATTTATAATTCTATCTCCTGTCTTGATTGGTGAAGAAGGAAAAAGAATGATGAAATTATATTGCTGCTTGTGGACTATCAGAGCTGCAATTATACCTGTGCTTGTCAGCCATTCAGACTGGAGAACCTTGAGTTTTTTTCATATCATGTTAAGCCACATTTTTTATCAAAATGTTCTGAATAAAGCAAAGTTGGGTAGATTGTCAGGGTGCCATATGTTATAAGCCATGCTTAACAAATCTTTAGAGTTGGATTAGCTCATGATGTTAAGCCATGCCCAAATCCTGACTTGGCACCGTGCGTGAACCTCCCTTTCATTTGCATATCTTGGGATTAGTAAAGATGTGGTTTTTGAGATATCTTAATCATGGTTAGCAGATCGTTAGTCAGTGATGAAGTCTCAGTCGGTCTATATGTATTCCTTCCACCTGTCTGAACATGATGAAGCATTATATTGGCACTAACATTGGCTGCCATAAAGACTAAAACAATTCAGTTTAAACAACCTCTTAATTTTAAATCTTTGGTCATGGGATGCTTTTAAAATCTATACCTGGACTATCTTTAATCAGAATGAACCATGCTGATATAAAGCTTAATCATTAGTAAGCAGACAGGTTAAAGAAGCAGTAAAGCAAAAGAAATTTAAGAGTAAGTTTTTATATTGTTCTAAAGCCAATGCTTCAGAAATTGAAAGCATTGTATCTTCCCTTGATCCTTTGATATTAAAAATTATTCAAGAGAACTGAATCTTGTTATTATAAGAGTAAGGGACACGGTGGCGCAGGGGCTAGGACGTTGAGCTTGTCGATCGAAAGGTCGGCAGCTCAGCGGTTCGAATCCCTAGTGCTGCCATGTAATGGGGTGAGCTCCCGTTACTTGTCCCAGCTTCTGCCAACTTAGCAGTTTCGAAAGCACGTAAAAGTGCAAGTAGAAAAAATAGGGACCACCTGTGGTGGGAAGGTAACAGCGTTCCGTGCGCCTTTGGTGTTGAGTCATGCCGGCCACATGACCACGAAGACGTCTTTGGACAGCGCTGGCTCTTTGGCTTTGAAACGGAGATGAGCACCGCCCCCTAGAGTCGGCAACGACTAGCATGTAGTTGCGAGGGGAACCTTTACCTTTGCCTTTATTATAAGAGTGATATAGATTTCAAAATAATTTTAGCCCTTAAAAATCATTAACAAACTTGAATACTAGTAAGTTACTTTTTAAATATTATGCCTGAATTACCGTCCAAATTTTTTTGTCAGTGCTATGTGCACAAAAAGCACTTTCCAAATGAAACTTATTTTGCTAATATGACAGCATAAGTATTAGAAACAAACTAGACAACCCCATGACCTGCTGAATCACAGTTTCAGAGATATTTACTTACCTAACCAGATCAACAGAATGATCAGGCAAAAAAACAAACAAACAGTGGAAATGGTTTCTGACTCCCTTCTCTGTTGACTTTGCTTGTGAGAAGCTGGCAGGGAGGATCAGAAATCATAATCACATGCTGGCTATGGTAATGTGGCGGTGCTGTGGCAGCCACAAATTTGGCAATACAACTGGTGTGAAGATCCTTTAAATTTCATTTACACAGGAATAAAGGGTCACAGATGTACGTGTTCTTTAAGTTAGCAAATATGAGGTACCTTTATTCAGAAATGTTGGTGCTGTGATGCACCATTTGGATTAGCTGAAGGATACAACCGACAGGAGAATTTTAGTAGTACACATGTCAAGCAAGACCACTTTCAAAACCTCAAAGTCATCAATGTCCTGATACATTGTACAAAAACACAGTTATTCATTTATTCAGATTTTGTGGCTGTGGTACAGGGATGAAATCTACTTACCTTCCTTACCAGTTCGGAAGTGCATGCGCCACGCACATGTCACATGCGCACGCAGACCTGCACATGCGCAGAAGGTAAAAAACACATTACTTCCTGGTTAAAACCAGGAAGTAATGATACCCGGGTGGGTGGCGGAACTTTGCTCCGCCATCGCTACCAGATCGCCGAACCATTGGCCACGATCGCTACCGGATTGCACGATCCAGTCCGATCCGGGAGCATTTCACCCTTGCTGTGATATCCTTTGGTTCTCCAATTGGTTTCCATTTTAGAAAGGGCCAAACTTTCTGGAGAAGATAGTTACAGCTGTCTCTCACTTAATTCCCTCAGATACATTTGGTTAGTCTCCTATCAAGTAGTGTCGAGGGCACATTTTACCTTAAATTACAGGAAACTGCATGTTCGGTGATATCTAATTGACCCAAGGAACTACATAAATAAAGATAGATCCTTGGTGTAAAAATAGATATTTTTGATTTTCCAGTGAAAAATGCGTTTCTCATAAGAGATCCTCCCCCCACACCGCCACGAAATAGGATATTTTTTTCCAATTAAAAGTAGATCTTTACTTTGATCAATATGGGATTCAGATTAGTTTCTCTTCCCTTTGAAATGTCTTTACTTTCAGTTTTTTTTCCTATGGGGTGACACTCTTAAGGCTCCTGGAAGATCTTTTACTAAGAGTTTATTTATTTTAATCTTTTTTGAGGTTTCTTTCTTGAGGATTTACTTATTTTAATCTTTTTCTTAGGACTTACAATTATTTATGCAATTAATTTCAAGAATTGTTTAATCCCAAATCCTTGAGTTTTAATTGGGAAACAACTGCAAAGTCACTACTGCAGTGCAGGGTAATAATAAATGTTTAAAAATTGGTTTTTTTTTTAAATGAAATCTAAGATTCTCAGGATGTTGAACCCTGTATCTTATTGCTAGCTTCTGTATCCTTTAATGTTCTCATGGAACTGCCATGTTTACACAACCCTTAACGTCACCCCTACTCTTGGCTGTTCATGTTCCCTCTTAATAAGGTTAATATTTAAGATATGCTGGGCTCATTTTGTATTTATATTATTACCCTTATTATGCACAGCACCATAGGCTGGTGCTTATCCTTCATCTCCAATCACCTTTTGAGATTCCAGATGGCATTCAAATGGCAAGAGCCATGGTGGCTCAGTGGTTAGAATGCAGTATTGCAGGCTAATTCGGCTCACTGCCAGGAATTCGATCCTGACCGGCTCAAGGTTGACTCAGCCTTCCATCCTTTTGAGGTTGGTAAAATGAGGACCCAGATTGTTGGCGGCAATAGGCTGACTCTGTAAAGCGCTTAAAGAATGCTGTGAAGGGGTATATAAGTCTATGTGTTATTGCTATTTATGACAATCGGAACCAAGAAATGACAGGCTACGTACAATGAATAAAAGCCATCATCATGGTATACATTTGTGACCTGTGGCATGTAATAATATTGGTCAAGAAAATGGAAGACCTGTCCTATACCTTTTGCTTCTTATGTTCTTTTTAGAAAAACAGTTGACTGCTAGCAATTGTTTAGGAATATTAGCCATGGCTGAGGCAATGCAGTGCAGCGAACTATACAATATGGCGAAGGCCTACGCCCTGCAGATTTTCCCAGAAGTGGCAAATCAAGAGGAGATTCTTAATATCTCAAAGGATGACGTCATTTCCTACATGTCAAATGACAGCCTAAACACAAAAACAGAAGAACTGGTTTACGAAACAGTGATAAAGTGGATTAAAAAAGATCCCGCAGTCAGAGCACAGGTAAGGATATAGCAGAGTTTAAGAGATTGCTGCTCTTCCTTTTATTTTTCAATAAAGCACTTTTACATCAAATGCTACTTGCTTCCTTTCAAATCTAAAGATTGCTAGGTGGGAGCAAAGAAAAATGCAAATGGGTGTAAAGAATATTTAGTTTCGTCATCTGATTGCTGTATCTGATTAAAATTAAAAGATGCATATTTGTTGTCAAAACAACACAAAAAATAGATAGAAGGATTAGTATAGAGTGAGGTATGCTTCCCAAAATGGAAGGCAGGGTTTTTTTAAAAAAGAAGGAAACAAATGATGCCTCTTCAGCAAAAAAAACAAGAAAGTACTGAGCATTGCATGCTGATCACATAATTGTCTTATGAACACGGTATAATGAGAGGAGCTACGCTAAATCAGCACTGGTTGTGCAAATGTCAGTAAATATATATTTGGGCAACCTTCTCCGGATAGTTACTTTGCTAGCAGTTGATCTTAATTGAGGTAAAAATTCAGATAAAAGGTTATAAATTCTGCCCTGGTTCTGAGAACCCTAATAGTAAAATGTTGGCATTGGGCTAGAAGAATTACAAGAGCAGCACGTAAATTTACCAGTTGTCTTAGCTGATTAAGATTTATACTGAGCTAACTTCACATATTATCGATCTAAGGTATAAGAATTGACTCAGTGATCAAATAGTCTCTTCATTTGCTTCTCCTATAAGTTCAATGAAGTTGTGGCCGAGGTGATATTGTTATTGTGTCTGACATTTATAAGGCGCTTCTATGGCATGTTCCATGTACATAACCGGTTTGTATTCCTTGTTGTCTCATAACATTTCATCAGGGCAAAATTATGCTTTTCAGAATTTAGCAAATGTTAACGCTGAAAAGAACTATGATGAAGTAGAATCATAGTTTTTTGGAATTACAGTCAAACTAAGCAAATATCTTATTCCATAGCTTCATTCTATAGGTTACAGTGCTCAACCATTCTTACTTCACTCACATAAACGAATATATTTTATAAGACAGTTTCAAAATTGGTTGTCTATTTAATATGCACAAGATAGAATATCAGAAGCACACTTCTTCTTACAAAACGAGTTTGCAATAAGTCACCCCTCCCAGTGGGGCTTAGTTTCTGCTTATGGGTTTCAGGAGTTCAACAATACATATATTGTTAAATTGAACTCTCAGGCCAGAAGGAAGGGAGGTCAATTCATTTTGTACAATAATTCAGTAGAGTCCAGATCAGTGGAGAATCTGGAATAACTATGAAATTATTCCAAAAATATTGTGGGGTATTTATATGATTAGCTTTATTCCAGTGTTTTTAAATAAGATTTAACTCTGGACAGGGTGGGAAGTAATTATCTATTTTTCCTGAACAAACATATATGTTTTGTCCAATATCTCTTAACCTTTTTTTTTTTTTTACTCCAGGATTTAATCAAATAATCCCCATAAATACTACGATATCCGTTGCAACTAAAACTGGTTTTAGAGCCTCCCAAACTTTCTTAGAGTGAAGTTCAGAAAAATATTATGAGATGTAGGCTAATTAAAATACCCAGAAGACTAACAAGGTCATCCCATCATTCAAAATGTTCTGGGCACTAGTACAATATGGAAAGTATATAGGTAGTACATTTGAAATCGCTGGCAATCTAAAATAGTCTGATGCATTTCAGAAACTGTTGTACTGCCAAAGGAATACTGAAAGACATTAAATTACGCTCAATGCAAAGGGCGGCAGGTCAGAAACCTGGATGGACCTAGAATGAAGAGAAAGTCTGCATGAGGCTCATGGTTAATTTTGCAGTCAACAATATTCAAAGAAAGAGCCCAGTGCTACTGAACTAGTAGTGTTCTCTGGCCTTAGTAGTAACGTGAAACAAATTTCAATCTTGTGTACTACTCTCTCCTTCTGAATGGCCTAAAGGAGACTAGTTCTTGCTTTTGTTTCCACTAATAACTAAATCTCAGCTTTATTAACCTATATTAACACCTCATATTTTGAAGCTGACCTGCAAAAAAAAAAAATAAGCAGGACTTGACTATAATCTATGAATCTTGCTTTACATGCTGTGATAAGATGGTAAATTGAATGAAAATCCTATCAAAGGTATATTTCTGGAAAGGTGAAAGCAGACGTTCATAACCTGGGATGAAGCTTCTGTTCATCCTTGGGCTACATTGGCGATGGAGCTCACTACTGCTTGTCGTCAAGAAATCACGGTTTATAATTCTGATTAGTTTATTTATTTTGCTCTGTGCACCATTCAGCATTAGGAGTATCTTCTGAATCAAATACTTGGAATAGCACTGAGGGCAAAAGATACTGCACAGAAAATGTCATTCATTTTGTACTGCTGCTTTTTTCCTTTCTCTTCTCTACTAGTTGTAAGGTTTCATTTTCTCCCCCCTTTTGCCATTGCTGTTGTTGCTTTTCCTGTTCTCCTTTTCATGCTGTTCAGACATTTTTTCCCCGACACTGGCCTGCATTTTCTTTTCATCATACTTCTCTTCCGACGTGCCTTTTTGGTTTATTACGCTATTCTTATTTGTTTTGCCCGAGAGTTTCTCATTTCTTATTTTAAATGTTTATGTATGTTTCTGTGAATATGTTTGCAGTTAAATTGTTGCTCAGATATTGATGACTAGTTCCTCTCATGTGGTATGGATAAATCAGTTTTCAAGATGATTGCCACGGCCTGTTTTCTCCCTCAGTTCAGGGGTGAAATCCAGCAGGTTCTGACAAGTTCTGGAGAACCGGTAGCGGAAATTTTGAGCAGTTTGGAGAACCGGCAAATACCACCTCTGGCTGGCCCCAGAGTGGGGTGGGAATGGAGATTTTACAGTATCCTTCCCCTGGAGTGGGGTGGGAATGAACATTTTGCAATATCCTTCCCCTGCCATGCCCACCAACCTACGCCCACCAAGCCACACCCACAGAACCAATAGTTAAAAAAAATGGATTTCACCACTGCCTCAGTTGCTGTATCCTATATTATAGGTAGTCCTTCACTTATGACTGGTCATTTAACGGCTGTTCCTGCAAAGCGCTTCTGACTGTTGAAAAACATTGTGCCTCCCCCTCCCCTTGTGATCACACAACTACATTTTGAACGCTTGGCAATCTGTTGGCAATTATCAACTTGTTGCCAAGAGCCCCATGAGCATGTGATTGCCATTTGCCATCTTCTCTGTTGGCTTCCCAGAAAGTCAGTGGGGCTGGATGAAAGAGCGGCCTGCCAAATAGAGCTGAACATCTCCGCCAGGCTGTGGCAATGGAGCTTGGATCGTGGAGATCCAAACTCCATTTCTGTAGCCTAGCGGAGGCATTCTCTTCTCCAGACTGCAGATCACAAAGATCTGAGTTTCATTTCAATTTTGGTTGTAAGTCAAGTATCACCTGTATCCGAAGATACTCACATCGATGCTATCTTCTAACATTGAAGATGTTCTTTCTTCGGATGCTTTCATAAAAATCCTTTTTTTAAAATTTCATAATGGCATCTTTAGGTTCTGGAACTCAGGAAGAGATTACACTGGGGGCGGTATAGAAAGTCAAGCTCAATAGCCCTGAAAATGTGTGTTTAAAAATAGCTGTAGATATATAAATGGCACTTCCCATGGTCAGGAAATATAATGCAAGATTTTACACTGACTAGACACTAAGTCGTATAAAGAGAGTTGGACGGAGCTGGCTATATTTAGTTTTGGTAGGCTAAAGGACAGTGGGGTGATGATATGACAATCTTCTTGAAATACCTGAAGGATGTCAAACAGAAGATTAAAACTTCTTTATTTATCTCAGAGTGCAGGACACAAACTAACAGATTACGTTATAGAAGGGCAGATTCCAATTCAGTGGTTTTTTGGGGGGAAATGACCTTTCTAACTGTAGGAGCAGTTGACAGTGGGACCAATTTCCCAGGGAAGTGATGGGCTCATTTTCACTAAAAAGGTGTAAGCAGAAGCTAAGACAACCACCTGTCAAAATCCATTAATTTGGATTTTGGCATTCAGCGAGGGATTAGACTCGGTGGTCAGAACAGCTCTTTCAGATGGGATTGACATCAGAATTAATCCTGAAAATGGCTAAGAATAAGCCACAAGTAAAGTAGCACATTTTAATTAAAATATTAAAAGCCATCATGTAAGAATAATCACAAATATATCAGTAGTACTAGCATTTGTACGTTCAAATGATTTCAACAGAAAGTCACCTCAGATTCCCAAAGTTTGTCTGATCAACTATTTATTTGCCTGCTGATAAAAGAACAATGGAAACAATGTTCATTTGAGCTCCTTTTACAGGGAATTTCAGAGGCTGCAAGCAACCTATGGGGAGATGTTGCCTTACTGTCATTTTCTATCACCCCAATGATCTCTTGCAGACTAAGATACCTCACCCATAGGATCCTAAAATCTGAGCAGATTCAAATGAGGGAATTGCCTGTCTCTTAATCATACAGGAACTTGTGTGTCCGAAGCTTTACTTTGCGTTGTGTTAAAAAACTCTGTGGTATCTGGGTCTGTAACACGCCCTATTTAACTGATCCTGGCTTATTTTTTGGATGCAATGTTCTGTAGCAACTGAAGTTTCTAAATATTTTTCAAAGTCAACCTGATATAGAACACATTTAAATAGTCCAAGCAAATTATAACTAATGCGTACATCAAACCTGGCATCTCTAGAATTGTACACAGTTGGCCCACTAACCTTAGCTGTGCAAATATTCATTTAATCATTTCAGCATTTACATTGTGCCAAATCCAACCAAACAGAGGTCATTATGGCCAAGGAATACCCGCAGAGTTTAAAGGATGTCTTTCTATCGAGCTGAGGTTTTAATTTCTAGTCTCAGTTTAGGCCTTTAAGAACCTGAGGTTTGTTTGGATTAAGCTTTAATTTATTTACCCTCATTACCCTATTGACAACATAAAGTGGTGACTTAGAACTTAAATCATTTCTTTGGATTTAAATGGGGAAAGAGAGGTAGAGTTGTGTTCATCAGCATAAGAGTCGTGGTGGTGCAGTGGTTAGAATGCAGTATTGCATGCTACTTCTGCCGACTACCAGCTGTCAGCAATTTGGCAGTTCGAATCTCACCAGGCTCCAGGTTGACTCAGCCTTCCATCCTTCCAAGATCAGTAAAATGAGGACCCAGATTGTTGGGGGCAATATTCTGACTCTGTAAAGAGTTTAGAGAGGGCTGTAAAGCACTGTGAAGTGGTATGTAAGCCTTAAGTGCTATTGCTGTAGTTGGTAGTGCTGCTCTTCAAAATACCAGTCACCCTCTTCCAGCAGTTTAAGTATATATTAAATAGCAGTGGGGATAACCAGGAATCCTTAGGGATGTTCTAGGTCAGTATTTTCCAACTGACTGCTGCTATTAGAAATTTCACATAGAAGTCCAAAGAATCCGGGAGAGGTGTTACGGTCATGTGAGGCCAGATCAACTTCTTCCGAATCATTCTCAAATCCTGAAGAATCCTCCTGCTTAGTTATTTGAACATTTGCCTCAGTGTGAGGTCAGATTTCCCAACAGCCTTATACCGTTGTCTTTGAGATGGCTGTCTGTTCAAATGGGAGACGCCTGGGGATTATTCAATGAGATCAGTATGAGGTGGCAAACTGTCTGGAATGGCAATTTATCCGCCATTAGCCATCTTTCTCTGAAGTCACTAAAAAGTGTTTTAGGCCATTTTGAATGCCTTTGAGAAATAACAAAGCTGAACAGATCTGCTACAGCTTTACATGTTCTACAATTTTTCCCAAAACATTTACAGAAAATTCTCAGAGGAAAAAACAGTGTGGGAAGTGTTTGCAGAAGGGAAACACGAAGATGAGTGGTTCCCACACCAAGGTATCTATCATATGTCAGGCAGAACGTATGTTGTAGCCTTCGTGGGCTCCCTTATGACCTGTTCTGATCCACAGTTTGTACATTTCATATCTCTACTTTAAAATGTCTTAAGAATCCTGTTTACATGGATTGCATCAGACTATTTTAAGAGAGCTCTAAGCAGCTGAGACATGTTGGAAGAGCAAATGCTTATTTTTTCCAAAGGTCATTCAATATTCTTGCAGAAGAAGAAAGAAGAACTCAATATTTATTAAGCTAATGCTTTGTAAATAACTATATCCCAGTGCTTTGGAATTGAATGCCAACTGCAGGCAATAACATTTCTGGAATTATTGGACCGTCTCTAATCATCTGGTTTTATGTTTAAAAATAAAATAAAAAATTAGAGAAAGCAACCAGCTTAGATGCTCTCTTCTCGAATAATTAGGCTATATCATGTGGCAGTGAGAACAGATTGTTGGCTGGAGACTCGCCTTTTAATTACTTGACAGCAATGGAAAGCCTGGAGTTGAATGAAGTATCCCCAAAAATCCCTCAGCTGTTATACTACGTTTTTAAGATCAGAAAATGAAAAACTAAGACACCAAATACTTTTCATCAGGTGGAATCTTCAAATTACAAAGCAGATGGACTTAAAAGCCCAAAGTAAGGAACATCCCTTATTGGCCTATCTACAATTTGTGTCTTAAGCAGAGTTTTCCATTTCTGCTATGTAAGGAATTTCTTCCCAGGAATAAAACCTTGTACCTTGAACTAGCATTTCCTATGGAAATAAATTTTGGTCGTAGGTTATATCCTATACATAAGTAGTATAGCCACACTGGAATTTTCTTGAGTGAGGTTTAAAAAAGTATAATAAAAAAGCTCATTTAAAACAACCTCATCTCCCTGTGTGCAATGAGGCTTTAAATTAGCCTCCACTGAGATCAGAGCAGCCTATTATAAAGCCTCATTGCTGCATGAAGGGAGCTTTGCAGAGAGGTCAGTGCTGTAGTAGGAAAGTGTAAGACTTCTCAGTGCTACCCCTCAAAAATCACACATGCTCGCTCTCTCTCTACACACACGCGCGCGCACACACACACACAGAGCTTATGCTATAGAATGGCCTGTGTGGTTGTCAGGAGTTACCATCTGTCCAGAATTATTTCACAAATATTTCACAAGAAGAGTCCTTCACTCCTCCACTCGCAACAAAATACCTTATGCCACAATACTTGAAATTCTGGGTTTAGAAAATTTAGAACTACGCCGTCTTTGGTATGATCTGAGCATAGCTCATAAAATCATCTGCTACAGTGTCCTACCTGTCAATGACTACTTCAGCTTCAACCACAATAACACACGAGCACACAATAGATACAAACTTAAAGTGAACCGCTCCAAACTCGATTGCAGAAAATATGACTTCAGCAACAGAGTAAAGTATATCTATATTCTTAAAATTCTGTCCTCTGTTAAATTAAACCAATCACTTATTGCAAAGAGAGCAGCTGCTTCATAATATAATTTAAAATTAGGCATTTTTAAACCTCCCCTTTCCCGAGAATCTTGAATTATTTTCATTTTAACCCTAGCTTTTTTACCTTCCCATATGAATTTGTTAATTCCCTTCTGCCATTCCTCAAGATTCTTATCTTTCTTAATTATTGGTATCATCTGAAAGAGGAATAAAAATCTAGGTAAAACATTCATTTTAATAGCAGCAATTCTCCCCAGCAAAGATAATTGCAATTTTTTCCAAACAATCAACTCCTTCTGAACTTTTTGCCATAAAACCTCATAGTTATTCTTATACAATTTCACATTTGACGATGTAATATAAACCCTAAGTACTTAACCTTCTTTACAATTTCAAATCCTGTTACTTCCTCTAGTTTTCTTTCTGTTGTCTGGCCATATTTTTATTATCACTTTTGTCTTTTTCTGATTTACCTTAAACCCTGAAACATTCCCATATTGATCAATTATTTCCAACAAAGATTTACTAGAATTTATAGGGTTTGTTAAAGTAATCACCAAATCATCTGCAAAAGCTCTTAACTTATATTCATACTGTCTAACTCTAATTCCCTCTATCTCCTTTACTTCTCGTATTTTATCCAATAATGGTTCTAGAGTTAAAATAAACAATAATGGTGATAAAGGACATCCCTGTCTTGTTCCTTTCGCAATCTTAAAAGGTTCTGTTAAGCTACCATTGATTATAATCTGTGCTGTTTGCTCTCCATAAATTGCCCTAATTATTCTTAAAAAACCATCTCCAAATTGCATCTTTTCTATTAATTTAAATAAAAAATCCCAATGCAATCGATCAAAAGCTTTCTCTGCATCGAGAAAAATAAATGCTGCTGGAATAAAATTTTTCTTTTCTAAGTACTCCAGTAAATTAACAATCTGCCTAACATTATTCCTCATCTGTCTCCCTTTTATAAATCCAGATTGATCATTATGAATTCTTCGCTGCAGAATCAACATTAATCTATTAGCTATTATTTTAACAAAAATCTTATAATCATTATTTAAAAGTGAGATTGGCCTATAGTTCCCAGGTTTAGAACAATCCTGTTCCTCTTTTGGTATCAATGAAATAAAAGAGGTTCTCCATGAGGGGGGAATTCCCCCTCCTAGTTGTATCTGAAAGTATATCTATATTCTTAATACCTGGAATGCATTACCTGTGGTCTCATCCCAAACCCCCCAAAACTTTAACCTAATACTGTCTACTGTTGACCTCACCCCATTCCTAAGAGGTCTGTAAGGGGTATGCATAAGAGCACCAGTGTGCCTACCATCCCTGTCCTAATGTTCCCTTTAATTATATTCACTTTACGTATTCAATTCATGCTTATACTTATATATATTATCTAATATGTACTCGACTAAATAAATAAATCTTAACTCCATGTACAATGCGATGTAGGTGAGAGAAAAGAAGTGAGAAGAGCTCGGAAAATCCATCTGTCACACACCGCTCTTTTTTCTTCTGTGGCTTGAGCTAGGAAAATGGAAACTCACTGTGGAATCTTAAAGCAAGAATTAATGTTGTCTTCAGTCAGACTTGTACTATCCCAGGACTCCAAAACTATGGCTGTATAGTCTGGTTTGGGGATCCATCATAATTTGTCTCCTGGGGTGGGGGGGGTCAGCATAGATAATAACTTGCTCAGAAGCTCTTTCACTGTGGATTTTCAAAAATACAATAGCCTGGCCTCGGAGGTGACTAGATCTCTTCTTTGGACTACCGTAACGCATCGTACCTGAAACTGGCCCAGGATCATTATTTACCAGAATACAGCTACAAGTTCCCCCTCCAGATTGATGTTCCTGAGCTTTGACTCTTTGGTTTATAGTCTATTTGTAGCTCCAGTTGAAAGAGATGGCTGCCAATCTGGACTTTAAGATCTTCAATTGCTGTGTCCACCAATGGGAGGCTACAGGAGAAAGATTTGGTTATAGAATGGCCTCATCTGGCACTTGCCTTTGTCATTTAGGTCAGTGTTCCCCAACCTTTCTGGCTTTGTGGACCGGCAAGGGGATGGGCAGAGGGGATAGTTCCATGTGAGTGGTGGGCGAGTGTGCGCAGTTCCATTTGCGCAAGCAGTGAGCACGCACGCACTCCGCTTGCGCAAATAGAGCTGTATGCATGCACACCCACTACTTCTAAGACCCAATTCTGAACAGGCCATTGCTGGATCACAACTCAGGGTTAGGGGACCCCTGATTTAGGCGGCAAGTAAAAATGTTTGTATTTCCTCTGGAATAATATCACCTCTTCTTGACTTGAATTTTTTTCAAGTACTTGTTTTTTTTAAGCTATTTTATCTATTATCTGTTCTCAGGGTTTACCTGCTTGTAAGATAGTTAACATCGTTATAAGATGGAGGGTTTTTTTTAAAAAAAATTCTCTTAACTGTTTCATTTATATGCACACCCATGATGACCTTTACTGTGAACGATCAAAAATCCAGTTTTAAAATAGAATGGTTTGCCTATTTTAAAAAAAAAATTAACGAACTAACTATAAAACTTCCTACGTCCCTGAAAATACTATATCAACAGTAACTTAATGGTACCTGAGAGACAAAGGTTTGCAGAGAAATTGGAAGAATTTACAGAATAGCACAGTAATTGATTAAAGGTGCGAGGAGCTAATTTGAAAAGGATTCCAAGAGCCGAACATACTGTGACTTAGCTGTACAACACATAAATGAAAAGGATTTGAACTTGATTGTGTTAGAAAGAAAAGAAGTACTACAGGAATGAAGCAAAAACAGTGTTACAGATATGTTTTAATAATTTTAAACAGGCCTTGAATATTGCTTGTGTTATGTTCTGATGTCATAGCATCAGTCAATTGTTAGGTTAAAAAGATGTGTTTTAACTTTAAAAAAAGCTCTATACACAAACATACATACATTATATATATCAGGGGTGCTGTTCAGTAGGTTCTGACAAGTTCTGGAGGACCGGTAGCGGAAATTTTGAATAGTTCGGAGAACCGGCAAATACCACCTCTGGCTGGCCCCAGGGAATGGAAATTTTGCAATATCCTTCCCTGAGGAGTAGGGAGGGAATGGAGATTTTGCAGTATCCTTCCCCTGCCACGCCCACCAAGCCACGCTCACAGAACCAGTAGTTAAAAAAATTTGAATTCCACCACTGATATAGATATAGAGATATAAATATAGAATATATGTTATATAGTTATATATGTACTGTATATGTGTGTATGTATGTATATATTACATGTATGTACACACGCTTGTATAAAATGTGAGATGATAGCCTCCCAGCAGGCAGCAAAGTTGCTGAGTTATTTCAGTTAAATTGATCGATTATTCAGGACTAACCTGTACAAGTAGTTTTGCCTTGTGTGTCAGTTCTCCTTTTAATACAGCAACACAGCAGAACGTAATCTTAGGATAGGTGCATAAGAAAGGTAAACCAAGGTTCTTTTTTTTTAAAAAAAGCTCTTTCAACTTGAGAAACCTCAGTGCAGTTAATTTAATGCTTCATTTTTGTATAATGATACAATATGAATATAATTTTTTGCTCATCGGGTTAGCTCCAGAAATATATGGGGAGCAGAATCTGGAGGACTGAATTGCAGGAGAGTAATTCTTATATAAGTAACACTTTGAATCTGCTGAGTACCTTTGAAGATGTCAAACTGAAACTTCATTATAGCAAAATATGGTAGCTGTACCTAAAATAGCACACTAATAAACTTGATGCCAACTGTTTAAATCATATTATAAAGTTTCATACTATTATTCATATGAGGCAACTCCTGTATTTTGACAAGTTTCTCTGGAGGCCAGTAGAGGTAGTCCTCATTTAACAACCACAGTTGGCACCAGCAACTTAATCATTAAACAAAATAGGCACTAAGTGAAACTGCAACTGTGCTTACTATCCTCACCTTTCCTTTGCCTTACAAACATCTGAAGATCATAGCAATAGCACTTATAACATAAGGTATAGATTTATATAACGCTTCACAGTGCTTTACAGCAGGGGTCTCCAACCTTGGCAACTTGAAGCCTGGGGGACTTCAACTCCCAGAATTCCCCAGCCAGCTTTGCTGGGCAATTCTGGGAGTTGAAGTCCCCCAGGCTTCAAATTGCCAAGGTTGGAGACCCCTATTTTACAGCCCTGTCTTAAGTGGTTTACAGAATCAGCATATTGCCCCCAACAATCTTGGTCCTCATTTTACCAATCTCGGAAGGATGGAAGGGCTGACTAACCTTGAACTGGTAAGAATCGAACTGCTGGTAGTCAACAGAATTAGCCTGTGATACTGCATTCTAACCACTGTGCTACCACAGCTCATAAATGCAAGGATGTTACTTTTTCATAGCTGTCAAAATGTGAAGAATTGCTTAAAAATGCAGTTGCTAAATGAGGACTACTTATAAATATGTATAAATGTGAGGATGCCTAGATAAATGAAAACAGATGTTCAATTTGGCCTATCCTAATAAATATATAGCAATGATTGGATTCACTGAAATAAGGACCCCAATCAACATTTAGTACCTGATTAAAAATCATAAAAAGAAGCTTCTAAACTGTGGCCCCAACAAGCTGATTGAAAAGAAGATCCCAAGGAAGCAACTGGTGCTTAGATCATCCTTCCTTAATCTGATGTTCTGCAGATTTTGGGGAACTGCAGTTAAAGCCAGTTTACTACTGGCTGGAAACTCTGAGATTGTAATTCCAATAAATCTGGAAAATTCTCAGATCAGGGAAAATAGCCTAGACCAGGGGTGTCAAACTGAAGGCCCGCAGGCCAATCTGGCCCGCAATGTGGCTGATTTGGTCCATAGGGCCATCCTGGAAAATGTAAGGGGCCACCCCACGTCACTTCAGCCTGGTATCCTCAATGTGAAGAGGAAACATCGGACCAGCGTGGCTTCGGACCAGTCTACCCAATGCAAAGAGGAAACATGCCAGCAGTTTGGGGACTGTTGGCCACACCCACTGAGTTGGCCAGTTGGCCGTTCTCCCCACCCACCCACCCAAAGTCAACCACAGCCCTGATGCGGCCCTCAATGAAATTGAATTTGACACCTCTAGCCTAGACCAACTTTGTATTTTCCATGGCCAGATTCGTTGTTATAGATTGTCTGCAGTGAGTCCATGATGAGCCCAAAATCTATGGAGCAGGGGTTTCCCCATTCAGTCATGTCCAATTCCTGGAACCTGCCTTACAGTTTTCCTGGCAAGATTTTTCAGAAGTGTTTTACCATTACCTCCTTCCTAGGGCTGACAGAAAATGTCTGACCACTGGTCACTCCGCTGGCTTTGTGCCTAAGGTGGGACTGGAACTCATGGTCTCGCAGTTTCCAGCCTGATGCCTTAACTACTATACCAAACTGGCTCTCAATACCTATGTGCCTGCAGTTAAAATAATAGGCAAGAAAGCAAGGCTACAATCAAAGTGCAGCTTTACAACAATTTTACATTTCCAACACAATTTTTTAAAATACCTGAAATTTTCAGGGATTATCTTAAAAAGTATAATGAGGAAAAGATTGAAATTATGCTTCTCTCCCAACATTTTCTGAATAGGCTTTGCACATTTTTATATAGAAAATACAGCCAATATCTTGCTAGAAATAGAGTTAAGTTTCAGCCACAATATTAGAGAGATCAAATGATCATTTTCCAATGAAGCCCATAGTAGTTTCATTCATTTATGTTCTCCTTAGAGAAATTAAAGTCAAAATATATGACCAGCAAGAAACTTAAAATCAGAAACTTTAAAGTCCCTTTCACCATATGATAACCATCACTTAGATAAAGATAATCTAGGGGTTTGTCTTTTCCATTAAAAAATTCTTAATATCTTATCAGTCTCCTTTATTGCTAATTTCAAAGCAATAGCATCGAGTGCCTCTAAGTAAATATAGATGAGTCTTGAAGTAATATTCATTTTTATAATATTACCTTTCTCCATAGGACAGTTAACATTTATCAGGGGCAATATTTGGCCAAACATGGAAGCTAAGCAGGAGTGAGTTTGGTTAATACTTGAAAGAGAAACCATCAGAGAATTCCCAACTGTAGCTGGACTGAGAAATTGAAAAACATCCCTGAAGAAGACAATGCCACTTTTGTATGATTGCAGAGAAATTTACTTAGATGTGTTCATGTAATCTCCTGGAGCCAAGCTCAATTTTTGGATAACATTTACTTATTTCAATACCATGCAAATGTAATTTTATATGAAATAATGGTAACTATAGAAAAAGAGATGATATTTAAGACGACTGGGAAATGTTTGACCTTTGTAGGCACTGCAGCTGGAATTGTCAAAAAAGTAATAACTTTCCCTTGTAATATTTAACCTATAGGTAATTTCATGAAGCAAAGATTTCCTTTTTAAATAAAACTGGGACCAAAATGTACCTTGGATTGGGGGGGGGGGAAGGAGGGCTTGAACAGAACTAAAGAGCTAAAGATTAGAAAATTTCAATTTTGAACTATAAAAGTGAAGAGAAGGAAAAATGAAGAGAGAGTGTGAGGTGAACATGGATTAGTAGACTAGAAAGAAGTCCCAGTCCAATAAACCAGGAATAGAAGAAGAAAAACTACACAATCGCTGCTGCTTCTTTATATCAGTTAGAAAACACAGAAAAGGAGAGAGGGGATGACAAGCATGAACAGCCGAAGAAGACTGGTGCATTTGAAATAACACTTTTCTTCAGCAAGATATTTATTAGCCAAATATATAACAACTCTATAAACAAGGAAGATTAAATAACAGAGAAAGAACGTCACCACACATTCCCAAATCTAAATCCTTAACTTGTGTGCTTTAAATAAATATATGTGATGGTAAAAAAAGAAGTACTAAAAAGTGAAGAAGGAAGATGCTGATGCGAAATCAAGCCACCCTCTTGACCCAAGACTTAAGAGTCCCTTGGCTTAAGTCCAGACCAACCCATAGAGAAAGAATCACATACCTTTCTTCAAAAAGTTGCAGAAATGTTAAATTTGGCAAATGCAAATCACGCATCAGGCTTATCCCAAATCCGAATTGAAAACTAGAAAGATAAGAGGATGCCATCTGTACCTTTGTCCTTATGTATCAAAAATGCATAATACTGTGTCAGAAAATGATGCTCAAGGAGAATACCAAGTGTCAAGTAAATAGCTTCCAAATGGGAGTCTGTTCAGATAATCTCGTGCACATTCACCATTTCAATTTAAGGAATTTATTTTAACAGGGTCTCATAAACCATACACGCCTTAAATTCAAGGAACAAATCAAGATTTAAATTTGGTTACTTAAACAGAAGGTGAGGGCTTTCACTACTTAATGCAAAACAAATGTATTAATGAGGATTTTCCATTCAAAGTCCTAATCAATATGAAAGGCAGACTCGTCTTTGCATCCGATTACATGGGAGCATCAGAGATCCTGAAAAAACTTCACCTGGAGTTCTGAGGGATTGCCAACTGCAAAGACCCTTTGCGTCAAAAAGATGAATTGGATCCCCCAGCGGGTCAAAATAGTATAGTAGACAAAGGAAGTCAAGCAGAGATAAAATTGCTACTTGCACTGACAGCTCGTCAGAATAAGACGACATAATGTGATAGACTAGAAGGATTCACAACACTTTAAAGAGTATAGTTGCACAGTTAAAGAGAAGAGGTTGTTGTATGGTTTATCTTCCAGGAGCATTATAAGTCACCATGATTCATCTTTCCTCTGATACTAAAGCAAAATTATGGTCACAAACATCATCACAAAAGGACTCAAGGGTCAAATTACAAAAGTTATTGCAGAATTGAAGAATGGCCAAATGCAAGGTCAGGATAGATTTCCGAGTAAGTTTTATAAACAGTTCTAGAAATCATAGTTCTATATTTCTTCAATCTGCTTAAACTTGCTTGAGGCAGAGTAATAATCCCATAAACATGAAAAATGTAGAGCTGTAGTTATTATTTCAGTAACATTAAAAATAACTTCCAGCACTACGTAGAACAATATCTTGTCTTCACTAAAATGGTAAACTATTCAGCTGGGAGGCTGCAAATGGACCAGCAGCGCTGATCATCTGAGAGGCTGCTCCCCCCACCGCCCCATGGCCCATTTTTGGCCTGGACCGTCTCCTGCAAAATCCTGCAGCAACCACAATTCCCTCACTAACCTGCTTTCCAGCTCCGTTCTCCTGTGTGCAGGGCAACAAAAGAAGACTGTGACTACCAGTTTTAAAAAAGGTCAGTCAGACCTTCCAACTTCGCGAGATCTCCCCCCTCCCCCACCCCGAGAAGTTGGAAGGTCTCACTGAACTTTTTTTTAAACTGGTAGTCACACTTTTGTTGCCCTGCCCACAGGAGAATGGAGCTGGAAAGCAGGTTAGTGAGGGAATTGTGGTTGTTCTGGAGTGGAAGTCAGGATTTTGCATTATGATGGTTCATAAGTAAGAAAGAACCAGTTAAAAAAAACAATCCCTGTCTGTAGATCAGCATTTTTCAGTCATGGCAACTTTAAGATGGGCGAACTTCATGCTGCCTGTATGATTTGAACAGAATGATTAAGAAACTGAGCCATAGCTCAGATGTCACTATTAATAGCCATATTATATTATTTTGATTTCAGGCCCCTTATTTACAAAATGAGGATTGGAAGAGAAAAGGGGCATGTAGATTTATCTGAAAAAAGGGAAGCATAAGGAAGCTGCTTCAGAACTAGAAAAAAAGTCAGTAATAGGTCTCCCAGGTTGTTTAATTAGCGAAGCAGTGTCATAGTTCCGAGCAATGAACCCAATTCAATCACGACTCGGAAGTTTCATTTAGGCTTGAAAGACCTTTTATTGAGTACATCATATCAGCACTTAGAAAGGTGAAGCTAGCTCTGAGTAATTCTCCCACTTCAGAGTTATAAAAAGAATAGAAATTTCCCATCCCCCTCAGGTGTCCCGGATCATGTTAATCAATCCAGTAGTGTTTCTCCCTTCTCAGCATATGTTCGTTGCCATGACCTTGGTTCTCACGCTGCTTCTGGTCAATGTTTTGTCTAGTAGATTAAGGCACCGCATTCCAGTCCGTCCTAACTCCCCCCTCCCCCACAACGAGTGGCAACTAAGAAACAAAGTGAAAGTAAACATGGCTTCAGCCGAAGTCGTTTCGAAGTTTGAATAGAATAGAATAGAATTTTATTGGCCAAGTGTGATTGGACACACAAGGAATTTGTCTTGGTGCATATGCTCTCAGTGTACATAAAAGAAAAGATACGTTCATCAAGGTACAACATTTACCACACAATTAATGGTCAATATATCAATATAAATCATAAGGATTGCCAGCAACAAGTTATAGTCATACAGTCATAAGTGGAAAGAGATTGGTGATGGGAACTATGAAACGATTAATAGTAGTGCAGATTCAGTAAATAGTCTGACAGTGTTGAGGGAATTATTTGTTTAGCAGAGTGATGGCCTTCGGGAAAAAACTGTTCTTGTGTCTAGTTGTTCTGGTGTGCAGTGCTCTATAGCATCGTTTTGAGGGTAGGAGTTGAAACAGTTTATGTCCAGGATGCGAGGGATCTGCAAATAGAATAAAACTTGACAGACAGACTATAAAACATCAACCTTTTTATCCAAAAAAAATGAGTTGTAGTCTTCCTATTACAAATGGGGTTTTGCTTATATTGTACAGTTATGCGGGTGCTTATGAACTTAGTTTAAAGAGGAAAAAAAAACAATGGTAGAATTAATTGCATGCTTTCTGTTTTGACTACACATTAAGGATTTGAAAATGAAAACTATACGTATAATGCAGTGGTGGATTGCTACCAGTTCGCCCCAAATCAGGCAAACTGGTAGCTGCGGTGGGAGGCTCCGCCCACCTCCCAGATGCTTCCTTGCATGAGCACGTGCACGCCCACGAACGAACCAGTAGGAATGGGTTTTGAAACCCGCCCCTGGTATAATGGAAAGTGCACACAATTTGGGAGAACTAGATCCAGATCCCACTCCTCGGGCATGTTCTCTAGAGGCACCTTGAGAAAATTGACTCATTTTTTTTTCTTCACAAAAGTGGGAATACCTTATGAACACATTGTTGATTAAAGAATTGTCCCCATCAAGTGTTCATTAATGGCTTTGCTTCATTCTAGACAGTTGTGAGAAATGGTTTTTATAATTGACTTGAATGAAATCACAGAGGATGTTTCTCCAGTCTGCAAATGTGATATGAAAATAGAATCAAATTCAAAAAAATCCTGACAGACTGGCATTTTTGACTAAAACCTATAAGGTGGAATTCAACGATGATAAAAGTACAGTTCTGTGTTTAGTTAAAAATAAATCAAAGATAGAAAATTAAGAAAGGAGTGACGAGCTTGGACATGTAAAAATAACATTATTGGTTTCAAGATGAATATGAGGCTAAGTAATACACTAAGCACAGGTATAACAGTCCCATGATGTCTATATTGTGGGAGGTGATTGGTATTCGTCCCTGTGCATTTACCCATAATAATGTGTGTCATATCTGAATTGAATTGCCTCCTATAATAAAGAACTCCACTGCAGTTTAGAAGCCATGTTATACGGTATCTCACATTTCCCCATACCTTGAGAGTATTGCACTATGAGAATGGTCATCAAATATCTAAAGAACTGTCATGTAAAATGAAAAGGAGCCCTAGAAACATTGATGGAACTTTAGATAAGAATGTTAATAATAATAAGGTTCAGAAGTGGGTTTCAGCAGGTTCTGAACAGTTCTGCAGAACCAGTAGCGGAAATTTTGAGTAGTTCAGAGAACCAGTAGTAAAAACTCTGACTGGTCCCACCCCCATCTATTCTCTGCCTCCCAAGTCCCAGCTGATTGAGAGGAAATGGGAATTTTGCAGTTATCTTCCCCTGGAGTGGGGTGGGAATAGAGATTTTACAGTAGCCTTCCTCTGCCACGCCCACCAAGCCACACCCACAGAACTGGTAGTAAAAAAATTTGAAACCCACCACTGATAAGGTTGTTCTAGAGTAGAGCGGGAAGGAGTTGGGCTGTCATTTTTAAGGAATAATGTACCTACTTCCTGGATTGAGGATCCTGCATTGAGCAGGGGTTAGAGTTAGGGTCCTTGTGAAAGATGTCAAAAATTCTGAAGAGTTATTGCTATTGGCCGAATTGCATTCTTAAAGAAAGACCTTTGGCTAAGTAAAAAAATTAAAACAAGGATTATTCCACATTGATTAAAATGGAGCTATGCTGATTGATTTGTCAAAGCTTTATCTGGAGAACTGTTGAAATGGTATTCATTTCTTTCAAGTGAATAGTTAAATTTTCTGTGACAAGATTATGTCTGAACAATTACTCAGACTTTTTCAGGAGCTGAGGGCTAGTTCTTTTGAAACTCAGGATGAACAGGAAGCATAAATGTTAAAGTTTGCATATACCTATCTTTGCTTGCATATAAGTAACTAATCAAATATATACTATAACTTCTGGTGGGGTATACACACATTATATATACTGAGACATTTTAGAAATTATGCTACTGGAATTCTGCAAAACTGGATGAGTTGTTCTAAAATAAAGAAATAGGATTCACGTTAAAGTAAATTGTAACAGGGGAGCTTAAAAGAGAAGGAAGGAATAGTAGTAAATAGCAGGAATGCTGCATTAAATAATATGTATTCCTAATGTCCGTGAAAAGAAAATGGATAATAAGGTAATTATCACAATCTCAGCTGACAAAAGTAAAAAGATGTCACAATTGAACATAATTATCTTATAGATTGCCTTGATTACTAGAATGTGTATCATAATTAATGAACTCGTACGGAAATTTTAAAAAGTTACAATAGAATACACACATTGTTTTAAACAAAGTTCCTCTCATTTTCCAGGGACAGGGAGATTAGTTCTGTATGCTTGTTTTCATGTGTACGTGTGCAAACAGACACATATTCTCAAAGATCTTGGTGCAGTTTTAATGAGATTCTACATCACTAGTAATGCTTAATTGGCATTATGAACAGCATCTGAGAAAATGGTTAAAAGAATATCAGCTTTTTGTTGTTGAGGCAGGGCAACCTGTTTTGATTCCTTTTCACAGTGAGCAGTTGTTAAAAATGAGAATACAATTTTTTTTTTAAAAAAAAGATTTAATTAAACATTTACTTCATTTCTGCATTAGATGTTTGTAGGTTACTAGGTTTTCCCTAGCAACACCATCATTGTTAGATATCAAAAGAGAAGGGGACCTTCTTTGTGAACTTTGTACAACATGGATTGACTAGTGATAGTACTGTTCAATCTAGTCTAGAAGAAGTTGGAGGAAGGGTATTGTTTGTTTGTTTTTAAAAATTGCTAAAATTAGGAAATTTAAGAAAACACAGTGTGTGTCTCATCTCTTACAGCCAAGATGGTCAAGTAAGCTGTGGCCAAGTAGCACCAGTGTTCCTTGTGGAAACAGATTTGAAAATGCTTCAAAAATAATAATTCATGAGAGGCGTGGCCAGCGCCACGGGCGAGACGGTCGCAAACCCTTATGTCTCCGGGGTTTGCGCCGATATCCCCCCATCCAGGGGGTCTGTCCGAACTTCGGATTGGACCATAGCTGCCTCGAAGGGGCAGCGAAGAACGGGGAAGCTGCCGGAGCGAATGGGGAGTTGGCAAACTCCCCATAGCTCTGGATCTTTTCCCCAGACCCAGCGGGGAGGAATGTAGCACCATAGTTTCATCATGGCAGCTGCACCAAAGCCGCAGCGGTTACAAGAGCGGGCAGGAGGAAGAACCATCAAGAAACAAATTGTTGAAGTTGGGTGAGTGATGATCTCACGAAGGAACAATAAGAATTCAAAAGAGGCACAAGGGAGGGGAGAACTTGTAGATTGGTGGCTAATTGAATAACAAGCGAAAGTGAAAGTCAATTTGGAGAATACACATTCGGGAAATGAAAGAGAAAACATAGGGCTTGGAATGGAAGCAGAGCCCCATTTAAATAAAGAAAAGAAAAATAAACTTTTTCCAATTAAATAATGGTTTGGAGATTCCTGGAAGTTTTAATGGATTATATTGGAAATTAAAGAAATAGGAGAAAAAAGTAAAAGAAGCTATTGAATTGTTTTTTATATGAATATCTCAAATCCCTCTGTTTTAAATTTATGAAATACTAAAGATATCAATAGGACATAAGAATCTGGAAGATATAAATATAATTAAGGGAAAATTTTGGAAAATCGACCTTCACGTACCAAAGCATTTGAGAACAAAGGATTTTTATCACCAAAATGGCTACTTATCATCTGTGAGCAGTAACTGTTTCAAAAAGACATCTAGAGGCAGAGAAAGACAGCTACAGGATTGGTTGCTGGGACTACACAACAGTTTTAGAAGTGAGTTTCAGATGGGTGTCTTTGAATTATGGAAATTGAATTCTCTATTTAAACAAGAATCCAGAGGCAAAGAAAGTTGTAAGAATGGAATAGCAGACTATTCCCCATGGAGAAAGTTCTGTGGGTGTGGGCACACGACATTTTTTTTGGAAGGAACTTATGGCTGCCTTTGTAATTAGAGGCAGAGGAAAATAGCAAGAGTCGAATAGCTTTCTTGTGACTATTCCCATGAGGATTGGTGTCGTTGGGACCACACAACAGTTTTAGAAGAGATTTTTAGATGGTGTCTTTGGATTATTGATTTAAGTGGAGATTCTTATTTAAGAAGAACTCAGAGGCAAAGAAGGAAAGTAAGAATGGAATAGCAGACTATTCTCATGGAGAAGGCGCTGCTGATGTAGACGCACAATATTTTTTTGAAAGGAACTAATGTCTGCTTTTAGACTTAAGTTATGAGATTCATTTTAGAAAATGTTAGTATTTATATTAAAATATGAGTGACAATTATGATAAAAATAATTGAGGCTTTGGGAAATGGAGGGAAAAACACTAGAATAAATTGAAATAAAAGGAAAATGAGTGTTAGTATACTGAGGAAGAAATTTTTCTTTTTTCTTTTTGCAAATAAGTAAAATGAAAGGATTTGATAAAACTTCTAAGGCAGGGGTGTCCAAACTACGGCCCGCAGGCCAACTGCGGCCCGCGGGTCAGTTTTTATTGGCCCGCAGCAAATTCTCGGTGGACAGTGGGGTGCGGCCCCCGTCCTGGCCCCCAAGGAAGCCGCCGCTCGCCCGGTTGCAGATGTGGAGTGGCTCCGCTGAGGCGATCCCCGCCCACCCGGGGCTGCGGGCCGGCCATTCCGCCACTGGGCTGTAGGGGGCGCCCAGGACGCCCATGGCTCCAGCCCGGCCCCCAGACAGAGGAAGAGGCGGGCGGGCGGCGACGCCCATCGTCCCCACGCGGGGCTGCAGCCCCGGAAGCCAGGCGGGCGAGGCGCTCTGCTTCCCAGCCCCGCGCGGGATCCTCTCCGGGCGCGGCGCTCTGCACGCGCTCAGGGGGCGCTTACTTGTCGCGGATGATGGTCTGCAGCTCCCGGATCTGGTCGTTCATGGGCAGGAGTTTGAGCTGGGCCGCCGCCGATCCCGGCCAGTCGTGACGCGTCGCCGTCGCCGACGTGGCCGTGGCCTCCTCGGCGCCCCCGTCGCCCGCACAGCAGCCGTTCCCGCCAGCGCAGCAGCATCGGCTGCCGTCGGCGCTGCTGCTGCTGCTGCTGCTGTCCGGGCTCAGGCTGTCACCGCTGCCCGGGCCGGGGTCGGCGAAGCGCAGCTGCCGAGGCCCGCCCTCGCCGCTCGCCGGCATCCCGGCCTCTGCCCCCGCCGGGCCCACCACGCGCCGGTCGCAGCAAGGCATCGCCTCCATGCGCCGCCGAAGCAGCCGCCGCGGCGCCCCGCCACACGCTCCGCTTTACCTCAGCCGCGGGCCCGTGTGCCGGCCCGTGACGCGGCCGAGCTCGCCCGCTCCCATTGGCCGCCGCGCCTGCCGCTCCGCGCCACGCCGCCACTCGGCGTTCGGAGGAGGGGCCGGTGCCCGCCCACTCTCGCCCCCTAGTTAGCCCCGTCCCTTTCTGGCCTGGGTGGGAGCCGCGTGGCACACCTGAGTGGCTGCGAGGAAGCGGTGCGGGCCTCGCCTGGGCCTCCCCGGAGTCCCTCCATTGGCTGCTGTGTCTCCCTCAGTGGGAAGAGAGTTCGCGACGGACGGCGGAAAATCCCCAGTAAATACATGCTGGTTGCCAAAAGCTTGACTTTTGATGTAACTGGGGATGCTGCGAAGGTCATAAATGCAAAGACTGGTGGTAAGTCACTTTTTTCAGTGCTGTTGTATTGGTCGCTAAATGAGTGGTTGCAAGCCGAGGATTACTGGTAGCCGCTGTCAGTATTTAGGTCTCTATGTATTTAGGTTTCTATGCCCATAGCCACATCCACTCAGTCACATGAGGAGTTAGCCACGCCCACCAGTCACATGACCACCAAGCCACACCCCAAAATAAGCCACGCCCACAGAACTGGTACAAAATTTTAGCCCCCTCTCCCCCCCCCGGTGGCCCGGGCCTTTGCTTATTTTTCTGTATTTGGCCCTCACTCAAAAAACTTTGGACACCCCTGTTCTAAGGAAACAATTAATATTTTGGGAGAATAACTGGGGGAAAGAATTAGTGACTACCCTTGCAAATGTTAAATGTTTTATTTGATATTAAAATGGATTAGATGGAACACTTTAAATATATGTTATTGATTTAGAGGCAGAGGAAGATGAGGGAAAAATGGAATTGTCTATGTGATCTCTGGGCAGTTTTAAGAAAGAGATTTTAGATAGGATGACCTCTGATTAGTAATATAGATATAAAGCTGAAAGTGGTGAAATTATAAAACGTAAATAGAATTTATTAATGATGTTGAAGGGAATTAAGCACGGGGACTAGACTTCATTTAAATATGTTCCTGAATGGGTTGAATTTGATTTATTTCTATAATCAGATTGTGTGCAAATAAATAATTGAATTTAAAGAAGAAGAAGAAGGAAAATACATTGTATTAGATTATAACTTAGGTGAAACTTGATATGTTTAAAGATGTACCTGACCAATAATTTGTTCACAATGATTTTTTTTTTATTATGTTTGTAAAAAAATTTAAAAAAAATTTGTAAGAAGTGCTTCCAGATGGGTGGGAGAGGAAGTGCAATCCTTCTCCAAAACAGTGGCATGAAAAAGTAGATGTGGCTGATTAAAGGAATCAGGTTATAATAGATGTAGTTATTTTAAAGAGTCCCCTGATAAAAGTCGCATTTTCTTGTGTAGAAACCTGAAAAAACCCACAGTTTTAAAGTAGTGCTATGCCAGCACTCTTGCCCGTTCCAAAGTACCTTTCCCAAATCATTTTCGATTGACCTATTATCTAGCTCAATATTAGTCTATTATAAGATAGAGTTTGTGACTAAACCTACCTTTGCTGGAAGATGCATAGAGTTTTGACCCCATTGATTTTCTTTGATCTCTCATCTTCTTCTAATTTGAAGGACTATGGTATCCAGTAGCAAGTTTGTGGTCTCAAAGGATAAACCCAAAAAGTTTATAGACAACTTTTTCTTTTTCTCTGAAGAAACACTCTTAAGTAATCCTGTAACGTCTCCTCTATTCCTTGTGATTTTTAATATCTATTTTTTGAAAAAAAAAACTGTTGAGGGAAAGTGCTAAAGGCTTTGGAGTGAATTACCAACAGTGCCCCCCCGTTTAAAAAAATATTCTACTCCTGTTCTCTTTCCCATATGAAAAATCTGGGTTGTCATTTTAAATAACTCTCTGAAATTGGCAATAGTGTGGGTTAAGTGATAAATGGAAGCTAAATTCATACAAATCGTGTTGTTCCAAAACCATAACTGAAAAGTGTTCAGAATGCCTCACTTGGTTGTGATTAGCACAGTTGGTGCATAGCTCACATTTTGGGATAAGATTTCAACACTGACTACATTCCAAATCTTGAATTACAAAATAAATTAAGTAGAAACTGGTAATTATTCAAGCCATTGTCTCACATTTAATAGGTTTCAATAAGGGTACATGTGTGCTACCAAGTGTTCTTCGATTTATGATTGCAATTGGGATTGGAATTTCTGTCATAAGTGAATACAGTTGTACAGAGTCATCATGTGACCAGACCCAATTTTATAACCATTTTTACCAAAACATGCAGCCATTAAGTGAATCTGGCTTCCCAAATTGATCTTGCTTGTCGGACACCAGCTGGAAAAGTCACAAATTGTGAAGATGTGACCGCAAGATGTTAGAGTTGTCATAAATGCAAGCAGGTTGCCAAGCACCCAAATTGCAATCAGGTAGCCATGGAGGTAGTATAATAGTTTTAACTTTAAGGATGGATCATAAATCATTTTTTTTCTGAGGCCATCATAATTTTGAACTGTCATTAAACAAGCAGTTGTCAGTTAACGTAATAAAATGTTAGACGACCTTGGGGATTGAGGAGAATTGATGCTGACTAAAAACAATCAGACAAGAAAGGCAGGAGTCCTCAGTGGCTTAATGGTCACAGAAGGAGGAATGGTTCACCTCAGTGGTGAAATCCATTTTTTTTTATTACCGGTTCTGTGGGCGTGGCTTGGTGAGCGTGGTGTGGCTTGGTGGGCATGGCAGGGGAAGGATACTGCAAAATCTCCATTCCCACCCAACTCCAGGGGAAGAATATTGCAAAATCTCTATTCCCACCCCACTCTGAGGCCAGCCAGAGGTGGTATTAGCCAGTTCTCCGAACTATTCAAAATTTCTGCTACCGGTTCTCCGAACTGCTCAAAATTTCTGCTACAGGTTCTCCAGAACCTTTCAGAACCTGCTGAATTTCACCCCGGTTCACCCTAATGGTTCAAGCTGTTAAAAGTGGCAGTGGTAAGTTTGTATTTTCAGACCTGCAAAGTTTAGTTAATGCAGCCCTAGAGTAAGTTGGAATTAGTTGATCCTCTCTGGTTCACCTGGGAGGGATGACAGTCAAGGCTACCTGCATTTTTATTAGTCAACTGCCACCTCATATACATCCCACGCAGTACCATTTATTTATCCTGTGGGCAGTTCCAAAGAAGTGGTCTATAGCAGGGGTCTCCAACCTTGGCAGCTTTAAGACTTGTGGACTTCAACTCCCAGCTTTGCTGGAGGAGGAATTCTGGGAGTTGAAGTCCACAGGTCTTAAGTCTGGAGACCCCTGGTCTATAGGATTGCCCCAAGGACAAATTGTGAACTCTGTCATCTATGAACCAACCCTTTAAAAAAAATATCTCAAAATTAAGACAGCCTGCTAGATGACACCAAATTTTATCTAGTTCAGCATATCTAGTTTATCTAATCCAAATATTCACCCAAATGTCAGTACTCTAGTAACTCCAGTGACATTTGTGGATACCATGGCTCTGCCTCTAAGGAGCAGTTGTGCACTGAGAATTTGTCCTGGAGTTCATAGTTCTGGTCATTACTTGTAAAACCCCATATATTTTGGCACAAATGTATTTCCTTAATCACTTCCTCCAACCATCAGTCACTGCATATGTCCCAAGAGAAACTGTACGTGGTACTGAGGCTCATAGCATTGTTAACTTTCAGAAATTATTCAGAACTGAACTGTCCCAACAGCTTTATAGTGAGGGATGGCATACCCATAATAGAATGAAGATTACTTACATTTTAGGGTTTTGTTTACTTATGCTTTATGGCTAGAAAGACAGAGTTATTCTGACAGTTATTTCCCTTGCTCGGCTTTTTAGCCACTCTGGTAATTCTTTGGATTTCTTTCTTTATTTCCTGGTCAGTGATAAACATTTTCACTCATCTTCCATTAGAGTTTTTGTTTTTTTGTTTTTTAATTATATTGCAGCGTTTTGGAGAGGTTGTACACCGTCCTGACTTTTCCTTTTATTTTTATTTTTTTTTCACTAGTTAGTCTATTTTTGACAGGCCTTGTCAGGCTTCAGAGTACACCTGGCTGTCAGTCCCGGTTTTCCTAACACTGAACACCCTTTTTACAGAACAGGTATCCTTGCCAGAAGGCTTGTGAATTGGCTTGATTTCACTCTCTATTGTAGCCGAGAATAAAGCCATATCCACCCCAAATATTTCTTCTACGCAGCACATTCAGAGGTGGTATTCAGCAGGTTCTGACCAGTTCTGGAGAACCAGTAGAAGAAATTTTGAGTAGTTCAGAGAACCGGTAAATACCACCTCTGACTGGCCCCGCCCCCATCTATTCTCTGCCTCCCGAGTCCCAGCTGATCAAGAGGGAATGGGGATTTTGCAATAACCTTCCCTTGAAGGAAATGGGGATTTTGCAGTAACCTTCCCCTGGAGTCAGGAGGGAATGGAGATTTTACAGTATCCTTCCCTTGCCACGCCCACCAAGCCATGCCCACAGAACCAGTAGTAAAAAAAAAAATGAATCCCATCACTGAGCACGCTGAAATCAAAACCCTTAAATAGGTTTGGGCTTCAGGGCTTAGATTCTAAGGTTTTTTTCTCCTTCCCTCCCTTGTCAACAGATATTTAGCTGATCTCCTGATAAGTTTGAAGGCACCTAAACTATGTTGTCATAACAGATCTCTAGTCCAGAAACTGCTGGCTCCCAATTTATCAGCTTCTTCTCTTGGAGTTTGGTCTGAATGTTTGTGTTATCCTTGTTGCTTTTTGAGATACTGACAATATCCTGGCTAATGTTTCGTCAAGTTTTCTCCCCTAAAGAAATTGCCATCTTGGAAATCAGAGATGTGCCAGTCATGTCACACTTCAGGAGGATTTCTTCAATAATATCCATTACCTTAGCATTTTGATAATCACTTTCATATTATTCAGCACAAATATGAAACAAATAAAGACAGCATGAAAATAAAGCCAGTAACAACAGTTGTGTTTTTTAACAATATACATTAGTGTTATTAACATTAACAACCGGGCCAAGGGCAGAGGTGAGTTTCTCCTGGTTCGCCCCGGTTCAGGCAAACCGGTAATGGCGGCGGTAGGAGGCTCCACTTACCCACCCAGACATCATCAAAAATGATCTGCGCATGCGCAGAAGTGCTGCGCATTCACAAAGCGAGCGCGCCCACCTGCACATTACCGATAGTGAACCGGTAGCGCCGGGTTTTGAAACCCGCTATTGGCCAAGGTCATAAGCTGTCATAGGCAGAAGTTTGATGTTTTAATCATTTTGTACTATGTTCTCAATTAGATAACCAGTCAAAATAAATTGAGTATGTTTGCAATAATACTGCAATTGTTAAAGCTTTGAAGGATAAGTATTGTCTAAAGATGTGATATTATTCAAACACAGCCTTTATTGATTATTTAGGATAATCTAATGCACACATACAGAACATTAATTTGATCTTTTTGCTGTGATATTTCCTGCTCTGAAGAGATGAACATTTTTATTAATTCTACGTTTAGATGGTTACTGCAGCTGATATGGTAAAACAGCAAATAAAAGTTTGCTTTTGCTACAGCTCTCTCTTTTGGTTCTTATAGTTCCATTGTTGGATAAACAAATAAGAGCCTAAATAAATGTAATTTTTTGGGATTTTAATAATGTAGAACTGACAGATGGTAGTTTTCTCCTAAAGATTGAAAAGTGGTCTCTTATGAGTCCCCGAATATTTCATCTCTGCTAGATTTTTTTTTAATAAAGGCAACAGCTATCTTCCCTCTGTCCATTATATGAGTAGGTTTTTTTAAACTTCACTTTTGATCAAATTGTGGGAGCTCTAGAGACTTTAGTGTCCTAAAAAACGTTTTAAATAAAACGTTTTCAATATATGTGATTGATGTCCTGGTGAGATGTCCAGCTTGTAACTAACATAGTTTCCAAACATTAGTCTGTAATAGGTCTGAATTGATAACCACTTGCTAGAAAGTTAGAATTAGGTGTGTTTAGAACATTAAGTAGAGTACTTTACTTTACTGATTAGCCCTTGGGCCGTATCAAAGTGCAGAGTTCCAGACACAAATTATTACTAAAATCTGATAAAAACAATTTAAAATGGAATTGGACAAAATATAATTTAAAATGAAATTGGAATAAGTAGAGTATAATTTGCACTCCTTCCAAATCCTCATTTTCTTCTATTCTTAGCTGGTTGACTTCATTCTCCATAACACATCGTGTCTCCAAGATTGAAAAGTTAGCTAAGAAAGGTACTCGGAATGATAACGGTACTCCCAGTTGCCTGAAGATCTCAGGTGCTTTGAAGTTCTTGAAGAATGTTTCCATCTCCCTTTCCAGTGTTTCACAGCATTGCCCCAGCAATATCTTTGACTATTCTTAATTACCTTCTCCCATTTTTACAAATCTGCTCTTTTTGTCTATTTTCCACCTGTTGTGCTTTTAGGGTCTGAGGCAGTTTGTGATATTTAGGAGAAATGAACAGTTGCAAAAAAAAAAAATCATTGCATGAATTCTCTGTTTTATAATATTTCTTTTTCTCTCACTTGCACTTTTGGTTTCTGTTATGCCTTGGCTGATGATAGATGTTTTCAGCTATTTAAATATCCGTTGCACCGTAAAGTTTATTTTATTGTTGCAGAAGGATGGAGATATGGCACATGCATTTGATTATTAACTCCTTGAGCTTGACTTCTAGCAGAACCTGAAAGAATGTATTTGTTTTGTCAGTGAAGAAAAGCCCATGGCTTTATCACAACTCCTGCTATTATTCACTACATTCACTTTAGATGTTCTATAAACATAGAACTTTTTTGACATTTGAAATGTTTGTTTGAAATAAAGCAGCCAGCCCTAAATTTCAAAGTTAACTGAAGAACTTGCAAAAATCAGAGCAGGCCTCCTCTGCTCAACATATATAAATATGTCATGGGTTCTACCATCAATTTTAAGTTTGAAATGTTGGTTTACATGCTATAAAACAAAAGCTGATATCTTTTGACATCATTTCTTCCTTTCTGTGAGTAAGAAGGCTTACTTTTTTCCCCCAGAAGTATGTTTTATCTTCATCAGGGCCGTAACTCTTTTTTGAGCAGAGGAAACACAAGAAGAGAAAAGCCTATACCCATGATGGTGAACCTATGGCACATGTACCAAAGTGGCACGTGAAGCCATGTCACCTGGCACGCGCGGCATTGCCCATTCCTCTTCTGGGTTTCTGGCACGCATGTGCGCGCAATGATCAGCTGACCTTTTTGCACGCTGCAGTGCCGGAAACTAGAAGAGCTGGTCTTCCGTTTTCCAGCGTGAGCATGCGTGCTGGCCAGATTTATTTATTTATTGTTTAAATAAATAAAGAGATGAATGTTATGCACTCCAGAAACCCGGAAGAGTAGCTGGCTGAAACCGGAAGTTCAGTAACTAAAACCGGAAGTTCATTTTCATGCGCGTGCATGCGCCCTGGGCAGCTCCTATTCCGGATTGCAGCCCAGATGCGCTGACACTCTCTTTTCGGCACTTGGTGCCAAAAAGGTTCGCCATCACTGGCCTAGACAGAATTATTATCATGAAAATAGGCCAAATACAAATGTTCCGCTGCCCCAAATAAATCCCACCCCCCAAAAAAAGAGGGCAGGGCTGTTGAGAAACCAGCTGCATGAAGAAGTCACTGAGTCTTTTTTTTTTTTAACAGTATTCTGCTGAGCTGTTAGCAGTGGTCCGTCTGCCCTTCATCCATCCCAGTTATCTGCTAAACGTTGTTGACAATGAAGAATTGATAAAATCTTCAGAGGCCTGCCGGGATCTGGTGAACGAAGCAAAACGTTATCACATGTTGCCACATGCCAGGCAAGAGATGCAAACTCCAAGAACCCGTCCCAGGTTATCAGCAGGTAATGGTCGAGCTTTGAATATATCGTATTTCTGAGATGTCTAATGGTATTTGCAGGCTGCAAGTAAGGAACCAAGATTAAAAGGCTTCCTCTCACTTTTCCTGTAAAGTGTCCAAGATACAATCAGATATCAAACTGGGCAATTGGGCATTGCAAACTGGGCAATTGGACATCCTGCAGTCCTTCAGGTTTTTCCCACTGCTTCTCCTTGTGGCAAAAGTTATTGAGAGCAGGGGACTGGGGAGAGAGCATTCGTCATCCCAGACCAGGTGCTAATTCCCTAGCAGATGGTTTTCTGTCATGGTTTGGCCATATTTATTTAACAGCTTAGCACAGTCAGGAGATAGAATTCTGGGCATGTAGGTAGTTTATATTTCTTTAATCCAACCTGACTTTTTTCCCCAAACACCTTTAAAATTACAGACATCCTTGAATACGTTAGATTGCCTTCCAGAAAATAGTGTAATCTTTCTTTTTTTGCCATTTAATGATGACAATAATACGGAGTTTTATTTTACGTTTTTACAATAACATATCTAAATCTATGCATGACCCTGAGGTATCAGAGCCACACACACCTTTTGTGTCATTTATGAAATGGCTGGCTGGCTGCAAGCAGATTTATTAAGCAGAAAAGCCATTAAACATAATGTGACTTCTGGATAAGTCTATAGAGGATCTCACTCGCTCCTTTGAAATGAGGACTCATTTTCATAAAATAAGGGGCAGACTACTGAAGGAGAGAAGTTATTTCTGCCTTGATAAAAGTGAAGACTCCCAAAAAAAGAAAATGTACATTGGAGTCCATGAATGGAGAGGGCTCCTCCACCCATAGTCCTCACATTGTGAGACAGAAAGGATCAAAGTGGCTTCTCTCCTGCCGGTTGTAAACCTAGACAGTTCTTCTTTTAAAGCTATAGCCTTGACTTCTGACCAGTCCAGTTTATCTTTTCCTCTTACTTTATCAACCCCTTCCCTTTCCAGTCCAGCGATTCTGTTCTTTCACACTCTTTCCTGATGATTTTCTTCCTTTTTTGCTACAGTAGTGGCCAAAATTGGGAGGTTTTAGAAAAGTGCATTTTCTGAAACTAGCTAATAACACCACTTTTTTGGGGAGTAGTACCATAAAATTATATATCAATGGAAAGATAATTTAATCAAGAATGTAATGCAATAACTTTTATTGAAGGATTTGCTATTAGAATAGCAGTTACCGTATAAAGAAAAAATGTGAAACACCTAGAAAAAATGAGATATACAAAAATTATCACGTCAGTTAATACTTAGTTGGGTAACCTTTAGCATGAATTACGGCCTTACAACATCTTCCCATGGAGTCAATCAAGTCTTTTAGTTCTGCAGCTATTACAATGTGAAACCAAGATTGAATGATTGCTTCTATTAACTGGGTTTTATTGCTGGGTTGCTTCTGACTAAAAAGTTTCTTTAGTCGGCTCCATAGATTTTCAATTAGGTTAAGGTCTGGGCTATTAACAGGCCATTCCAGCAGTGGAATATGATTATCTTGAAACTCAAAAAAAAAAAAAAGTGGTGTTATTAGCCATCAAACTTCAAAAATACACTTTTCCCAAAAGGTTTCCACAATTTTGGCCACTACTGTATTTGCATTGAAGAGATAGAAATGAGTACTGGTAGCCCTCGACTTACGATCACAATTGAGACCAAAATTTCTGTTGCTAAATAAGACATTTATTGAGTGAGCTTTGCCCCATTTCACGACCTTTCTTATCACAGTTGTTAAGTGAATCACTGCAGTTGGTAAGGGAATCATTCGATCGTTAAGCAAATCTGACTTCCCCCAGTGACCTTATTTGTCAGAAGCCGGCTTGAATGGTCACACGTGGTGATCACATGACTCTGGGACAGTGCAACTGCCATAAATACATGCCAGTTGCCACGTGTCTGAATTTTTATCACATGACCATGGGGATGCTGCAATGGTCATAAGTGTGAAAACTGGTCATAAGTCACTTTTTTCAGTACCGTTCCAGCTGCAAAGTCACTAAACGGATGGTTATAAATCAAGGACTACCTGTATTTGTAAGGGTCTTTAAGCAAAAATTGTTTGGCATGGATGTATAGTTGGAGGATCTATACATTTTTAAAATGGAGTGCCATTTTATAGAAAATTACTTTGTCTTCAATTTTGAGCAATGTCCTATTTTGTTCTGAATGTAATAGTTTACGTAAATTGACCTCTTCAGAGTGTGGAAAGTCATAACTAAAGTACCTCTGTTTGGTAAACAACTAAGTCTTATATTTTATTTGACATTCTTGGTTATAATGATACTTTAAAAAATATAATATGAGAGGGGCTTTTTTATAAATTTCCTTTTATATCCTTGTATGTACATGAGCATAGATGAAAAGAAAGATGAGCAATACTGTAAATGAATAATTAAATTACTGAACAGATTCACAGATCTTATTTATTATCTAGGAAATATAAAGAGATCCTGATTTGCTTTTATTATGGTAATGTTAAAAACATTTGAATATATCCATTCCGTTGAAAAATAGCATGACATCTCAGGTAAAATTTAGGCATACATACATGTGGAAGGCATACTAATTGCCTTTCAAAAGTGCTTCAAGACAGCAGGAAAATTCAAAAAGCCAAGAACTATACTATATACTATAACTAACTATACTTATATACTAATAATATACAACTGTATGTCAAGCTACATTTTTTGCAGAAATGTTATCTGAGTAGAGAATTTATCAGAAAGATGAAATACTTTCAGGAACAGCCCTTCTCTTACTCTTGTAAATTGGAGGTGACCAACAATTCATCAAAATATCTGATAATTTTACAATTTCTGGAAAGTATCTGTTTACAAAAAAAAATTGTAGGGGGTAATGCAAACTATTTTCAGAAAATTATTAATTAAGAAAAAGTAATTTCCCAAGAATAAGAAGAGTGATTATTTCTGTAAGTCAAAGTCCAATTAGTGTAACTATTCATTAAGAGTTTTTCAATCCTTGGTGAAAATCACAATATCTACATTATCCTCTTGAGACTATTTATTATAATCACATTAGTTCTAAACAGGTGATGAGTTTTCCTGCCATTGTTCTGGAAACAATCATCTTAATGCCAGCTGAATTTACGCCCAAGTTTTATAATCTGTCACTTGTTGATGCTATCTTTGTATATCTGTAAAGCAATAAATAGTTCATTCCAAAGCAGAGAATTATTATTAGATTTTTATTCTGTCCCTCCCCCCATTTTTTTTTTTTTGAGAGAGAGAGAGGGTCAATTCAAGATGGCAACACATGTAATACTTCTGTTTCATATTTCTCCACAGCAACAGCCTTCTGAGGGTTGCTGGACTGAGAGAGAGTGACTGGCCTAAAGTCACCTAGCTAGCTTTCATGGCTAAACTAGAACTCCCCAATATCTTTGTTTCTAGGCCAGTACCTTACACCCAACTGACTCCCATGGTAGCTAAACATTTGAAAATGTTCTTATTCTTTTTTATGTTATCATGAGACAACTAAAAATGTGCAGTAGTTGTGTTTATTTTCCTCTCTCTCTCTCTCTCTCAGGGGAAAAGAAACACTTAAGTTAAAATTTCCAAAACAAACATAGGGAAGGAAACATAAACACCCTATTTGATGTCATGCTGGCAATGCTCAATAGATTATTTTAGAATACACATTCATCATTTCAAGAAAACTCCAGTTTTTGAAAAATATTTTTGTGTTCTTCAAATAAGTTCTTTACACAAAGATCTTTTTAAGGAATAATTATTCAAATCCATATTAGCAGGTGAAGTGTAATGTTTCCCCCTGGATTAGTATTAATTCATTTGAGTCGAAGGCCATGACCCCTTTGACATTGGAGCAATATTAATGTTGTTTTGAAATTAGGGATAAGCATAAATATTAGCAGGAAAGGTATAATGAAAAGGAAGTGTCTTTCCACTCGAGAGAAACATACTCCAAATTTAGTCTACATATCTTATCTTGCCAGAACTTGAAAAAAGGCCATGCATTGCGTGCTGCTTAAGCAGCAAGAGGAATATTTTAGGGCATACACGAACATGTTACTCTGCTTATTCTGTTCAGAGTGCACAAAGCATATAATCAAATCTAATGAAACAGCAGAGAAGAATTAGGCTTATGCAAAGAATAACAAGGTAAAGAAAATTGGAGATTATGATCCTTCAGAGATTATGATCTGATAGTATATATTTACCATTCTAGGTGTAGCAGAAGTCATAGTCCTAGTAGGAGGCCGTCAGATGATTGGGATGAATCAACGGGCTTTGACAGCAGTCACATGCTTCAATCCTCAGAACAACAAATGGTACCCACTGGCCACCCTGCCCTTCTATGATCGGGAGTTCTTTAGTGTGGTGAGCGCTGGAGACAATGTCTACCTGTCAGGTGAGCAACAAACACAGTGGATTTTTTGCAAACTTATACAGCAAACTAATCAGAATGGATGCATGATTGTTTGGCTGGGAAGAAGAGAGTTCCTTCGAGCATTTTCCATTTCATTTTAGCTCAGATTTTCTCCCTAGGACATTTTCCCCGTGTAATGTGCAAAAAGATAAATTCGGGATCTTGATTAAACTGTGAAGAGCTTTTCCTTGCAATTGTGACACAGTATGAAGCATCTGGATCTGAATCAAAATGATTATGTTTCTGTATCTGAAGCCGGTTTGCTCAAGTTGTTGATCTGTATGACCATGTTTACTTAAAAGACATGTAATCCCTACTCATTTTTTAAAAAAATCTGTCCTTGAAACCTCTTCCTACTTTTAGTGAAAGGGAACAAGCTCCTCTCTCACATGTTAACTGGAGGAACAGAAATGCTGCAACATTACCAACCTGTAAATTCCCAATATCACATAATGATTTAGGTAAATACACATAGCACAATTTTTAAAATGCTACCACAGTTACTTCATTATTCATGGTGGTGCAGTGGTTGGACTGCAGTACTGCAGGCTACTTCTGCTGGCTGCCTGCAATTTGGCAATTCAAATCTCACCAGGCTCAAGATTGACTCAGTGTTACGTCCTTCCAAGGTGGGTAAAATGAGGACCCAGATTGTTGTGGGCAATAGGCTGACTCTGTAAACCGCTTAGAGTTTAAAAGCATTGGAAAGTCTAAGTGCTATTGCTATTGCTATTGCTATAACCACAACATACTATAGCCAACATTTCACTTGTGGAAGGAAACTTATATAGTCAACCTTGGGGACTGCATGGGAATTAGGAAGGAAATACAAGGTATGAGAGATTGCAGGTAGAGAAAAGGTGAGAGAAGAATCAATTGCAAAAGCTGTTTGCCACATGCCACTGGGCATATCTTGATAATTTTTTTCATTATTACTATTTTCGTGATACCCATAGATTATAATGTGTAGTGACTCTTCAAAATCCTTAATTACTATATTACGTTCTGCATCCATGGACGGCACAGAGATTCTGAGAACAGCCCCCCTGGTTGGAGCATCCATTGCCTAGGCCATGTGTTAGGGATAATTTCAGCTAATCTGAAAATGTTGAGTAAGCTGCTTAGTTGCTTCATACGGTTGCATATGCAACTGAATAGCCTGTAGGATATTTATGAATGCTGCCTAATTATGCTCACATATGCAAATGTCCTGCCTAGCCTGACATCATGACAGCCTTTTTTTTTAAAAAACCCCTTTGGGATGCATAAATAAGTGACAGCAATCTGCATCATCGGAACAGATGCTTGCAATCGACGATGATTTATTTTAATTAGTCATGTGTCATTTGGAAGATCTTGTATTGCAGTTGACTTGCCTTGCAATATATATCAAGTCACTGTGGGTTTGTTTTTTTTCCCTTCTCCTTACTGAGGACAGGTGGAATGGAAGCTGGAGTCACACTAGCTGATGTCTGGTGCTACATGTCGCTCCTTGATAACTGGAATCTCGTTTCCCGAATGACAGTCCCACGATGTCGACACAACAGTTTGGTTTATGATGGCAAAATATATACCATAGGAGGCCTTGGTGTAGCGGGCAATGTTGATCATGTGGAGAGGTAAATTTATTTGGTGTACAGAAAATAGTTTTGAAACTACTCAGAGATTTGATGATAAAAATAACATTTATTTATTTTTTAGATTTTTTAGTAGATTGGGTTTTTTTAAAATCAAATAAGGTTGGGTTTGAGTTTTGTTCTGTTTTTGTTATTTTAGTTCCTCCTGAACCAGGTTTTAGTAAAAGTGTGACTGAGAATAAGGAGTCTCGGTAAGTAACAAAAGTCATTAAAAAGGAGCTTAGATGTACCAGATCTCTGTTTACTTTCCCATTAGAGTTATCCTGGTATACTATTCTAGGAAACCCAACATATCAGTTTAATAGACATGCAGGGCAAGAATAATATCCCTAAAACCAGCAGGGAGGTTAGCACTTTTTTATTCCTGTGGCTTTAGCTTTTATAAATTTAGAGAACCATGCTTCTGCGAGTGATTATATTAAAGGGAAGTGCTTCCAGAGATCTGTGCCCAAACAGGCCCACCTCAGTACCAACTCAGTGACCCACCAACCAACACACAAAGGTGTCTCGAAATTGACCAACTTAGCATATATGAGGCATTTCTGAAGTATCTCCATTCCTAGTGGAGGTTAACTGTTTGGGGTCTGTATTATGTGGGCATATGTTGTAATCCTATTGTTTCTGCCTTTCTACACAGCATATTGAAGTAATCACAAAGACCATTCTTCATGCTTCTTTCCCAATAGTATTTTATTCTGGTGACTAATCTTCGTGTACAAGGCCACAACCCTTTATTGTTTCACAAACTGCCTGGAGAGAGATGTATTATCCAAATGCCCCTTCAGTCTAAATCTTGATTCGACAAATGAATTAGGGTTTTTTTTTAACTATAAAAAACTAATAGTTTTTTAAAAAACCTAATTCATTTGCAGAATTAGCAAAATTCTATCAGCTTTTCCAATAGTTAGGGGAGAGACCATCCTATGTCTGTGTTGTAAATTTTGAGGACAGTGATTTGTATGGATTACAGAGTAAGAAATTTAGTTTTTTCATGAAACGTCAACTGAATCTCTTAAGACCCAAAGCACCCACTCATATCTTTTATACAAAACAATGGGGAACCTAAGTTACTTAAGTTCTGTGGATCCTTATCAATGCTGAAAGAACTTGTTGTCCAAATTGTTTCTCAATGTACAGTTTCATCAAAGTGCAACATTGTTCATGAGGTTGCTAAGCTGGCATAATGATTTTGTTTCATTCTAAAACCATTATCAGGAGCTGGAAGGAGTAAAGGTAGACTGTGTCCAGAGTACTTTTTGTAGCTACCTATAGCCAGACTAAAATGGTTACTTGTATTTCTCTTATTATGAGATTAATGTTTATAATAATTGGCACTTTATTCTTTTCTGCATTCCCTCACCAAATCTCTTCCTTTTGATTCTGCTATGCCATCTACTGGTTTTTAAGCCCTTGAATTTTCTGCTGGGATACAGCAAACAATAGCTTGGCACCTCCTGTTACACCTTTTTTTAGAACAAACTATGTTTTCCAATCTCTGGATTTGATTTGATTTTATTTCATTTATTTCTGTAAAGGGTGTTACAAATACTATATTTCAGATTCTAGGCAAATAGCTAAAGCATTCATCTGTTTTGTAAAGTGTCTTCACAGAAGTTTTCCTTTTTGAACTTGAATGATTGTTTTAGCTATTTTCATTTCAAAATGCTTATTTTGCACAGTGCATAAATCTCACAGAAGATACTTCAGTCCCACAAAGATCTGTGGACATTCGCTCACTGATTCATAGGTACACATGAATCAAGTATTTTGATGACATTATGTCATCAAAATAATTTTACAATGAAACCTACTCAAGTATACATTTCCTCCAGGAACATTAGAGTTCAGTCAGAGTGATAACTAGCATGAGAGAGACAGACAGACAGACCTGTAGGACAGCCTTCTACAATCAGAATATGTGGATTTTTAACTCCCTGAGTTTTCGATTCAAATCCACACTTACACTGGGCACTTTGTGTTGGGGAAGTCTGCTGTAAACTATTCAAAGCTGTTATGCATCAGCCATATTTGGACATCACAGTAAGCCAAAACTTCATTAGATACTTCTATTCATAAATCAGCATGATGGCTACTTACCAGGTTTTCTTGCTAACCCATACAGTTTGTTCTCTGGCTTGTACAGCATGAATGTTATGCTGAGAAAGGTCAAAGATATCAGTAGCCTCACAGCCCTATATGAAGCTGAGGAGGACATTTTTGGTGACCAAAAAGCAGAATTGTTTAAAATTAAGATGTACTATAATATGCAAAAGAAGACCTCATTTTGTTGCCAACAATCTATTGAATTTATTGCCAGAACTGCAATTTGAACTAGACATTTTATACAAGGAATGGTAATAGTTAGATTTCAGACTAACAGCAGGTTTAGGGTTAAATTTTTGTTAGGTAAGTTTACCTCAGTTATTCAAAGAAAGATGGTATATAAATATAATAAATAATATTGGTAATTATGATTTATAGCTATTCTCTAAGCTGCTAAGGTACATCATCAGCTCTCATTGATGAAGATACTTCATGCCTGATTTAATATACAAATATTTCAGTATCAAGCAATATGCAGATGTTAGTTCAGTGAAAATTAGCTGCATGTGCTTATCCATCATGAAAATAAGGTTTTTCCAAAATTTCATCATATAATTTCTCCAACCCTGCTTCCCCACTCTAGAGGTGGGAACATTATTCTAATGGAGGTTTTTTTTTTAATGCTCTGCAATAGTTTTTTACATTGCTTTTCTATAAATTCTTTTTTGAGAAATAAGAATATGCATTGAAGCTAGGCCATCAATTCTATCACAGTCATTTTCAAATTGATTTTTTTCCCTTTGCTATATGCAATGAGACAAAAGAATTTTAAAGAGATCCATGATGTTCATATGCTTGTAAGATTCAAGTAGCATAACAGTTTGGAATCCTTGATGTGCCTACAGGGGGAAAAAATGTGCCTGCAGCTTTGCCCAGTCATATTTCAGGTGGAAGAAGAAAAGGAGATATACAGAAAGGACATATTTATGGGAGGCATAGAAAACAGACTTTTATAATACAGTACAATATTATTTTTCCGTAACTATTTTTCTGCAAAGTATCCGTTGAATAATGTATAAGATAGTGAAGGTATGGTACATAAATTTCAAGTAATGATGGTACAGAAGCTTTATAAGAGAAATAAATTAAAGCATTCATTCATAAAGTTGCTAACTGAGACAGAAAAGAATTAAGAGGACAATGCTTATGTGTATTCAGACATAATTCAGAAAAAGAGTAATTTACAGTATAATCCAAAGAGCTTTTTCCATTCAATACAAGTACAGAGTAACAAATATTAAAATCTGTAACAACTGAAAACATGGAATGAGAAAAACATGACATAGCTGAAATTGGGGAAAGATGTCCAACTTGTCATGATAACTATTATTTATTTTTATTTTTACATGTTTTAAAGACTTCAGTGCTTTGTCAGTTTTAATAATAATTGTCGTTTCACAGTATATTCTGGATATATCATAGCATATAGGATATATAGCATATCTATTTATCCTTTAATTTTTTAATTAAGATTTTAATTAAATCTTAGATTTTCTTTATCTAATCAAAATGTCATCAGTTATGGAGGGAGATTATCATACTGAACAGAACACTAAGTTTTGGAGAAATTAAAAAAAAATAAGAATGGGTAATTCCCAAAACATCCCAAGAATGTTTATTGACTTGTGGAAAGGGAAAGGTACAATTTGAAGGAGTTACCAAACATAAGCATCTGTGCTGTGGTATTTTGTTATCCATTCCATTTCATTTATTATTAATATTATTTCATGATGATAATGCCTCCCACCGACCCGTACGCTCCCATAGAGAGGGACTTCTCCGGGTGCCGTCCGCCAAACAATGTCGGCTGGCGGCCCCCAGGGGAAGGGCCTTCTCTGTGGGGGCTCCCACACTCTGGAACGAGCTTCCCCCGGGTTTACGCCAAATACCCGACCTTCGGACATTTCGTCGCGAACTCAAGACTCATCTTTTTATCCGCGCGGGGCTGGCTTAAATTGGGATTTTAATTGTAAATTTATTAATTTTAAACGGGGTTTTTTAGCATGGTAAATTTTAATCATGGGGCTAATTTAAAATAAGTTTTTTAAATCGTATTTTAAACTTGTATATTGTATTGTTGGTTTTATTATGCCTGTACACCGCCCTGAGTCCTTCGGGAGAAGGGCGGTATAAAAATCAAATAAAATAAAATAAATAAATAAATAAATAATAAATAATATAGCACATTTCCAGTACCCCAAGTGGAAATGCCTTTTCATTTATCAAAAATCCATGTGTAATGGGTGAATTTCATCTCCATACACAGAAATAGAATAGAATAGAATAGAACAGAACAGAACAGAACAGAACAGAACAGAACAGAATAGAATAGAATTTTTTATTGGCCAAGTATGATTGGACACACAAGGAATTTGTCTTGGTGCATATGCTCTCAGTGTACATAAAGAAAAAGATACATTCATCAAGAATCATAAGGTACAACACTTAATGATAGTCATAGGGTTCAAATAAGCAATCAGGAAACAATATCAATATAAATCATAAGGATACAAGCAACAAACTTACAGTCATACAGTCATAAGTGAAAGGAGATGGGTGATGGGAATAGAATAGAATAGAATAGAATAGAATTTTATTGGCCAAGTGTGATTGGACACACAAGGAATTTGTCTTGGTGCATATGCTCTCAGTGTACATAAAAGAAAAGATACGTTCATCAAGGTACAACATTTGATGAGTGATGAATGATGAGAAGATTAATAGTAGTGCAGATTTAGTAAATAGTTTGACAGTGTTGAGGGAATTATTTGTTTAGCAGAGTGATGGCGTTCGGGAAAAAACTGTTCTTGTGTCTAGTTGTTCTGGTGTGCAGTGCTCTATAACGTCATTTTGAGGGTAGGAGTTGAAACAGTTTATGTCCAGAATGTGAGGGATCTGTAAGTATTTTCAGAGCCCTCTTTTTGACTCATAAAATATTATATAAAAGGTTTGGGCTTGAGGCCAAAATATGCTTTAAATGGGGGATAGCTCAGAATAGTGTTTACCAGTTCTCTCAGTCCTCAACTTATGACCACAATTGAGCCCAAAATTTATGTTGTTAAGTGAGACATTTGTTAAGTGAGTTTTGCCCGATTTTACGACTTTTCTTGCCACAATTGTTAAGTGAATCACTGCAGTTGATAAATTAGTTAAATGAATCCAGCTTCCTCATTGACTTTCTTTGTCAGAAGACCACAAAAGGTGATCACACATGACCTTGGGACACAGCAGTGTTCATAAATCTGAACCAGTTGCCAAGCATCTAAATTTTGATCCCATGATGATGGGGATGCTGCAAAGGTCGTAACCAAAAAATGGTCAAATGTCACTGTTTACAATGTAACTTTTACACAGTTACAATGGTCACTAAATGATCTGTTGTAAGTTAAGAACTACCTGTAGTGTTTCTTATTCTGGCTGATTTTGCAGGCTGAAATTAGAGCCCTTGCCCCCACCCTTTTCTTGCCTCTAGCTATAATTTTGTTTTTCTGCTCAAGAGCTTTAAAACCTCGTGTCCGAACAATGAGAGCAATAATACAAGTCATATGATAGCTCCTTCCCATGATGACATTGGAATTGACTTGCTGTTCAACTCCTCCATGGGAGTTGACTCTGTGAATCCTGTCACATTAGCAGCTGTCAGCTGGTGTATCATTATGTGAAGTCATGGAAGAAAGTTCCTCCATCCCCCAAAAATATCCGATTTAAGTTCTGGCACTTGATTCAAAGTGCTCGGGTTATTCATTTCCTCTCTCCTGGAATAATAGGTAACCTTTTGATCTGCAACAGCTATTTTTGTGTCCAGACTTTGAAAGAATCACTTGGACAAAACAAAGAAAGTGGCGGTCAGGAACACTTTGGCCTAGAAAGGAATTATTTGTGGCAGCTTAACGTCCACTTAAAACTTAATCCTCTGCTTTGGAGAACGATCAATAAACAAGTAATATGAATCTGCTTCCAGAAAAGCTTCCAAAGTAATGAATCAGGATAGTAGCAAACATAAAAATTAAAATGTAGTTTGAAGCATGGCGAATGGACGCAACATAGTTACAAGGAGGTAAACTGTGCCTATTATCAATGTGCCATCTTATTAGTATTACCGTATTTTTGGACTATAAGATGCACCGGACTATAAGACGCGCCTAAATTTACAGAAGGAAAACAAGAAAAAATAGTTTTGGCCTCCGCGTGTCAGATTTTTGCCCTCCCAGGCCCCCAAAAGCACTTTGTAGTGCTCCACATGGCCCATTTTCACCAAAAACAGGCCAGTTTTCACCAAAAGGGCACGTTTTTGGGCTCCCAAGCCCTCTGCGTGTTGCATTTTACCCTCCCAGGCCCCCAGAAGCACTCTGCAGTGCTCTGCACGGCCCATTTTTGGCCTGCAGAGTGCTTCTGGGGGCCAGGAAGCACATATGACATGTGGAGGGCTTGGGAGCCCAAAAACGCCTGTATTCAGTCTATAAGATGCACCTAAATTTTCACCCACTTTTTTGGGGAGGGAAAGGTGCATCTTATACTCCGAAAAATACAGTTTTATTTACTGTATTTACTGGGAGAAATTTAAGAGAAAATTCTTCCTATTCCTAAAAGCATCACTTAGGGGAGAAAGTGCATCTTTCTTATGTAGAAGATTTAGTTCCAGTTAGTTCCAGTTGTTCACCCGTTGAACAAGCTCTTTCTGATTGAGAGTTATACATAGACCAGTGGTGGGTTTCAAAATTTTTTACTACTGGTTCTGTGGGTGTGTCTTGGTGGGCGTGGTGTGGCTTAGTGGGCGTGGCTTGGTGGATGTGGCAGGGGAAGGATACTGTAAAATCTCCATTCCCACCCCAATCCAGGGGAAGGTTACTGCAAAATCCCCATTGCCTCCCAATCAGCTGGGATTCAGGAGGCAGAGAATAGATGGGGATGGGGCCAGTCAGAGATGGTATTTACCGGTTCTCCGAACTACTCAAAATTTCTGCTACTGGTTCTCCAGAACTGGTCAGAACCTGCTGAAACCCACCTCTGCAGTAGACCATCATTTAGCATTTGATTTTCCCCCCATCTTGCACAGTAGTATAGCAGGAGATCTTCAACAAAACTTTTAAGGAAGTCCTATCCTCTTTGATGTAGAAGTATCCTGCTTTTGTCACAGCAGTTGAATGAAATTGCTAAGTAAACAGAATAAGTATTAGAATAGAATAGAATAGAATAGAATAGAATAGAATAGAATAGAATAGAATAGAATAGAATAGAATAGAATAGAATAGAATAGAATAGAATAGAATTTTATTGGCCAAGTGTGATTGGACACACAAGGAATTTGTCTTGGTACATATGCTCTCAGTGTACATAAAAGAAAAGATACCTTCATCAAGGTACAATACTTACAACACTTAATGATAGTCATAGGGTACAATTTAACACTTAATGATACAACACAATGATAGTCGTAGGGTAAAAGTAAGCAATCAAGAAACAATATCAATATAAATCGTAAGGATACAAGCAACAAAGTTACAGTCATACAGTCATAAGTAGAAGGAGATGTGTGATGGGAATGATGGGAAGATTAATAGTGCAGATTTAGTAAATAGTTTGACAGTGTTGAGGGAATTATTTGTTTAGTAGAGTGATGGCGTTCGGGAAAAAACTGTTCTTGTGTCTAGTTGTTCTGGTGTGCAGTGCTCTATAGCGTCATTTTGAGGGTAGGAGTTGAAACAGTTTATGTCCAGGATGTGAGGGGTCTGTAAATATTTTCACAGCTCTCTTTTGACTCGTGTAGTATACAGGTGTATACTCAGTGGAAGACAGGTTGGTAGCACTTGTTTTTTCTGCAATTCTAATTATCCTCTGAAGTCTGTGTCTTTCTTGTTGGGTTGCAGAACCAAACCAGACAGTTATAGAGGTGCAGATGACAGACTCAATAATTCCTCTGTAGAACTGGATCAGCAGCTCCTTGGGCAGTTTGAGCTTTTTGAGTTGGCGCAGAAAAAACATTCTTTGTTGTCCTTTTTTGATGATATTTTTGATGTTAGCTGTCCATTTTAGATCTTGCAATATGGTAGAACCTAGAAATTTGAAGGTTTCTACTGCTGATACTGTGTTGTCTAGTATTATGAGAGATGGAAGTATGGAAGGGTTTCTCCTAAAGTCTACCACCATTTCTACGGTTTTGCACTTTTTAAGGCTACTCGTTCGACCTCCCGTCTGTATGCAGATTCATCATTGTCTCGAATGAGACCCAATCACTGTTGTGTCATTGTAGACAGTATATATGTCTGAAACAAGCAGAACATATAAAGAAGCAAGCACAATTAATCTGTTTACAGATTTTTTGTGAAGCAAAGGTAGCATACATAGAAAACGTATTGTGTTCCATAACACAGTTTCCGTTCTGATTTGAAAAATACAAAGCTCGCTATCTCAAATATATAATGGTAGAATGTCAGGACCCTCCAGAGCTATATCCAATAGTTCTTGCTTTTTTAATAATCTCTTTTACTCTGGCAGAATAGGGTAGGAGACTGACAGACAAAATGTAATTCTCCTTCCACCAAAGAAAACACAGATTTGTATTTGGGGAAAGAGCAAACATCTCAGAACATTTTAGCCGTCTTCTTATCTTGTATAATCTGGCCTACATGTAGGCATAAAATGGCATGTGTGAGATTGAAATATCCAAATATAAATCCCAAGGCCATGTTTTTGGAAATAAACATTGTAAAATGAAATCTACCCTAGGAATATGCAAGTTAAACATTTTGCTTTTTTTCACTTCAACTTTTTTTTTCCTATGAAGTACTTAGAATATTGAAAGTATCTTTTGCATTGCTGATGAATCTCTCCCCTTATTTAAGGTCTGCTTCTATGATAGCCATTCGTATTTTCCACAGCTTTTGAAATTAAGATCATGTGTGTGTTTTGATAACAGATTAAGTTTACTTTGCCTTTAATTTTTCCTCAGTTCCTTTCTTGTATTTTATTGATAAAATATTTTGTCCCTCAATCTACTCCTGCAGTTTTTAACTAGGAGATTCGGAGACATCACTAAAAGGTCATCAGCAGTATTTGTTTGTTTGTTTGTTTGTTTGTCAACAAGTACAAGGAAACAAGTAACAGTATAGACATAGACATGGACACATGAAAAAAACTGGCACAAATAAAAGGATATAAATAGGCAAACCATAGCCATAAACACATAGAATGATTACATATAAATGGGGACAGTAGGACAAGGACGGTAAGCATGTTGGTGCGCTTATGCACGCTCCCTTAAGGACCTCTTAAGAAACATGAAAGGTCCACGGTAGACAGTTTAAGGTAAAAGGTATGAGGATTAGCGAGACTAACAACAGGATCAGGTCGAGTGTGCCAGACATTTACTACTCTATTGCAGAAGTCATATTTTCTACAATCAAGATTAGAGTGAATTACATTGTGTTTGACTCTATTGATAGGCCTTGTGTTATTACGGTTGAAATTAAAGTACTCATTTACAGGTAGGACGTTTTGGTAAATAATCTTATGAACTAAGCATAGGTCGGAACATAGACGGCATAGTTCGAGGCTATCCAGACCTAAAATTTCAAGCCTGGTGGTATGGGGAATTTTATTTCAAGGAGAAGATATTGAGTACTCTTCTAGTAAAATATCTCTGGACCCTCTCTAATGTATTGATGTCTAAAATACAGTGAGGTTTCCAGGCAGTGAGAAGTATTCAAATATAGGTCTGGCAAAGGTTTTATATACCCTAGTTTGAAGTATAGTGTTACCAGAGATAAAACTTCGTAAAATAAGATTGACAACTCTTAATGCCTTTGTTACAGTGAGCTCTGGGACTTAGATCTTTTGAAGTGACTACTCCTAGGTCCTTGACAGAGTATGGGTCAACTTTTAGAACATTTCCAGCCAGCAAATATTTGATGTTCTTATTTCTATTGCCAATATACAGGATTGAGCATTTGTTAGCAGAGATTTGGAGTTGCCAATTGTTTGACCATTCAGATACATAGTTTAGGTCACTAAAAGGGTAGTAGAGTTGTCTGTGGTGTTCAATAGTTTAATATCATAGGCAAAGAGGACACAGCTGCTAATAATTTGATTACAAAGGTTGTTGATATAAAGCAGAAAGAGTATTGGACCTAGAACACTGCCTTGGAGAATACCGCTGTTAACAGGTGCAGGATTTGATAGGGCACTGCCTATTTTGACCACTTGTTGCCTGTTTGACAGGAACGCAACTATCCAAGTATGCAGGTGTCCAGAAATGCCATAAGATTTTAGTTTCAGAAGTAGTTTGTCGTGCATTACTGAATCAAAGGCTTTACAGAAGTCTATATAAATTGCATCTATTGCTTTGCCCTGGTCAAGTTGAGAGGTCCAGTTGTTTTTGCAGTGTATGAGTTGCAGATTACATGACAAACTTTTCCTGAAACCAAATTGTTCATCAGAGAGTAGGTTATTTGTCGGAAGTGGAGGTGATGGATTGGTTTATGATGGATTCCATGACTTTACATGTGACACAACAAAGAGAGATTGGTCTATAATTCTCAACAAGGCTGGGTCACCTTTTTTGAAGATAGGTATGACTGTTGCTAATGACCATATGTCAGGCAAGGAGCTCATTCTAAAAGATACTTCATAGATTGTTGCTTAGAGGTTGAGCTATGGCGGAAGAAAGCTTTTTAAGAAAGAAGGCACATATTCCATCAGGACCAATAGCTAGAGATGGCTTTAGTTTGTGTAGTGCCCTTATGATGGTATCTTCAGTAAAATCAATGTGGATTAGATCATTGCAATTGGATGAGGTACGACTAGGAAATGAGGGGGAGATGCCATTGCTGTTAACAAAGACTGAACTGAAAAAAGTGTTGAGATTAGCTTTAACGGCATCATCATTACAATCTTCACCAGTCGGCCCTTTTAGAGGTGAAATGATTTTTGAGTCTTTTAAGTTTGGCATTTACGAAATTATAGAAGGCAAGATTGGATTTCGTGTGTAACAACTCTTCCTCCTGTTTGCAGTGGTAATTGATACATTCTGTTTTTATTTGGCGGCATATGGATTTGTATCGGTTTTTGAAGTTAGCTACATAGCCAGTTTTATTTTTCCGCCAAAGGGATTTTTTTAAAATTGAAGTTTCCTTATTGATATAGATAATTTGTTCTTTTTGGCTTTGTATGTTAGTAATGGTACATATAGATTAATGCCTCTTTGAACTTCAAGTAGAAAAGTGTTATAATAGTCTTTAGCAGTGTTGCAATCATTGAATAGGATTTGCCAATCTAGACATGAAAGCTATGAGATCATAATTTGCTTTTTTAAAGTTGTATTTAGGAGTCCTATTATAAGATTCTTTGTATGGATGTAAATTTAGACAAAAGTTAATCATGCAGTGGTCACTGTTGGAAAAAGGCTCTTTGATATGAAGGTTATAAATTGTATTTAAACTGTTATGAAGATTAGATCGAGGCAGTTGTTGAATCTAGTGTTGTTAGATACCAACTGATCAAGCCTAAAGTAGTGACAGCATTATGCAGAGTCGTATGTATTGATTCAGTACAGCACTCATTTAGGGTCCAATTAATAAGAGGTAAATTGAGGTCACTAAGAAAAATAATGGGATGTGGGCATGAGGCTGCCCATGTTAGTAAAGTAGTTAGTTTACTCACATGATCAAGGTCATAATCAGGGGCTCTGTAATATAATAGGAAGCGAATTGTGGTATTTAGTGAAAGATCGCAGAAGAACTAGCTCTTGGGATACTTGAATATTTTTCAGATCTAGGGACTTTTTATAGCAGATGGCAATGCCACCTCCTCTTCTGATTTCATGGTCAGACCAATGGACATGATAGTTACTTGTAGTGGTAACGGAATCTGAAAAGTATTTGTTAAACCACATTTCACAGTCAAATATTATGTCAAGTTGAGCCGTATTTAGAAGAAGAAATTCCAGCATTTTGTTTGTGAGGCTTCTTGCATTGAGTAGTTTGCATTTAAGATCTTTAGCGGTGAACCTTGATGATCTTGGGGGTGTGCATACCTGGTTTTGGATGTTAGGGTATTGAGGTTGTTGATTGTTGGTTGTTGGGATGTTTGGATGTTAGGGTACTGAGGTTGTTGATTGTTGGATGTTGGGATGTTTGATTGATGGAATTGTCGATTGTTGGTTATTGGGTTGGTGTGGTTAAGGGACATGAGCCGTGGAAGTCAATGTAAAGATCAGTTTCACCACGATCCAGGCATCTTCTGAACTATGCACAAAGCTCACGAGAGTGTGCACGCTGTAATATTGAAAGGTTGGGCCATGAATGCATTTTATTATGATTACTGAAGTTTCTGGCAAGTGTGTTTATTGAGTGGATGAATTTGCATTTACTGGACTCGCTATTACAAATGACTCTGCAAAGCGAGGAGCCATCATGCCGTCATTGTTTTTGTATCCAGGGCCATCATGGGAGATGTCAATAATTTCATCAGGAGAAATAGTCGATTCCGGAAAATTGCTGTTGATGCAGCGAACCCTAGTGATGTCATCTATTTCATTGTTGTACTCAAGCCCAAGTAAGATGGCGTTTGGACGCTTCTGTTCATGTTCAAGTGCATCTTTAATGAGGATTGAGATATCAGTAGTAGTGAAGCTAGTTCCATGAGGTTGTGGTTCAGGCTGTGGTTGTAGAGATGGGGTAGGTTTTTGAGATGATGGGTTTTCACTTTTCTGCTTTATATCATTTTTATTGAGCGAAGCTACAATGGTGTTAAGGGATTTTAATTGCGCTTCAATGGTGTCAAGGGATGCTAAATGAGATTCAATAGATAATCCTTTCTTGCAGGGCACTGACATTGTCTAGTTTTGGTTTGCAAGGTGGACAGAGAAGTGGGAGTGCAAAATGGGATGATGGGAGTGAGGCCTCTTGTACGAATTGGGCCATGGCTTTGGTTAATTTCATGCATTTGTGATGCGCAAACATGCCACATAGGGAGCATTTTATTGAGCGCTCGTCATCCTTAATGGAAACCAAAGAGATGAAGCAGCATGAGCTGGAGAGTTTTGAGGGTCTTTAATAGAGATTTCTTTCATTTTGAGTGTGGTTTTAGGAATGGAGTGTTTGCTAGGCATTGTATTTGCAAGCCAAGCCTTGCCAATTAAAAAATTCTATGTAGCTGTTTTGATTGCCCAAATACAAAAACAATAACCAACAATCAATCAATAAAGTCTGACTAATTAGGCAGACAATTTAATACTGAAGTATTAATTATTAATGAATGCTAAACTATTTAGTTAGTAATGCCTAGACAATTAATTAATTAATTAGTTACTATACAATCGAGTAATATCAATAAAATCAATTAAATTAAGCAACAAATTAATTGCCCAACCAATAGGTCAGAAGTTAAATAATAACTAAGAATTAAAGTGTTAAAATAAGCAATAAAGTGCCTAGCTAATTGTTCTATCAATTAACAATCATTAAGTGCCTAACTAATTAATCAATCAGTTACCAATCTCTCAATACTATATCTAAACATTAAGCATCAATTAATTAATTAATTAATTAATTAAACAATCAATTAGGAAATCAAGGTATTATAAATGAATCAACGTGGATAGTTGCTTTAGCCTTGCTGAGAATTGGTGGGAATGGTAGTCACAGTGATAAACTTGAAAGAGCTCTTTACAGAGGGCTCCTTACAGATAAAGCACAAGGGTAACGGTGTAGCGTAGATACGGTGGTCTTCCGTTGTCTTTCCTCGGATCACTCTCCACACCTTTGCCGATCTCCTAGTCTTGCTGAAGGATCTGGGCTGCAGAATCTCCTGGTCTTTGCCGAAGTATCGGGGTACAGAGGGCGCTACTTACTCGCTATTCAAGATGGCGGTAGCGGATCTCCTCTGGTTTCACTCCTCACCTTCTTCGATCAACTGGGCTAAGTTGATGGATCGAGGTTGCGGAGGGCAGCTGTTTAACTCAATTATAGCCACTCAATTCAAGGGCGGTGCAGTTGGAGTTTCACACGGTAAATATGAAGGTACATTTCACAAAAGAAAAAAAATAAGTGAAGAATCATGAATTCCAATAATGTTCATGTTTATTAACTGCAGAGTTGCCAGTAGCATTAGGCTCTGGGTGTATATGTGTTGAGAGCCAAAAAAAAAAATAATGCTTATAGTTTGTGTCTCTCACTATTAGATTCAAAAATTTAATATTGAACTGGCAATGCTGCATTCCATGGCAGTGTATAACCACGATAACTCTTTTTTTTTCTTTTTTTAAAAAAATATATTTTATTAAACTTTTTTTACATTAAAAACATAGGAAAAAAAGAAAAGGTTATATCACTTAACAGCTATTTGTGGTGTTTTTCTTATAACAATAATCCGTGCAATGATTACAAACATTAAATTGTATATATTTGTGTTCTTGATTTATCTATTGTTTATACTTAGTAACTAAATATCCTTGTCTATCTCCTTTCTATCCATTTATACCACTGTTCCCATATATTATGAAATACCAATGTCTCCTTATCTTCTAAACTCAGCGTTAGTTTGTCCATTTCTGCGCAGTTGGCCCTTACGCACATGGGGGGAAGCATACTGGACTTGATTTATATCTCTAGTCAGTGGTTAAATGATCTGGAATTAGGAGATTTAGTAACAGAACCTGTGTCATGGTCAGATCATTTTCTCCTTCGCCTGGACTTTTGGACCGCCACCCACCACCACAGGGAGACGGAACCAATGCGTTGGTTCCGTCCCAGGCGCCTGATGGACCCTGAGCGGTTCCTGACGGAGCTTGGGCCGTTTCCTGAGGATCTGGCCCACAGCACAGCTGAAGAACTAGTCTTGGCCTGGGAGCAGGCAGCGGCTGGGGCTCTGGACCGTGTCGCGCCTTTGCGGCCTCTGACCTGGCGTAGGTCTCAACCAGCCCCTTGCTTTTCCAAGGGGCTGAGGGAGATAAAATACTGGTGAAGATGTCTAGAGAGTGCCTGGAGGTCCAGCCGTTCTGAAGCTGACCGGACACTAGTTAGGTCTTATTCTAAGACCTACCTAGTGGCAATGAGGGAGGCGAAGCGTTCTTACGTTTCCACCCTCATTGTGTCGGCAGATAACCGCCCGGCCGCCCTGTTTCGGGTGACCCGCTCTCTCCTTCATCAGGAGGTGCGGGATGACCCCTTACCGGGACGTGCCGAGGAGTTTAGTGGTTATTTATACGATAAAATCGTTCAGCTCCGGAATGGTTTGGACCAAAATTGGGATGATCCAGGTGAGAGGGCGGAGCCGTGTCTTGTCGAGATTGCTTGGGATGAGTTTGACCCTGTGGCTCTTGAGGACGTGGACAGTTTGTTGGGGAGGCTGCATGCCACCACGTGTTTATTGGACCCGTTCCCTTCCTGGTTGGTGCTGGCCACACAGGAGGTGACACGAGGCTGGCTCCGGGGGATCATTAATGCTTCTTTGCAGGAAGGGGTCTTTCCTGCCACCTTGAAAGAGACGGTGGTGAGACCCCTCCTCAAGAAGCCTTCCCTGGACCCAGCTATTTTGGGAAATTATCGTCCAGTCTCCAACCTTCGCTTTGTTGCGAAGGTTGTAAAGAGTGTGGTGGCATGGCAGCTTCCCCGATACCTGGATGAAGCTGTCTATCTAGACCCGTTCCCGGATATAGTACGGAGACAGCTTTGGTCGCGTTGGTGGATGATCTCTGGAGGGCCAGAGACAGGGGTTGTTCCTCTGCCCTGGTCCTATTAGATCTCTCAGCGGCTTTTGATACCATCGACCATGGTATCTTGCTGCACCGGTTGGAGGGGTTGGGAGTGGGAGGCACCGTTCATCTGTGGTTCTCCTCCTATCTCTCTGACCGATCGCAGACGGTGTTGACAGGGGGGCAGAGATCGACCGCGAGGTGCCTCACTTGTGGGGTGCTGCAGGGGTCGATTCTCTTGCCTCTCCTGTTCAACATCTATATGAAGCCGCTGGGCGAGATCATCAGTGGTTTTGGGGTGAGATACCAACTGTACGCTGATGATACACAGCTGTACTTCTCCACCCCAGGCCACCCCAATGAAGCTGTTGAAGTGCTGTCCCGGTGCTTGGAAGCCGTACGGGTCTGGATGGAGAGAAACAGGCTCAAGCTCAATCCCTCCAAGACCGAGTGGCTGTGGATGCCGGCACCCCGGTACAGTCGCAGCTGACTGTTGGGGGCGAGTCATTGGCCCCAGTGGAAAGGGTGCGCAACTTGGGTGTTCTCCTGGATGGACGGCTGTTGTTTGAAGATCATTTGACGGCCGTCTCCAGGAGAGCTTTTCACCAGGTTCGCCTGGTTCGCCAGTTGCGCCCCTTTCTCGACCGGGATGCCTTATGCACGGTCACTCATGCTCTTGTTACCTCACGCTTGGATTATTGCAATGCTCTCTACATGGGGCTCCCCCTGAAGTGCACTCGGAGGCTTCAGTTAGTTCAGAATGCAGCTGCGCGGGTTATAGAGGGAGCCGCACGCGGCGCCCGTGTAACACCACTCCTGCGCAGACTGTACTGGCTGCCTGTGGCCTTTCGGGTGCACTTTAAGGTGTTGGTTACTACCTTTAAAGCTCTCCATGGCTTAGGGCCTGGGTACTTACAGGACCGCCTGCTGTTACCTCATGCCTCCCACCGACCCGTACGCTCACACAGAGAGGGACTTCTCAGGGTGCCGTCCACCAAGCAATGTCGGCTGGCAGCCCCCAGGGGAAGAGCCTTCTCTGTGGGGGCTCTTACTCTCTGGAACGAACTTCCCCCTGGCTTGCGCCAATTGCCCGACCTTCGGACCTTTCGCCGTGAGCTGAAGACGTATTTATTTACTTGCGCGGGGTTGGCTTAAATTTTAAATTTTAAATTTTTGGATGTATTTTAATGGGTTTTAAATTTTAATACGTTTTATTTATTTTATTTATTTATTTATTTATTTCGATTTTTATACCGCCCTTCTCCCGAAGGACTCAGGGCGGTGTACAGCCAAGTAAAATTCAATATATAAACATTAAGAGAAAGTTAAAAAACATATTATAATGTGGCCCAAATTTTAAAACAAATTTAAATCTTAAAATATAAATAACCCCAGTAAAATTTCAGTCCAGTCCCGCTTGAATAAATAGGTGCGTTTTCAACTCACGGCGAAAGGTCCGAAGATCAGGCACTTGACATAAGCCAGGGGGAAGTTCATTCCAAAGCGTAGGAGCTCCCACAGAGAAGGCCCTTCCCCTGGGGGCCGCCAACCGACATTGCTTGGCGGACAGCACCCGGAGAAGGCCCTCTCTGTGTGAGCGTACGGGCCGGTGGGAGGCATAAGGTAACAGCAGAATTTTGGCCAATTCTATAAGTTTTTTAATTGTTTATTTTAATTGTATTTTGTTACTGTTTTTACTTTGGCTGTACACCGCCCTGAGTCCTTCAGGAGAAGGGCGGTATAAAAATCTAATAAATAATAATAATAATAATAAAGTTCAGGACTTTTTATAAGTTTCTCTGTGGGTATACATGGCTGTTTCTAACATAGATCGAAGGCCATCCTAGCAGCAGTTAATATGTGTAGTATTAAATATTTTATATTCTTCACAATTTTTTTTTAAATCCCCAATAAAAAAGGTTCCGGTTCTAGATCCAATTGTTCATTCGTGATTTCCTGTAGCCACTCTTTAATTTTTAACCAATATTTACGGGATTCGGGGCAGGGCCACCACATATGGTGATAACTCTTTTTTTTCTACCTGCCAGTTTATTTTGATTGCTACCATTTCAGCTTTAAAAATAGGTGTCTGAACTGGTGATACTGTTCAAAATGAATCTTCATCTATGGTTTATTAACTGTACATCTTTATGGTCAGCAGTTTGATTAAATTTTACACCAATGACCTTAGCACTAATTTAGCACTCTGATGCATATACTTAATCTGCTATGAGATAAGGGAAGAAGGCTGGAGGGGTAACAACCTAGATTATCACGATAAAATGGGGCAGCTTTGTTTACACAGTGAACATTAAACCGAGATAAATTCCATGTCTACAAAATATTTAATAAATTTAATATTTAATAATGGAGGCCAAGAGTTAGCATATTATGTTGTGTCTGAAAAGCTGATGATCTTCAAGCTAAACCATTGAAGTGTGGCATTTGCTTTCCTCTCGTTGCTGTTAGATATCACTGCACTGATTTGCAAGGATTATCTCTTCTGTTCTAATTAACTGAAGTTAATTAATAGGAGACATCTTGACAAAGGAATCCTGGATTATTTTAGTCAAAGATATAATTAGATTTGAGAGGCATATGTAGAGAATAACTTTCGTTTTCCCTTCTGCTCATTTGCTAGCTGACACTATCACTGCCTGCCTTAAAATGGTAGAAGGGTTTTGTGATAAGAACAGAAGAAGCTATTGAAAAGAAAGGAATTGCTATGAGATGGAAATGAATATGGGCCTGCCCAGTGGTGAAATCCAAAATTTTTTACTACCGGTTCTGTGGATGTGGCTTGGTGGGTATATTGTGGCTTGCTGGCCGTGGCAGGGGAAGGATACTGCAAAATCCCCATTCCCTCCCCACTCCTGAGGGAAGGATATTGCAAAATCTCCATTCCCACCCCACTCTGGGGCCAGCCAGAGGTGGTATTTGCTGGTTCTCCGAGCTATTCAAAATTTCCGCTACCAGTTTTCTGAACTGCTCAAAATTTCCGCTACTGGTTCTCCAGAACCTGTCAGAACCTGCTGAATTTCACCACTAGGCCTGCCTGTCGCATAGCCTGGATCCATTGGATGATTGGGTGTTATTTGGGTCTGCCTAGTGAATTTAACCCTTTTTAATACATCTAAGCAGAGCTTGTCTCTCTTTACTTAACCTCTTTTCTTTCCAATGGCAAAGGATTCCAGGATTTTATTTTATTTTATTTTTTAGTTTCTGCTAGAAAGAGGGAAAGGAATGTGTGCTTTTATTGGATTGCTATTATATGTGAGAGAATTGTGCATCAGGAAGAAAATTATTGGTATATGCAATTGGGAATAGTTAATTTTACAAAATGGTTACTTTATTTATAGGCAATTTGTACTTCTTAATTCAGTTGTGGGTGGTTTTATCCTTTTATATGTTTATTTATTGGTGTGAAGTGCAGACATTTATTTTGGGATTGGGAGAATCTAATGTCAAGAATTAGATTCAGCTGATGTTAAAAATGGTAAGTTGAAGAATCAGATAGTTGGGCAATACACAAGAATTCTATCTCTAATCTATCTATCTATCTTTCTATCTATATCAGTGGTAGTCAGCCTGGTCCCTACCGCCCACTAGTGGGCGTTCCAGCTTTCATGGTGGGCGGTAGGGGTTTTGTCCAATACTGAAGCACTTTCCTTTTTTTTTAATTTAATTGACTTTTTTAAAAAAAATCATAGCATTATTTAAAAACATTTTCATTAGGTTTTCATAAAATTCCCTGTGACAATTTAAATTTCTGAAAATATACTATTTGTATCGCCCGCGCATAAGTTTATGTTACGTAAGTGAAACTAAATGGCGCTATAGTGCAACCGCAAACAAAAGAGCCTCGTCCCAGAATAGGTCGCACATCTGCCCCCACACCTCCCAGCTGTAACAGACAAGCAGAGCTGGTAGCTGGTGCCCCCCCAAACCCAATCCATGATGCGCGAGAGGCATGCGCTGATGACGATACACAGCACATTACTGTGGAACCGGTGTGCGGTTAGAAAATTTTACTACTAACAGAGATACCAAAGTGGGCGGTAGGTATAAAAAAGTTGACTACCCCTGATCTGTATCTATCTACAGCTACATATATTTCCCTTTTTTGTTGAGATGATATTTCAGAGTCAGCTTTTTTGGAAAAATACAGTAATTGTCAACTGGATGCATTATTAATGAGACTAGAAAATACATTTATGAAGTTGTTTTCTTGACAGGTGAAGATCCATCTCTCTAGCATCTAGGTTTATTCATCTGTCTTTGTTCTAGGTATGACACCATCACCAATCAGTGGGAGACAGTTGCTCCTTTGCCAAAGGCGGTGCATTCTGCAGCTGCAACTGTTTGTGGTGGAAAGATATATGTTTTTGGAGGTGTGAATGAAGCTGGCCGAGCTGCTGGAGTCCTGCAGTCATATATTCCACAGACTAATACATGGAGTTTTATAGAGTCACCAATGATAGGTAAAAATAACATGCTTCCAGTTTTAACTTGAAGATGGGGAAGGAGCAATGCGTATGCTGTTGATTTATTGACAACGAATTCAAATTTTAATATATTTACAGAAAATAATTAAGAAAGTATAATTTTCTACGTTTATGAAACTTCTCATTAGTTAGGCTAATGGAGCTGGTTAGCACGCTGAAAGCCCTCCCTCCACCTTTTAATTAATTTTAAATATTGCTTGTCTCTTTTAATTTTACATTTTATATACTTTTTTATTTTATTTTTTTATTTTTTATTTTTTGTTTACATTTATACCCCGCCCTTCTCCGAAGACTCAGGGCGGCTTACAGTGTATAAGGCAATAGTCTCATTCTATTTGTATATTTTTACAAAGTCAACTTATTGCCCCCCCAACAATCTGGGTCCTCATTTTACCTACCTTATAAAGGATGGAAGGCTGAGTCAACCTTGGGCCGGGCTCGAACCTGCAGTAATTGCAGGCTACTGTGTTCTTAATAACAGGCTTTTACCAGCGTGAGCTAAACTATAGAATGTTTTTAATCTTTTATTTGTACATCATTATGCTTTTAATATTTTATTTGTACATCATTAACCCTCTCTGCATGGGGAGATGGGGTTTCCTAAATAAAGAGGAAGGAGAAGGAGACAGAGAGGAAGAAAAGAAAGGAAAGGGAGAGAGAGAGAGAAAGAAAGAAAGAAAGAAAGAAAGAAAGAAAGAAAGAAAGAAAGAAAGAAAGAAAGAAAGAAAGAAAGAAAGAAAGAAAGAAAGAAAGAAAGAAAGAAAGAAAGAAAGAAATTGAAAATATGATTGCAAAGTAAGTCAAGGGAATGTGTGCCATATATTATTATGGTATTATGCTTATCTTTTAAAATATGAGTGTTTTACTGAAAAGGCAGAACAAAGAGACAATGGGTGCCATTAGCCTATGATTCCTACATCAGAAATATTGATGGGCCAGTTTAGATGTAGTTTTACCACATTCTCCCCACTTTTCAATAATCCAAATGAGAGCTCACATGTTCTTCCGCTCACTATAAATGTAAGGTGATACAGAAATATAGAGATCCTTATTTAAGCACATACATTTTCATACTTTGGTTTGTTAGTACATACTATACAATACTATACTATACTATACTATACTATACTATACTATACTATACTATACTATACTATACTATACTATACTATACTATACTATACTATGTTATATTATACTATAACTATACCGTACTATACTATATTTGTGTATAGTATATACACTATACATCATAATTGTGATTTTCATATAGTATAATTGTGATTTTTTTCTATGCTTGACGGTTTCAATTTGAACATGTTGTGTTGTGCTTCTCCACACCCAAATCAGAGCTATTCTTTCTTATCATGAACAAGTGTCCTCTGACTTCTACAATAAACATATTGTTAAGCTTCCCTTGGCCATTGTAGAAGAAGCAATTCAGGACTTGCTTGTAGCATTGATTTATGGGTGTAACATTGCCGCTGTTCCTTCGCTGCTGTTAGTGTTCAACTAAAGATGACATGACATGCATATGATGTACCATGAAATACCCCGCAGGAAGACATTAACCACCGGTAATCAAGTTGGTGCATTAGAGCAGGGCTCTTTCTATTCCTAGAATCTGCTGAACGATGTTATGAAGTTTTCCTGTACTCTTAACAAAATGGCAAAACGTAATACATGATGCAAAGAAAACCCCACCCCTGCTCTCTAAAACAATTGCAAAAGCAATTAATACCCTAGACACCACAGGTGTCAATCTCGCAGCGTCAGGTTGCTGTCACGTGACATTTTGTGACGTTTTTTCCGTTCACAGAGCTGGGATGGGCATAGCCTGCGTGTGACGCATTTGGCTCATGGCCACCAGTTTGATACCCATACATACATGCATAATCATCAAGGAGGAATAGTAATTGAAGCTGTGGTTATTTTAATTTGGTCTAAAAATAGAAGTGACAGTTTTTAAAGAAATGGAATGCATAGATTTCATTTGTTGTTGTTAGTTGTGAAGTCGTGTCCGACCCATCGCGACCCCATGGACAACGTTCCTCCAGGCCTTCCTATCCTCTATCATCCTCTGGAGTCCATTTAAGTTCACGCCTACTACTTCAGTGACTCCATCCAGCCACTTCATTCTCTGTCATCCCCTTCTTCTTTTGCCCTCAATCGTTCCCAGCATTAGGCTTTTCTCCAGGGAGATTTCATTATGATGTTTAAAAAAAATTGAGCAGATACTTGTACAGATAAGACAAATTCCCTTACTCTACATTTGGTACCATTTTCAATTGAGTCTAGAACCATGACAGTATTTTAGGGAGAAAAGTTTATAATAAATAAAAGAAAAATCTTTTGAAATGAAGGCTTCAGTCACAAATTTTCCTTAGTGCTTTCAAATGTGCTTTAGAGATTATCCATCTGTCTTGCTGCCTCTTTCCTAAAGTTATTGTGCATGAAAAACGTTTTATATCCTTTTGTCATTTGAAATACATACAGGGTTTGTTTTTTATTTTTTTGCATCCTCAAGAGTTTATATTGTTAATAGGCTTCAGTTTCCTCTTTTTGCTTTAGCGATTCCTATTCTGCAGCTGAAACCAGATAGTAAAGTAATCCCGGTTGTCTGCTCTGTTTTGGTCTTGAGATTTCTTCTGGAACATTGTCCTGATGTGATATAAGGTCAGCCCAAGTTGACATCACTAAATGGCAATCTGGTAATAAGACAACTGGAGTTGCTCTTCTTTAGCTTATTTTTAGAATCCTTTTGACAATGCAGCCAGTCACTGTTGCTAAAACACAAGCGAGAACTTCATTAATTCAAAGTAGTTCTTATGTTCTATTAAGCTTTAGATTTTTATTTGGAGCAAGAAGGAAGCAATGTTTAAGTCTTATCTCAATAATAGTCCATAGAAGATCAAGAGGAATCCTTTTTCCCCAACATGCAAACTGTTCTTTGTAAGAGCTGATCAAGTCTTTTTAAGATTTTAAGAAAACAATAGGTTTGTGAAATCATAGTTCAGATAATTATTGATTAGTATGCAATACTTTGTGTTTGGAAGGGCTAAAATATTTCAAAAATGCAAAGTTGAAGTGCATCTTTCTGGTTGCTACTCATGGTAGTATAATAATGATGAGAAATTTTGGGACTACTAACCTAGACTGATTGCACGGGGTAGGAAAACGTTTTTACTATACAAGTAGTCCTTCTTTAGCAACTGCCTCATTTAGTTTTCGCAGTTAAACAATGATGAAAAAGTAATTTTATTACCAAAACAATCAGTCACATGGCCCAATCATGGCAGCGTCCGCAGGTCTGCTGACATCACTCCTTCCTCTGGCCAGAAGTGAGAACTGCTGAACAAGGACTTCCTGTACTGAACTGGTCTATATCATACAGGCCAGCAAATGAATCGGTAGCAAGCCACTATTGTCGCTCAGTTATTGCTTGAAGAAAACGTGTATTTAATTCTCTTTAGCAGTCTAATGAATAATCAGTCTCCTGTGGAATGGAATGGAATGGAATGGAATGGAATGGAATGGAATGGAATGGAACGGAGCAGAACAGAACAGAACAGAACAGAATAGAATAGAACAGAACAGAATTTTTTATTGGCCAAGTGTGATTAGACATACAAGGAATTTGTCTTGGTGCATATGCTCTCAGTTTACATAAAAGAAAAGATATACTCATCAAGAATCATAAGGTACACTTAATGATAGTCATAGAGTACAAATAAGCAATCAAATAATATTAGGAAACAGTCAATATAAATCGTAAGGGTACAAGCAACAAAGTTACAGTCATAAGTGGAAGGAGATGGATGATGGGAACGATGAGAAGATTAATAGCAGTGCAGATTTAGTAACTAGTTTGACAGTATTGAGGGAATTATTTGTTTAGCAGAGTGATGGCATCTGGGAAAAAACTGTTCTGTTGTCTAATTGTTTTGGTGTGCAGTGTTCTATAGCATCGTTTTGAGGGTAGGAGTTGAAACAGTTTATGTCCAGGATGTGAGGGGTCTGTAGATTCTCTCGTGAAGTGATATGTTCCCTATGAGAGCTCTTTAAACAAAACTTGAAATGCTTTAACAATCTTCCATCTAGTAGGATTGAACCCGATGACCTCTTAGGCCACTTTCAACTCTACAATTCTTTAACACAATTCCTGCAGTATAGATCCATCAAACCAGCAGAGATCTAAAACATCTATATATGAAGCATCACAGATACAGATACAGTTATTATTTAGAATAAATTATAGTGAACATAAGTGTGATTGCACATCTGTGTAAGAATTAATAGTGTGAGGTATTAGCATGATGAAGGTCATAACCTATTTCGACAGAAAGATTAGCCATATTAAGTAGTCCTATGTATTTCAAAACATTTTATCTGTCTTTTACATATGTTTGTAGTGCACCCATACATATAAAACAAATATGTCACTGTAAGACAAAATGCAAATAATTAGAATTGCAAAATGCAAACATGAGTAAATAAATAAATAGCTGAATCTGCAAACAGTAGTTGCAAGCACAAATATAGAATAGAGCAGATAAAGCATAGGATTGAAATAGATCTGACTACTAAGCTGTTCCATTTCACGCAATATATTCTCTCATGGACAACTTTCCCTGACCTGGTAATCTCTAGATGACTTGCCTTAACTTAGAAACATTGGCCATGCTTATATTAAACCCTCTAAAATATTAATTTCCATAATGACAGCTGAGCTAGCCTCAAACCAACCATTTAGGGGGGGAAAATGGACTGCCATCATAAAGTTTACATGTCTAATATTTGGGATTAGTCTTTCTAATAAATCCAAACTCTCCCCAGCTATTTTTGTCACAACAAATTTGAGTGTGAATAGCAAAATACTTCAGTCTCCAGATGAGCTTCAGGTAATTGGGGCCCAATTAAAGATTGATTTAAAAAAAGACATCTCTAATAAATAACGAAGGAAAAAGGAATGTAGGAAAATGGTTTTAAAGGTATATTATTGTGGATATAATTCCCCTAAGTATTTAATCACTGGACATGGAAGTTATAAATGTGCCAATTACCCATACACAGTCTAACATGCAAAAAAAGGCCAAGCAACATTGTGTGTTGCGCTTAGATATTAAATAGCCCTTGAACAGAGTGTCTGAAGCAGACACTCATAAAATGGAGTAGAGGGCTATAAGATGGTTGGTGGGATCAAAACAGTGGTGGGTTGCTACCAGTTCTCCCCGGTTGGGGAGAGTCGATAGCGGAAATCTTTTTTTTTTTTGGAAATCTTTTTTTTTTAATACAGACAAACATAAAAACATCTTCAATCCAAATACAGTGTGTCGGTAGGTTAATTACAAATCTTTTGTACAATTTCAGCATATACATATCATTAATTTGTCTAATCTTACATTTTGTCAATCTAATATATATCCAAATATTTTAATCAGTTGATCTTTTAATTGACTATAGTATTTTATTCTCTCATTTCATATAAATCATTCTAAATTAATATTTTGTCTTATTACTTCATTTATTCCATCATCTTAAATCAATTGTATCATTCAAGAATTCTTTCCTTATAAAAACCTCTCTCAAGTCTTTTTTAACATATTTTCCCTTCTAGCCATTGGTAAAATAAGTCCCATATCTTATAGTATTGTTTCCGGTAACAGAAATCTTGATGTATGAGGGAACCAGTTCACTCCACCTGTCAGTTGGGCCCTCCTGCCTGCCCCCGTGCTATACATACCTTTAATCCTTTGTTTTTAGCCCAGCTGTAGGGCCCGGCAGGCGATCGCGCACAAAGCGTTTGCACGAAGCGAACCGGTGGTAAAACCGGTTAGAGCCCACCACTGGATCAAAAGCCATTCCACCACGAGTCTGCTAAAGAAAGGGACAGATTTGGTTCTCTTCAGAATTTCCAAACTGCACATTTATTAAAGTGGAGATATGTTCCTACATATTTCAAAGGCCCTGTTTAGAGAAGGTGAAAGAAAAGTCATAAAAACTTTCATCCGCACTTTTTTAATATCTCAAACCTAATGTGGAAAAAAAAGACAAAATAAGACTAAGAATAGAGGAAAAGGGGGGGATACAAATTGAGCTTAATCAGAATTCACAGTTATCTGTTCCCACTGCAGTATCATGTACATATCACAAGCCTGCTACCCAATGCATTTAGTCATTATCAGTACCTGAGGAAGCATTATCAGATAGTTGGCATTTTCTACTGTAATTCTTTCTGGCTTCTGAGGCCTCTGGTGGATGGAGGGTTTGGAATTTTACTCCCACCTTGAAAAGGGCAGAAAAGCAACAAGTCCAAGCATAGTTGCATACATGTGGCGGTTTTTTTACTTGCATGGTGGAGATTGTTGCATGTGAATGTACAAGTGCCTTGTGAATAGCACTGTAGACTTCTAGAAGGAAACTGTGATACCAACTTTGGTTTTCATCTTTCCTTCCTTCAGAATTGGTGGTGCGTTATAAATATCTCTTTACTCTGCACGCTTACATTATGCAGGTCATCCTAGCAATATGAACATACTACAGGTAGTCCTTAATGACTGTCTCTTTAGGCAACCATTCACAGTTACAACAGTGCTGAAAAAGTAACCTTGCAACAGTTCTCACATTTACATTTTTGCTGATCTGTAAAGAAAAGGAAAGCTGAAGTAAGATCATAAGTACAATCGTGACTGCACTGAGAAAACTACTTTGCTTATTGACCAAGTTGCCAGTCCCAGCTGTGGTCACTAAACAAGGACCCAATGTACCAAGATGCACATTCCCCAGGTCTAATTTATATCCCTAAATAACCTAATAAATAAATGATCGCTGTGGTTTTCTTTTGGAAAGTTGGGGCCATCGTTGACATTCTTGTGCACAGTGGACAAAAGAGTATCTTGTATAGTATAGTATCTTGGTGAAAGTCTAAAAAATGGCATGCTTTGCAGCAGAGCGATTTTTTCCTCCTGTCAGGAAAAGCTTATTTTGCTGCCAAAGCTAGTTCTTTGGAGGCATGTTCCCCAGATTCAAATAGGAGAAATTAGGAATGATTCAAGAACACCCTCAGATGACTGTGGGCATATCTGAGAAGAGGAATCTCAATGGTTGCAATTTTCAGTAGGAGTAGCTGGAGGATCATGTCTCCATCTTTTCCTTTCAATTGTTTGTTCTTTTTAAGTTTGCCTCAGGTTTTAATTGCAAAAAGTAGTTTCTTTTTGGAAAGTTAGCCATCGTTGACATTCTTGTGCACAGTGGACAAAAGAGTATCTTGTATAGTATAGTATCTTGGTGAAAGTCTAAAATGGCATGCTTTGCAGCAGAGCGATTTTTTCCTCCTGTCAGGAAAAGCTTATTTTGCTGCCAAAGCTAGTTCTTTGAGGCATGTTCCCAGATTCAAATAGGAGAAATTAGGAATGATTCAAGAACACCCTCAGATGACTGTGGGCATATCTGAGAAGAGGAATCTCAATGGTTGCAATTTTCAGTAGGAGTAGCTGGAGGATCATGTCTCCATCTTTCCTTCCTTCAGAATTGGTGGTGCGTTATAAATATCTCTTTACTCTGCACGCTTACATTATGCAGGTCATCCTAGCAATATGAACATACTACAGGTAGTCCTTAATGACTGTCTCTTTAGGCAACCATTCACAGTTACAACAGTGCTGAAAAAGTAACCTTGCAACAGTTCTCACATTTACATTTTTGCTGATCTGTAAAGAAAAGGAAAGCTGAAGTAAGATCATAAGTACAATCGTGACTGCACTGAGAAAACTACTTTGCTTATTGACCAAGTTGCCAGTCCCAGCTGTGGTCACTAAACAAGGACCCAATGTACCAAGATGCACATTCCCCAGGTCTAATTTATATCCCTAAATAACCTAATAAATAAATGATCGCTGTGGTTTTCTTTTGGAAAGTTGGGGCCATCGTTGACATTCTTGTGCACAGTGGACAAAAGAGTATCTTGTATAGTATAGTATCTTGGTGAAAGTCTAAAAAATGGCATGCTTTGCAGCAGAGCGATTTTTTCCTCCTGTCAGGAAAAGCTTATTTTGCTGCCAAAGCTAGTTCTTTGGAGGCATGTTCCCCAGATTCAAATAGGAGAAATTAGGAATGATTCAAGAACACCCTCAGATGACTGTGGGCATATCTGAGAAGAGGAATCTCAATGGTTGCAATTTTCAGTAGGAGTAGCTGGAGGATCATGTCTCCATCTTTTCCTTTCAATTGTTTGTTCTTTTTAAGTTTGCCTCAGGTTTTAATTGCAAAAAGTAGTTTCTTTTTTAGTTTCATTCTTTTTTTTAAACGGTTAATCAACTGGTTGAATGCTGATTTACTCTTAACTCCTTGCTGAATTTTAATGTGATTTCTTTGCATTTTTTTATTGCTTTATTTCAGAGTTGTGAATTATTTTTGCTTTCCCCATATACAAGAAGACAGCGACTTTTTTTAGGTCATGAAAGCAATCGAATTTGATTTACATCAGATTTTCACTATAAGGATTTTGTATGCTATTAATTTTTTTAAAGCTCTGGTCTTCTTTCTTTTAACTTCTGATGGGAATCTGCCTTTTTTTCTATTTACTTTTTATTGTGGGAAATATTAGCTTTTTTTTCTTCTTTTTCACATTATACCGGATGGCGCAAACTTGGCGGGCTTTTGCATTAGCGCGGGAAGCCCTGCGGTGCAGTGAGAGGCGGGCGGGAGCCGCCAGCCTTCTCGGCTGAGGGAGGAGGCTTTCCTGACCGGTAGCTGCCTCATTTCCCTCCCTCGGCTTATACTCGAGTCCCCAGTTTACCCCAGTTTTTTGGGGTAAAATTGGGGACCTCGGCTTATACTCGGATCGGCTTATATTCGAGTATATACGGTACTTAGAAATGACAGAATCGATGAATGATGGACTGGACTTTCTCAAGAAGATTGATGGAGATTGGGAAATGGGCATATTATATCAAATCACAAAACAATTGTCAAGAGACACTGCGTTACAACTCAAAGAGAATTCTTTGAACATTTTTATTTATTTATTTATATTTATTTATTTGTCAAACGTGTATTAAATAACAGATATAAGTATAAACATGATTATGAATACATGAAATGGTTACGAATAAAGAGGACATTAGGACAGGGACGGTAGCCATGTTGGTGTGCTTATGCACACTCCTTACAGACCTCTTAGGAATGGGGTGAGGTTAACAGTAGACAGTCTAAGGTTAAAGTTTTGGGGGTTTGGGGAAGAAACCACAGAGTCAGGTAGTGCATTCCAGGCATTGACCACTCTGTTGCAAGTGCTGCAGAGATATTTATAACAGAGATTTATGAGCTTGGGGAATGAGATGCAATTGTTGTGGAAGATCCCAGTTAGATTTTAAGTTAAAGTTTTATCATTAAGAATCAATCAAGAATAATTGATCCTGGAGAGACTAAAGATAATGATTCTGGTGCTTTATAGTACATCAGAGGCCGTTGTGCACTTGGTTAAATACAAGTTTAACTGTATTGTTGATTTTACCAGTTAACGTAACATTTTTATAAACTAGATAAATGGCAGATCAGATTGGTTGCGTAAACAGATTTATAGAAGTTCATAATTTGTGGGCCTATTTCAAGAGAAACTATTATTCTTTTGAAATACATTTATCAATATTCAACTAAGGGGAGCAATCTATCTATGTGTGTTTTTAATGCACTCTTTTAAGGTCTTGTTTAGTTTTGCTTTGTTTTTGTATTTTTTTACCTTTTTTGGAATTTGTATTTTAACATTATGAATAAAATTAAAATGTTAATTCAAAGAGTTACTACCTCAGCATGCAGACATAGGAAAGTTACATCAAAATGTGTTGCAACTTTGCCTGGATAATCTCCTAATCTGCAATTGGAATGCAGATTAAAGTTTTTGCACTTAATGTTTTATTTTTAATTTCACTTAATACTTCTTTATTTTATACTTCAACCTATGAACACCCTAAATCTTTATTCTTCTGTTCTGTAGCATTTTGGTGGGGGGGGACACATTAATAACATAACTTGTCCCAAACTAATAATTTAATGTGGGATTATCAGGCTTCGAAATGATAACACTGCTTTGGTTCAGCTTTGAGAGATCGTCCATACTTCATAGGCAAAAACGAGTTCTGAATTAAACTCTAAATTTAGCTATTTGTTCTTCTAATAGATCTTGTACTTTTTTTCATTATAAAGGTTTGCTCTCACTGGAATTACCCATGAGCAATAATTACTATTTCTGTAACCTGTTTAGCCTTTCCGACTCAGGGGTAAACTCCCAACCCAAGATTCATTACTACAAAATACACAGAGATTGTTCCTCTTTTTTGAATAGATGTGCACTTTGAATAATACAAAATTCCCACCTGCTTTCTTCAAATATGTTCGAAGCTGGATCTATTTTGTAGGCGGAAGCATGTCCTTCTTGTTTCTTCTCCAGAATTCAAGATTCAAAAAAAAAAGAAAGAAAGAAAGAGGTGGGGAATTCCAGATTCTGTCAAGTGTCAAGATGGTGTAGGGTTTCCTGCCTGGGCAGGGGGTTGGACTAGAACAGTGGTTCTCAACCTTTATAGTGCTGCGACCCCTTTAATACAATTTCCCACGATGTGGTGACCCCAACCGTAAAATTCATCGCGGTGATAGGCAGCGATCTCAGCGTGCCTCAGCAGCCGCAGAAGGGGGAAAAAAGCAGCAAACTGTTTTTTTGAATTTATCGCGCCTAAAGCCATATTGGCTAGAGATCTGAACTGCTTGCGATTGCCTTGAGGATGGAGGCATTAAAGCGGAGACTCCTCCCCTATTAAGTTTATCGCGCCTGAAGCCAGATTAGGCTAGCGATTGGGAGTGATTGCAGCTGGCTTGAGAGGGAGACATCAGAGCAAAGATTTCTCTTTTTTAATTCATCGCGCCTGAAGCCGAATTCGGCTAGCAATTTGAAGAGCCTGCAGCTGGCTTGTGGAGTCAACCATTGGAGCGCGATTCTTCAACTTGCAAGTATACTTCCCATATTTCCGATGGTCTTAGGCGACCTCTGGCAAATCGTCATTCGACCCCCAACGGGGTCGCAACCCACAGGTTGAGAACCGCTGGACTAGAAGGCCTCCAAGGTCCCTTCCAACTCTGTTGTTATTATTGTTATTATTATTTGCACTTCTGTTGAAGAGGGGATACATCTAAACAGAAATACAGCAAGCAGTTGCCGAATCTGTCTTAGCAGTAGAATATCCTTTATCTAAGCAAGCAGAGTTTTCAGAAAAATATGGTTGTTGTTTTTTATTTTATGCTATGTGTTTTTTAAAAAACTGATTCCATGAATTGTACCTGACTTTCATTGCAAACACTGCCACTCATAAAAGTTCAATTTCTTTACAAAATTTTCTTTTCTACAGTTTCCTTATTTTTATTTGTTGCTCTCTAGTGAATGCCCTCTCTCTCTCTTTTTTTTGGCCTGTTTTCTATATAATTTGGGGGAGAAGGAGGGGATAGTCAGTGTGGTTCAGTGAGCAAAATATTCTTGGTAGAACTTACAGTAACAAAAGCAAACTCCCAAATGACGAAATTTACACCGACACAGGATAGGTTGGATTGATAATAAATTGGAAAGCATGCAGTGGAGACATATGGGTAACTTCCTATTACCTGAAATTGTAGGATAGCAAATTGGGTAGTCTCTCTCCCTTTGAATAGGGAAGAATGAAGGAAATATACAAGTGCTAGTTTAAAGAAGCTCCATTTCATAAGTGCACAAGCTGCCTTATTCCTTTGGGGTTTTATTAGTTGCTAATTTTTTCTTCCTCTTCCTCCTCACCTCTTGCTTGCATTGTTTTAGGGATTGTGCATGTTAGCTTTGCCAGAATATGTCACTAATTCAGTCACTGTAGGCACCCAGTGGGCCTGGATCATAGACTAATGGCTTTAAGGAACAGCAGGAACTCTTGACAATTGTCTGAAATCTAGAAGGCAGTCACTGATGATTTGATTCACTGCTCAATTCTCTCTTTTGTTTGTTTGTTTTGTTTGTTTATTTGAATTTATATCCCGCCCTTCTCTGAAGACTCAGGGCGGCTTACATTGTGTTAAGCAATAGTCTCATCCATTTGTATATTATATACAAAGTCAACTTTTATTGCCCCCAACAATCTGGGTTCTCATTTTACCTACCTTATAAAGGATGGAAGGCTGAGTCAACCTTGGGCCTGGTGGGACTTGAACCTGCAGTAATTGTGTTAATAACAGACTGCATTAGCCTGTTGAGCCACCAGAGGCCCACTTTGCCGTGCAGATTATCAGGGATAGGAAGATTCGGTCATAAGATTCTTCTTTGCTATAGATTTGTAAGCCTTTCCTGTTTTTTCATGCCTGGGACTCTTTGTCGATCGATATGTGTGATCTCTGTTGTCTCTCAGGAATGCTTTATTACTTTTATTTTCCCGTCATCCCTTAGGCAGCCCCTCTTAGTTCTCCCAGCTGGGTGCTGTTGTGGGTAATAATGCTCATGCTACATAAAGATCCATGTTAAATAGTGACTTTCTTTGACTCTAAATTAAGCCCAAGGAATATCACTGCCTACCTTCAGATACTGAGATTTTGTATGGTTTTCCTCACTATAATCCTTAACTTTCTTACTTAGGAACATAAATTTCCTTTCATAGATTTGACAGAAGCTTATTTTCATATGGTGGGACTTCCCAGCATTGGATTCCTTGATTCCTTGTCCCTGTGATCAGTTTAGGGCAGGGGTGTCAAACTCAAGGCCTGGTCTGCAGGGTGCTTAGAACTGGCCCATGGGGCCACCCTGGAAACAGCAAAGGACCAACTCGCAGTGCAGAGGTGGGTTTCAGCAGGTTCTGACCAGTTCTGGAGAACCGGTAGCAGAAATTTTGAGTAGTTTGGAGAACCGGTAGTAAAAATTCTGACTGGCCCTGCCCCCATCTATTCTCTGCCTCCAAGCCACACCCACAGAACCAGTAGTAAAAAATTTTGAAACCCACCACTGCCGCAGTGCCTCTGCCAGCGAAAACGGAGCTTGGGAGCCTGTTTTCTCTGGCAGAGCACTTGGGCCGTCACAGGCACCCCCAAAACAAGTGACATCAAGGTGGCCATGCCATACCTAGCCACCACCACCCGAGCCTCTACAAGGTCAAATACAACCCCGATGCGGCCCCCAATGAAATCGAGTTTGACATCCCTGGTTTAGGGGCATCTTGATAAAGGCATCTAAAGAATGTAGTAAATGTTTAAGCAAATAGTTGTTAAATTTTCTCCTTATCCCATTATAATTTGCAACTCTCTAATGATGCCGTTCAGTTGCAGAAGTGCAGGATAGTCCTTTAGGCTTTTCTGCGGCTTCCAATCCTAGGATTCCACAAGTCAGTCCAAATTGCATTCTTGTTGCACCTTGAAATCCGCAGGGGACTAACTTTGGTTACCTTCTCTGATGGGGGTAAGGAGGAATGCATCCAGCTCCTAAAGCAATTAACTCTATTCAGTATATATTCAGTATATATTCAGCATTGGTAACCATCAGGACATAATAGTGCACAGACTCTCTCTGTTTGGAATATGGACCTGCATTTCCATTTCAAAGACTCCTATATTTTTTACTGCTTCATCCTCTTTCCACTTCGGGGAGTTTGTTGTTCTTTCCATGATGTCATAGCCCTTTGAGTCCCTTGAGTAGTTTTCTCTAAGGTAGCTTTTCTTGTCAATTTCTTAGACAAGTGTATCTGAATAATTATCTTTGCTCCCTACCATTCTTACCTTCTCTCTCATTAGGATAAGTGCACATTTGGATGTTTTCTTTTTACCAAGGGACATTTTCCTTGTTGTGCCTCTGTCAAGAACTGGGTTTGCCAATGCTTCTCCGTGTACCTTGAAATAATCTGGAGATTTGTGTGTGGGTTTATACTATGTGTGTGCATTTGTGGATAGATGGATAGACAGATATATAGGTATAGATATAGATACAGAATATCTGAATTCTTCAGTGTTAGTTCACTATCAAGTTCTAGCAAATATCCTCAGATGTCAGACCTGCCAACTTCTGTGGCAACTTTTTAATGAGAAATACAGTACTCTTTGCTTATGTTGAACTATGGTTTGGTCCTAAAGACTGGCCTTCAGGGATCAGTCTAGTCTAGATCTTGGATCCAAGATGGGTTCAGCTTTTGACAGGACTATCTTCTATCCTATCATGATCCACATGTGTGAACCACAAATACCCCAAAGAAGAAGAACTGATTATTTGCCTGTGGTTATAGTTCTCCAAATGGTCATCTGTTTATTTATATAACCTAGCTTTCCTCCCACTTGTACTGCAAAGATAACTAGAGGTAACTTGGTATATGGAGGTAGGTGCAATTGAGGGACAGGATAAAAACTCTGCTTGCTTTATTCCATATTCAGTGTAGTCAATATACTTAATAGAGTAGACTTCAAAGCTGTTGTGCAAGACAGACCCCATATGTTCAGATTCACAAATAATCAACCTGAAGAACTGCAGCAACATGATTGACAGGTATTATCTTCTGAAAGACAGTATTGATTATCCACTGTCATTCAGCCTTTAAGCAGAGACGTATCTTCTAATTCAATTTATAGTCACTATCCTTTTAAACATACTATTTTTTCAATATTTTTAAAATATTAGTTTTTATTATTAATGGTTTAATCTTGAACACTGCCCCTTGATCCATCTACCTCCTGGTTGACAAATGCTTGACGTTTGGAGATGTGATCTATGTTCTGATTCTGATTTTATTGTAAAATTCTAGTCCTTTATGGATCAAATAAAACATATTTAATTATTCTGCAATGTTATCTATTGCTACGGACAAAAAAAAGGACAGAATTGTTGCCACCCAAAACTGAGGGTGTTTGTGTCAGAGTTTGCAGCAATCCAACCAGCACACAAGTAAATAATTCAGCAGGATTCATTTATAGAAGAACATTGTTCTTTTATAAATGAATACAATATATACAATACCCATGCAGCTCTTGCAATGTGGTAGGAAGTACAAGGACAAGAAGCAGAAGCTATAATGCAAGGACATAACAAACTCATTCATTCATACATACACACAAACACACACACACACACACACACACATAAATTAAGCTAAGCCACGCCCAGGGTCCGAGCCATCTCCCATGACTCACAACAGATCCTGTTTCTTAGTCACCAAAAAGTTCCCATTGGCTGACTTCTTATGGCTATCCCAGCTCATAATTTCTTATACACTGACAGCTTGCTTAGGATAGCTGGAGGAGGTAATTAATATAATGGTCCCTGAAAACTATCCCTTGAGAGGGCCAGGTGAGCGATCTACTGATTTAAAATGTTCATCCCTTCCCTTTTTAAAGATAAAATGATCACTGAAGGGTTGAGAGGCACCCACAGCTCAATAGGACAATCTGAAAACCTAGATCAGTGACCACTTACACAATATTCCTGCCCCTAAAACCAGTAAGTGAGGCTTGATTCCTTCTCACTCTTTCCAAAATTTCAAAGTAGAGTTTGGTTCCCAAAATAAATTTTAAAAAAAGCAATTGTAACTATATTTGATGGGTCATTAAAACACAATAAACTTATACTGGGGGGGGGGGGGAGAAAGCACACACGACTATAATGCTGATTCTTCTGCAGGAGATCTGAGAAACTGCTGACTCTTCAGAAGAAACAAAAGCAGAACTTTGCCATTAAAACCTCAAAGTGGGACATTCGCTTATACCACAAGGTGATATCCACAGCAGAGCATTAGCCTCCTGCTGGGGAGCTTATATTTCTGCCTTGATACAACCCAAAAGAATATCCTTCTGGGCTTTTGAGTTAATGTTTCCTTATTAGTTTAATACATATTTTGCAAAGCAATAGTCCCATGAAAGGAGCCAAGGAAATATGATCAGCATGTACGGGAAGGACACATCCAAATAATATGTTGCATCAGTAGCAACAACCAGTTTTTAATTTTCCAAGTATCAGAAGTCACAAGACTCAGTGGTATCTATCGGAAGTAATGTTGTCTTCAAGAAAAGGCTGACAAATGACTTGTTTTTTATCTGTTTGGACAATTGGCTTCCCCATACCTAAAAGGGAAGTTAAAAATAGGATTTCTCCACCTAGTACTTCTACAAAGGTGTTAGACTCGAGTCCTGGCTAGGAGTGATAGGAGAAGAAGATAAACATTGTCAAAGAATACCAGATTTCAAAAGACTGCATTAAAGAATACTGATTAAATGGTATTATTGATGCAGGGTACATGATCTAGTTTGGGTGTTATCATTTTAACTTTTTCTTTTCAGGTAATTTTCTCTGCTTTGGGAGAATTAACACCTAAAGTTAATGATACATAGCTGAGCAGGAGAAGGAGAGATATTTTTAAAATGAATTTTGGGCAGAGATTTTTGTGGACGGGAGGAGGGCAAATCCTTTCATGCCCACATATAAATGTACTGTGATCTGGGAACTAAATATGAAAAGGTGATGTGCTTACACCTGTCTTCCCCAAAGCATATGGCTATTATTAAACCACAGGTGTATATGGTTTATACAAAATTCTAACATGTAACCTGATTGCAAGAGGTCAACTGAGTCCTGAGTCCAAGTCAGTCCCATTATTCATTACACATTACACAAACAAACAAACAAACAAAAGTTTAAGGTGAACTTTAAGTTTAAGCAGTCAGGAGAAAATGTTTTCTTAAGCTTGTTCAGTTTTTCTCATGAGAAAATATGCAAACAACATGAAAAAGAATGGCTGCTAATGTCATAATAAACAGAGTTGTGTCTATTATGCTAACCTGAACCTCACTTAGAAGTGAGATCTAAAAATATGTGTACATTGTGTAAAATAACATGCCAGGTTAAGTGTGAAAACAAGTAGATTGTACAGTATCTATTGGATTGCAGAAATCTTGTGTTAAGGCTCCAACGATCGTGGAGGACCAGGTTAGGTCTTAAAAATTGGCAGCTAGCCCTGCACATCAGCTACAAACAGCAGAAGCTATACTCGGATACCACCAGAGGACAAAGGATGGGGGAACACTCTCTGTGGCTTTACTTAATATATCTTCAACTTTTGTCATTTGCCCCATTGCAATATTTTCCATATTTCCTTAAATCCCATAAGGAGGCTAGTACAGAGGATCAAAATTGTAACCCATTATATCCAGGGTCAGAGAGGTTGAGAAAACTTGGGCTGCAGTTTCTGGTTCCCTGCTGTGTATATTCGGCTAAAAAGAAAAGAGACGGATCAAAAGAGGTTAGGCTAGAATATCGATTCACCTCAAAGCTAAGTATGGAATATCTAACATCAGAGCCACCATCCGATTATGCTGCTTAGAAACTAATCTTGTTGTCTCGAAAATGGGCTGCGGTTCCATGTCTGAAATAATTTGGCAGATCATTTCAGTTTTACGAGGGCCGTACTTTTTTTTTTTTTTTTTGCAGACGCAAGAATGCATGCCGATATGGGAAGTGACAGTGCTGTTGGATTACAGCCACTGTGTACTAAGAGTGGGGAAGACCCACAAACTTTTAAAAGTGCCTTTCAGAAGTTTAGGGGTGAAGAACACAAATCAGCAATAAGAACAGCAGCAGAAATATTTCCTCGTTTTTCTTTTGCTGGCCTTGGAGATTTCAAGAAACATGATTGATCTATAAATGAGGGGGGATGCATAAATGAGAAACTTGAATCTAGTACCAACCCTGGTAACCAATCTCAATGTTGCTTTCTTTTCCCCATCGACAGATAACAAATACGCTCCTGCAGTCACTCTCAATGGTTTCATCTTTATCCTTGGAGGAGCTTACGCACGAGCAACCACCATCTATGATCCAGAAAAAGGCAATATTAAAGCAGGCCCCAACATGAACCACTCCAGGCAGTTTTGCAGGTGAGCCAAACAACCAGAGGACGATTGAATTGCTACCGTGTACCGGTACAATTTTCCCCCCTTGCTCGAAAAAGTGATGGTGTGGGAATGAGCAACACAGCAGGAATGAAGTTGCATTCAGATTTTGCTTCTTGGTCGTTCTTTTAAGGACCGAGTGTTTTGCAGGCTATAGCCAGGAAAACTGAGGTTATGCATCCTCACCACCGGTTTTACCTTCGGTAGCTACACATCAAGGTCTATCTGAGTGGGCCCTTTCTTCAGCATTTTGCAAACAGTGGCCCAGTGATTAGAGTGCAGTACTGCCGGCTACTTCTGCTGACTGCCGGCTGCCTGCAGTTTGGTAGTTCAAATCTCACCAGGCTCAAGGTTGACTCATCCTTCCATCCTTCTGAAGTGGGTAAAATGAGGAGCCAAATTGTTGGGGGCAATAGGGTGACTCTGTAAACTGCTTAGAGAAGGCTGGAAAGGACTGGAAAGCAGTATATAAGTCTAAGTGCTATTGCTATTCTCTTGGAGAATTGGGCAGATTGAGTGGCTAAAATGGAGCATGTCTCAGTTTTGTCCTGATCTCAATTAAAATATATGCCACTCATTTCATAAAGATTCAGGTAGGATTAATTTTCCCAAAAGCTACTGAAGAGATGTTTAGCGTTAAAGGTATGTTGTGAATCCAGCCCCCGAACCTGGCCCCATGCCAGGAAGTGACTTGGAGCCGGACCTGCTGCCGGAAAGTGACTTGGACAGTGAGGGGGAAGGGCCCTCAGGACTTACCTCGGTAGCACCGGCTTCCCTGGCTCAGCTCCAGGAGCCAGAAGCAGGCCAGGTAGAAGAAATAATGAGGCCTAGGAAGTGCTGAGTCATGGAGCCACACCCCACAGGATATAAAAGGCAGTGAGAGCTGGTGTGTCTCTTTGTAACAGGCAAATCCACTGATTGACTAGAGCTGAAGTTTGTGACTCACCAGCGTCGTGGAAAATAATGAGGGCTCTTGGCAGACGCTGGCTCTTTTGCCACCAGAGCTGATAGTGCCGGCTAATTAAGCCATCATTCGGACGGAGGCGGAGGAGGACAGAACAAGGCACTGCATTGGGAATGAGCAACAGAGAAGTGCCATGGCCATTTGGAAAGCCGTCTTTGAAAGTTTCATGGCATATCTCTTAATACTTCTGAATTTTGCCCTGAATAACCAGAGAAAAGACCTGTGGGAAGCAGAATGAAGGCAATGCAAAAGCCTCATCCTGCTCTTTAGTTGAGTTGCCTTTCCATATTATATTTATATTTATAATATATTCATACATGCAAACTGATGCAATAAATCCACTGCATCAGGAATGTCCCACTTAATAAAATCAACAACACAGTTTTTAATCGATGCATTTTGGTTGCGTGATTAAAAATAGAAACAACTATTAAATTTGGATAAGCAAAGCCATACTACCTGCACTTTAGAATTTGTAGTGTAATTTGAACGTTTGGGCCAGAGATGGGTTTCAGCAGGTTCTGACCAATTCTGGAGAACCGGTAGCAGAAATTTTGAGTCGTTCAGAGAACCGGTAGTAAAAATTCTGACTGGCCCCACCCCCATCTATTGTCTGCCTCCCAAGTCCCAGTTGATCAGGAGGAAATGGGGATTTTGCAGCATCCTTCCCCTGGAGCGGGGAGGGAATGGAGATTTCACAGTATCTTTCCCCTGCCACACCCACCAAGCCACGCCATGCCCACCAAGCCACACCCACAGAACCGGTAGTAAAAAAATTTGAAACCCACCACTGGTTTGGGCCCAGGGAAGAAAGGGCCATTTTAAAAATATTTTGGGGGGGGGGCAGGGAACTGATTGGGATTTAATTGACATCTCATGGCAGTATTACAGTGTCATCTTGAAAGTTGAAAAGAACAAAATGGTACCCAGGCTTTGTCCAAGCTTAAATGTATGACTTAAAGCCCCAGGTGCAATGTTATTACAAGAGCTTCATTCAGTGGTGGCTTTCAAAAATTTTTACTACCGGTTCTGTGGGCATGGCTTGGTGGGTGTGGCTTGGTGGGTGTGGCAGGGGAAGGTTACTGAGAAATCCCCATTTCCTCCAGATCAACTGGGACGTGAGAGGCAGAGAACAGATGGGAGCAGGGCCAGTCAGAATTTTTACTACTGGTTCTTCGAACTACTCAAAATTTCTGCTACTGGTTCTCCAGAACTGGTCAGAACCTGCTGAAACCCACCTCTGGCTTCATTGTATTAAATGTGCAGAGGTTGGCGTGTGACCCAAGCAGGGTTTTCACTATTTCCACTGTCTGTACCTTTCCGCTCCACCTATAAACTCTATCTATCTGATTGAAATATATCTTTGTGCCTAAGTCACAAACGTGTATGTGTACACATCAGTTTAAAGTTCATCACTAATTGATTATTAAAACAGATCATAGTCCAAAACAAATGATGTTAATTTTAGAATCTTGATGTGGAATTGTAAAAGAAAGCTATTGGGTACTGAATCCCAAGTATTGACTCAATTATTAGGGAGAGAAAATAAACATCTCTGAAGCCAGATGCCAAAACAATATTTAATCTCTCATCTATACCTTCTCTATATATAACTGGTCAAATGCGCTGCTATCGTGGCCTCAGGCTGATGTGTCAAAACTTGCAGCCTGTGGGCAGATGCGTCATGAGCTGGCCATGCCCACTTCCATTTTTAGCGAAGGGGAGGAAGTTGTGATCCGTCACGTGACGACACAAGTTTGATATCCCTGGAATAGCCTATTCTTATTATTAAAAGGTTTGGGTTTTTTATTTTATAGTACCCTTTCCTAAGTCTTGTATATACAGGCAAACTGATTTCTTTGATTTGAGATTGGTCAATAGCTACATTAATTGGTGACTGAAAACCTCTTATGGGACTTTTTCCATAAAAATAAAAAACAAAAGAACTTGTAATTTATGGCTTTGATGATTAGACAGGATAGATTGTAGAAGGAAGAGAGTCACCATGCTACTTTAGAGAGACGTTTAAGTATAATCGTAACTGCTGTGAAGAATATCAGAAGCTACTTCTGAGTATTTATACATCCTCCTTTATGCCTTTCTCTTTTTTTCTACTTTCTCTTCTTATTGCAGTTTTTGCTTTCCCTGTTACTTCTCTCTTTTTGTTGTTGTTGTTGTTGTCTCTATTCCAATGTAGCTTGCATTGGTTCTAATTACTGCTCTTAAATAAAATCCAGTATATACAGATTATATTTCGTTTTTGGCTTTTAAAATGACATATTGTTGTTTCCATTCTCAATATTGGGACACAAAGAGAGGAAAGTACCATATCCCTTACAACAGAAACATATTTTCTGATTTTTGTACTGTTTCTCCTGTTTTTATTTAAAGAGTGCCCTCTCTTGGTTGTCAAAAGAATGCTGTCCTGAAGCTAGCATTACATTATATGCAGAAAATATTACAGTCCAAATCCCAGCCAAAGCCACTGTGTTCCTGCTGCTTCTGTGCTAATTACGGATTTTCATTGTTCCTCTGAGTTAACAAGAGTGAAATTGAATGTAGGAGAACCCCACTGTGTCCATGCAGTAGTTAATTATATTTTTTCTCTCAAGATTGTAAACCAGAAGCAAACAGTGTGGTACAACTGACATAACTTCCCTTGGTAATTCATTCCATTAATTATGTGAAGCTTTTTTTAAAAAAAAAAATGAGGGATGTTCTTCAGTGATATTAAAATTACTTGGATGTGAATGACTTTAATGCAGTCATGCTTTCAGCAAGATCTCTTGACAGACTAGGACTTCTCTAATAATCTGAAGACTTGAGAGTTTATCCAAGATAGGAGATAATTTTACATTTACATCCCTTTGAAAACCCACAAAAGTAGAACAGTTACTTAAGCCATTCTGCTGTTCAGAATAATTCTTTTTTTTTTAACCATCCAAGATGGAGGAGATGAATCCTTCCTAGTGATGAAGTAAAAATTCTACCTACCGTGTTTCTCCAAAAAGACGACCCACCTTGAAAAGAAACCGATCACGTTTTTGAGCTCATGCAATCAAATTAAGCCCCACACACAAAATTAGCCCTGATTAAGGCCCCGCCCACCCCACGCCCGCACACAGGTAAAAAATAAGCTAGGTTGGGGATGGGAGTGGAGCTGTCCTACTTACCAGGCCTTGCACACCCTAACACCTGCTTTGCCTTTTTCTGTGGCCGCTTGCCGCCACTCACACGCATCACCCTGGCCTCTGTTTCTCCTTCAGATGCCTGCCAGAAGGCATCTGCAGCCAATAAGGGCTCCGGATCGATCTGAAGCTCTGTTATCGGCTGCAGATGCTTTCTGGCAGGCATCTGAAGACAAAATGGAGGCCGGGGCGATGCGTGCAAGTGGTGGCAAGTGGCCGCAGAAGAAGCAGGCTAGCAGTGGGCTCCTGCTGGGTGGGGCTGTCGGTGCCACGAGGTGAGTCAATATTTAGAACTCTCCAAAAAATAAAGCCTAGCCATTTTTTCGGGGGTCAAAAGAAAATAAGACCCGGCCTTCTTTTTGGAGAAACACGGTAGCGGTATTCAGGTTTTACTTGTTTTAACAAATACCTTATAAATTAAAATAAATTTTAATTTTAAAATTGAATGCTTTGATGCTTCTAAAATACCTATTTATAGGTCGTCTTTTTTTTTTAAAAAAATAGTGAATTACTGAAAATTGATGGAACTGAACAGAGGAAAGCTTTATGCTACAGGTGAATCACACACTGAAGCGATTTACGCCTGAGACAAAATTTAAGGCATTGATAGCAAAAAGCTGGCTCGTGTTAAATTCTGAAGGATTATAATAGGGATTTCAGTTGTAATGGGGATGTCTCTTCTTTTTCTTTTCTTTTTCCTCCTTCCTTCCTTCCTTCCTTCCTTTCTTTCTTTCTCCTTAAGTCACAATTTTCTCTTTTTCTATTTGGATACTCCTGAATTTTTTTTTAAACATATCAGCTTCGTTGTACAGACATAATAATATTCCTTGCCCCTATTTTGCCTTTCGGTATGCCACTCTGATAAGGCTACCAAATCTGGACTATAAAGATCCAGGATAAGACTTGTTGTTCAGTCCTTTGTCACTTTTTTGTGAAACATTGGACATGATATCCCTAATACTGTCTGCCAATAATTGCTTCTTTGAGCTCATGCTGTGTCATCACTGATAGCCTGAAGCCACCTAGATCTTTTTTACATTCCTTTCCCAGGTCTGAACCTGGTGACCATACAAAGTCCTCAGTAGATAGATAAGGAGGTTTTGAAAGCCTATCCACAACTAGTAATAGTCTACCTAGTAACAGGTTGTAATCTTTTTTGGAATTCCCTTTTCTGTTATCCATCCGACACTAGCAAAGTTATCTCAGGTTTGCAGGACTATCTCTTTGGAATCCAACTGGCACTGTGTATTGTAGAAGTCCAGAGTGCAAAATCTTGATCGTTATCTTAGTATCACATGAAATAAGTGGTATTGTTCAGATTTTTAGTGCCTCCTTTTTGGATAGTGGGATGAAATTGATCTGTTCCAGGCCCATGGCCACGGCCGTGTTTTTTGTACCTGCCGACAAACCACATGTATTGCTTTAACTGCCTCATCTGGTACGATTTCAAATAATTCTGCTGCATTTCATCAACTCCCGCCGCTTTCTTTTAAGCAATATTTTTATGGCCCATTTAACTTCACTTTCCCAGAATGTTCAGTGAACCAGCCTGTAGAAATATCATCAGTCTTTTTCCTGTGACTTTTAGGCAAATAAGATTTGTTGTCCACATGAAAACCTTTAGGAGAGCCAAGATTCAGGCTGTACTGAGCGACACCAGAGTAGGGTTGGGTGTTTGCTTCCTTTCTTCTTTTTTAAATCATCTTTTGTTCTTAAGCAGCAAAGCATGGTGACCACTCTATTATTACTAGGTGAGGAGAAGTTTGAGGTACTTTCACAGATTAAAAGAGATGGCTCATTAGGGATGAAAAAGATTCTTTAGATGAATGGCACAAAGGAAGCACTGGCATTTCTTGGCTACTTCTTGCTCAAAAGCTTAAAAAACCTGAAAGCTGTCTTTATACAACTGTAATAACTGTTAACGGAGAGAAAATATAGGTAGTCCTCAATTTACAATCTCAAATGGAACTAGAAGGTCTGTTCCTAAGTGAGGTGATTATGAAGTTAATCATGTCCAATTTTTATGACCCTTTTTCGTTGGGGTCGCTCGGTTGTTAAGCAAATCTGGCTCTCCTCCCCCCCCCCCCATTAACTTTGCTTGTTGGAAGCTAGCTAGGAAAATTGTTCTGACTCAGCCTTAGCAAAAACAAGAAACAGATTCTTTGTCACGAAAAAAACCCTTTTTATTTATCTCCTGTGAATTAATGGCATTCACACACCGAAAAGTCCAGGCAATAGTCCTTCAAAGAATTAACTGCAGTTACAGACCTTATGAGCTCCCAGCCGCAAAGCTGCAAATTAAGTTCTGGCAAGCAGTCTCTGAGGCACAAAACCCTGATGAGCCAAATCTTCAGAAATCCGAACTGTTATCTCCTACAACCACCACTCCCCTTTCCTTCTATTTATTCCCCAACCAGGGAGGGGTCAGTCAGCATCCACATGTTGCCTTGCTTCCCGAGTCGACTCCTTGTCATCAGTTGCTCTCCTAACTGCTCTGCGCATAAGCGCATCTAGAACAGGCCCCAGCTGTTCTTCCTCCCCACTTATCTCAGCCTCCAAAGGCAGCTACCTCTCCGGTAGTTGGGAAATGTCGGATGGCCCTGGCTCTGTCTCTGCCTTCGATGCAGAGCTTCCATCAGAGATTTCCCCAGACTCCAGAACTGGCCCAAGTTCCTCCCCAACCTCCTCATTGTCCGAGTCTGCCACCAGCTCCACTGGCATCTGGCGGACCACAACAAAAGTTGCAAATGATGATCATGTGTAGGGACGGGAGACCACAACCATCATGAATACATGCCAATTGCGTGGGGTGTAGCAACATTTGTAAGTGTTGAGGACCTGTTGTAAATTACTTTTTTCAGTCCCTTTGTATGAAAGTATGCTCAAATGATTGGTTGTAAGTTGAGGAACTACCTGTGAACAGAAAGAAAAATACATTGTGATTTCAAGTATGTATGTAGAGTGGGAAGGAAAGCATATTGCATAATCTAATATTCCTATTTTTTAAGTTGGATTTAATTTTTCATGTTTTTTTTCCTCCTTTAATGGTGTATGATCAAATAATTCATTTCAATTGTTTCTGCTTTTGTCTGTGCCTCCCAGCAAGCAGGAAATGTACCGTCCCCCTTGCTTTTTGCTTCTAAGTAAGGATTTTCCCACCTTTTCCATGCACTAGAAGTACCATTTTATAAATAACAATAATGTCCACAGGTGAGACCTATGTCCCTTTGTCTCTCTTTGGCCCTAAAGAAGTAATCAGGGAAAGGAGAGGCTTGATATTCCTGATCAACATAAAGCCAATGCAATTTAAGATTGATAAACCAGCATATGGTTTATTTTCTACGATTTTAATCCTTCTTTTCCAAAACGCTAACACCAGTTAACACCACTCAAAATTAGACAATGACATATCCAAATGGAGGTGGAGTGGGAATGTAAAAAGCGTTATAATATGAATGTAAGTGTCAAAAAAAACCTGACAGAGTTCCACCCACTTGAATTTCAATTTAATTAGGGTTTCCATTGTTTTTAATGATCAGTTTAACAGGCTAGATCATGAGATTCTGTGCCAAAATATAAGCATTTGGCCACTGCTGCCCAACAGTGGGACTATACTTGGCCAAGATGGTAAAATAATATTAGGCAAACAAGATCAGAGCTACAAACACCTGGACAATCGTTAGATGATTCCTGAGAGTTAGGACCTTACGTATCTAGTAGTCATCCACGGTTTTGATGCCCAGACATGGCATGCCTGATGGCATGGACCAATATTTCTCGACTTTGCCAACTCTTAAGATGTGTAGACTTCAACTCAGAAAATTTGGGAATCTGGGAATTGAAGTCTACATAAATTTAAAGTTATCAAGGTTGAGAAACACTGGTATGGACAGGCTCTATTATGTTATTTGCCATGCTGAGGTGAAATCTAGGGATGTGACCCAGCCAAAATCAGTGAGCCTGAACTTCAAACAGTTTCTGCTATTCACTCACTGAAGTCCTTCGACTTTTTCCATCCAACCAGGCAAAAAGTTGAGATAACAATTGTTATGTGCTGGCTTGCCACTGTTACACATTATAACATTCTGCCTTTTGTTTTCGGTAAAGTGAAGCCATTGCCGTAACAAACAAACAAAAGCAAGCAAAAACTATTGTGTGACTAGCCCATAGCCTGCAAATAATCAGATTGACGACAACAATGATGATGATGAAGATGATGTTTTCCATTCAATTGTGTCCAACTCTTGGCAATTCTATGGGCCAGGTCTCTCCACATCTTCTGAAGTTGTATGACAGAGGCCAAGTCAGGCCTCTCCAAACGGCCTTGGTGGTGCCTCCTCAGAATCTTGCAATATGCCAAGAGGGATTGCAGTCCTATCAGTAGAATCTCCCCATTTGGCTTTCTTGTGAGGGGCTGGGTTGGATTTGGTGGGTGTCTTGGTCAGGTGATGAATGGAATATAGGAGGATAAGGAAGGAACAGAGGAGCCTGCATAGAGGCATAAGGATTTACTATGATCACAACAAAGTAAGAGAAAGAAGAGCTTCGGTTACTGAACAGATTGGAGCATCTGGGAGAAGGAAAAGCAGCTCATGAGAAATGCCAGGAACCAGACAAGCTATAGCTAAGTGACAGAACACTTGCCTTACCCGAGTGGATCCTTGGCTTGGATCCCCTAGTTTTGCTGAATCCCAGCTCTTTCCTTGCCGGTCCATCAGAAGGATGAAAGTTAAACATTGATTTTGTATCTCACTGAACAGAGTGATCAAGACATATACTGAATTGTGTCCAAAGTAAACATTATTTGGTCTGCTGGATAGAATTTTCCCATTTGTTATACTAAATATTTTGCTGAAAGTATAAAACAGGACTGAGGCAGGTAACTTATGACTGTAGAACTGCATATGCACCAAATCATTTACCCTTTCTCGGTTTCTTAAAGAGAAATGCTGACTCAAGATCCTGTCTTCCTACTCTGACAATTTTCACAAGGTGCATTGTCAAAAACTGACTGAAATGGAAAGGATTGCATTATCTTGAGATACGATGCATGAGACCACAGTGCAAATCTTAATAAGCATGAAAGCATTTTGGAAAACAAAACTTCCTAAGTCGTTTTCCAAAATGAAAGTAGGAAGCAATCCTGACCCGCCCTCTGTTCCTGATGCGATCCTGCACCTTTTTCTTATCCCCACCTGCTCTAACTTTGTTCCCCTTTCAGGTGCCTTAGTCACCACAGGAGTCAGAGGTTAATGTACCCTGGCACCCATGCCTGGACTGTAGGAAGGAAAAGGGCTGTGCCACTGTGGATGAGAAGGGCTGGCTCAGCCTAAACTTGCCAATTGTTTAATGAGAGATTGTTGCTTTCTCCTCTTATTGGCAAGTGTATTAGCACAGAACCTCCCCCTTAGCACATCTGTTCAGTATAGCGGTGGATTTCACTTACCTTTGCTACCGGTTCATTCGCATGTGCACACTCACTTTGCTCACGCGCATGCCACTTGTGCACATGCACAGAAGCACCTGCGCATCCACAGACCGTATTTGATGACGTCCGGGTGGGTGGGTGGAGCATCCTGCTGCCACTACTACCACTTCGCCCGGACCAGGGCGAACCGGTAACAATCCACCACTGGTTCACTACGACTAAATGTGATTGGATGACATAGGCTGAGCAATAGCTTGTGGTGGGTTTTTTCCAGCAGTGTTCATGTGTTAAAGATGGCTAGGCTTGATAAACTGCTGTTTTCATAGCAATGCTGTTTTGGAAACTTCATTTGGGATGTTTACTGAGTATAATCTTCAGTTAAACAAAAATAGTGGTGTTTCTGTTCCCAAAATGAAAGGGGAGAGACAATTCAAGAATTTGAAGCTGGAATAACTTCTTCCTATGTAACCAGATTTCACTGGGATATTTTTTTTGATTGGCTTTTTTTTTTAAGAAAAAAGAAAAAAAATTCCTAAATACCATAAAAGGGATTTTTTTTAAAAAAGAAAAGAAAGAAAGACTGGCGCAGTTCCAGCTAAATTAAGTGTGGCTCTATTCCTGTTTTTCAATTACTAAAATTGGCAGCAAGAATTAGAAAGAATGTGACGCATATGAACATGCTAATTCAGTCATTTAAATGTTCTTTTATAACCTCAAGGACTACTAGAGAAGATATTTCTTCATTCCACTGTTATTTCTGGACAGGGATTAATGTTCACAACCCAGTCAAACCGAGATTGTGAAATGCCTCTCCTTGACAAGCCCTGGATAAAAAGAAATGGAGGGTAAACATGTTTGGATCACAAAAACTCTCAGCAAAAGTTCTGGAAGAAATTGATATTGATGATTCAGCATCAGGCAAAATACCTCCAGATGTTAATGAGGAATTCTTCTGCCGTCAGAAATGCTCACTTAATCACATCTGGCCCGAAAACAATCGCTTTCAGGGATCGATGATGGAAGAGCTGGAGAGAACGCCCTGAAAACTGAGTGCCCAAGCAGAGCTGTCATCTAGTAATTTATTACCTGCCTAATGAAATTTTCATATTTTGCTTCCTCTGCCACTGCCGTTTGAGTTATCCATTGTTCAGGCCAGATGCTGACATTTCCTCATTGGGAAACCAGGTCTATAGGTTGGACCGAGATTCAAACAGCATAGAGCAAGCTTTCATACGGCTTGAGAGTCAGAAGAAATGTGGTTTTCAAGTATGAAAGCACCAAATATGCCAAACATTTCTCCAATAAATGGCACGGTAACACAATACTTAGTTGAAGCGTAAATGCTTTTAACTGAGAAATTCCTTTGATACCATTCTCATCGTACCACTCAGAATGTTTATTCAGCATTGTTGTAAAGCAGGGGTGTCAAATTCAATTTCATTGGGGCTGCATCAGGGTTGTGTTTGATTATGGGGGGGTGTGGCCAGGGTGGGTGTGGCCAGCTCGACGTCATTCCTGTCGGGGGCGCCTCTGGTGGCCCAAGCACTCCGCCATTGAAAACAGGCGCCTGAGCTCCATTTTCACTGGCAGAAGCAACATGGGCCAGTCCTTCGCTGTTTACGGGTGGTCCCGCGGGCCAGATCTAAGTACCCCAATGACTGGATCCCGCCCCCCTCCCCGGGTTTTGAGTTTGACACTCCTGTTGTAAAGGACGTTAAAATGGTGAATTAAAGAGAAGAGAATCCATGCAAAGAAGCACCCTTTTTTTATGCACATTATAATCAGCAGGTACAACATACTCTTTGGGGAGAAGGAATAAAATGGCATTTTCTATTTACATTGCCAGTGGCATAAGTACCAAGCTCATAAGTACCAAGAACTTACTATTAAATAATAACATTCCTAAACCAAGATGTTTTCAGTTCTGCCTTCTGGTTTTGAAGGCTGCTTTCATGCATGCAAAAACCGCCCAAATCCTATTGCAGCACCTCATCTAGAAGCCACACAACACAGAACATTTGCAGTTCGCTGCTTTGAGTTACTAATAGAGGCGGGATAAAAATCAAATCAAAAATATTTTTTTTTGCCTCCTGGTTGGGAATGTGGTTGTTCCCTCTTAATGAAAAAAGTGAAGGGGAAGGAAGCAGTGGTGGGTTGCCCCCAGTTTGGACCGGTTCTATAGAACTGGTAGTAAAACTGGTGGGAGGCTTTGCCCATTGACCCGAACATCATCAAAAGTGACCTGCGCATGCGCAGAAGCTTCTGCGGAGTGAGAGAGCGCGTGTGCGGGCACGATGCGAACCTGTAGTAAAGGTAAGTAGAACCCACCCCTGAAAGGAACCATGTAGGGTTGATTGCATGGAGCAGTTCTCTTCACTTCTTCCTTTTGAGCCCCAGTCCACCCCCACCTCCAAATTGGAACCGAAATGCTGCTGCTCTTTTGTTGACAGCTGTGTGTCACTAGATGGAGGAGAAGGCATTTCGAATTATCCTCAGTTCCTCCACTCACTGCATCTCCCTGTTGTTTGGCCTCTCCAAGGAGCCTGGGGACCTACTCTCCAGTTAGGAGTGTAGCTCAACTTTCTGCCACGTGACACCCACCCATTAGATTCTCATTGCATTCTATGCAGCCTCTGGATCTAGAGGGAAGCAGACCAAAGCAACACAAGCTGTCTGTCGTGTCCCACTCCTCCGCTGACGGCCGGGTCAGGGAAATCCGAATCAGGCTTGCCTCTGCAGCTCTGCCCAAAGTCCTAACAAAGTCCTCAGAGCAGGCAGGAGACCAGAAAGTGACTTCAGCAAGATAAGTTCGACTTTGCCTGACTCAGAGACTGCCAGAAAGCAGATCCTTTATATAGGCCATGGGGTGTGGCTCCATGACTCAGCACTCATTAAGGCCTGCCCCTCCCTTCCTTCTGTTGCCTCCGCCTATCCAGTCTTCTGATGCGAGAGTCACTCCAATCAGCAGCTGTTGGAAATAAACTTTCCTCAGGCTCACATGCTGTGGAGGAGGGGGAGGGGTCTAGCTGCTCCGTTTGCCTGGGCATGGAGCCAGGGCTGGGGCCGGGGGATGCTCCCTCCTCTGCAGCCTGCTTGGGCATGGAGCCAGGGTTGGGACCGGGAGGTGCCCCCTCCTCTTCAGCTTGTCTGGGCATGGAGCCAGGACTGGGGTCGGGAGGCATACATTCCTCCGTGTTCGGGAGCAGATAAGAAGGCCCCGGCTGCTGTGAGAGCGGGCAAGACACAACACTGTCTTTCATTCCTCCATACTGTCTTTATGATTGTCTTCACATAGGCTGTTAGAAAGCTGTCCTGAATTTTCTCTTCCCATTGGTGTATATGGGGACCTAAACGATCCCAGCAAGGGAAAGTGTGGCTATGGTGCCCTCCCTGCTCCAGGGTCACCAGGGCCAATTCCTGTCCCCTTCATTGACATTTGTGGTAGCCTTTCCACCCCACGGGAGAAATCTGAAAATTAATGAAGGTGGGCAAAGGCTGGATGCGCTGATTATTATAGTCATTGGTTTGTGGCAGTTATGACACTTAATGCGGAAGCTGTTCTTTCAAACAGCAGGATCAATGACTAAATAGAGTGAGTGCTTAGCGGACTGTTACTAACTGTATTCCTCTCCTTTCTCGGTCTCTTTCTGCACAGCGCTGTGGTTCTTGATGGAAAAATTTACGCCACTGGTGGAATTGTCAGCAGTGAAGGCCCCGCCCTAGGAAATATGGAAGCTTATGACCCCAACACCAACACATGGACGCTGCTTCCCAATATGCCATGTCCAGTGTTCCGGCACGGCTGCGTAGTCATTAAAAAGTACATTCAGAGCGGTTGACGCCATCAGAAACTTGGCTTTTGCCTGCTGAAAGCAAGCCGAGCGAACATTCCTGCAGAGAGAAAGCGGGAGATACAACAAAAGAACATCTTGTCTAAAGTTATGACTAATCTCTACACTGAATGTAGAAAATCATCCTCACTTTTTGATGAACAATGAGCAGAGACTGCATACTGTGGACAAGAACAGGATTTAACACCCGCGTGCCACTAGGTGTCACCGTGGTGTTTGCTACAGACATGGGCTTTTGGTCTACCCAGGTGCAATAGCGTTGTTGTTTCAAAGAGGGGAATGAAATGAACAGTGTGCATTCTACTTTGTTGAGAGCAAACTCAGTTGTTGAAGTTACTGTGCCGGTTTGGCTTTGCTGCTACATATTAAGCATTGGGGGCTACATGAAATGAAGGGCAAAGTGTCCTTATCACTTTGATGGCTACCTTTTTGTTTTTAAACCAACATGCGCTTTTCAAACAGCGATCAAGAGCAAACTTCCCTCGCCGAACACACCGACTTGAGGTCAGTCTTCCATCAAAGCCAGTGTTTATTACAGCCCCTGAGAGCAAAGCTAACAAAGCATAGAGGTGTGCCTGTCCGTCTCCTAGCATTCCACATCCTTTGAATGAAAAGGTTTTCTCAAACTGTACCCCAAGGTGAAAGGTCTGGTCGCAGGAGGGGCCTGCTTCTGCCCTACGGCTGTTTTGTTTGTTTTTCCTACTGTATGAACAAAAATCGCAGCTACCTATCTGTAAAACAAAAGACATCTAGGAGCTTTTTATCAAACTTGTACTTCTCTTTTCAGAGATTAGACCGAAGAGTTCTCCATTGGGTTTCCTATTTCGAGCCAGTGATTTGAGGCTAGGCCTTGGGTGTGTGTTTGGGCCCGGGGGGCGGGGGGGCGGAGGGGGGTTGGGTTGTGATTGTCACTGAGTGCTAATCCACTAGCCAGAACATATAGGTCACTGTCTATATTTTTGTCAAATGAATCTTAAAGAAGAAGAAAAAAAAGTCCTATTTTTTCAAATTCTCTTCTGCCCCTTTCCTTTGCCAAACGTACGTTAGGAGTCTTAAGAAAAGTCCTCTTCTGCTCAAGAGGCTTCGGCGGCTGCATTTGAAAGGAGAGATGGTTTTGCAGCTTCTCGCGAGGGTTCAACAATAATAATTGAGAAAGCAGTCTGTTCAATCCTTCTTTTAGCAAGACGGTATGGGGAAAAAGGGTTCCTCTGTAGAGTTGTAAGTATAATATACACAGCAGGGCTATATTTTTATACGTATATTAAAATATTGTACATTCAGAGAAGCGTTGTGATGTGAAAAATTCTTTATAAAAAACTGTAAATGGAGCAGAATCGGATGGCTGACAGCTGGGACAACAGGGTTGCTTGCAATCGTAACAACAAGCATATATATTATGATTAATCCTGTGCAGGGGAGATTATGGTTGATTTTCTTTGCCGCAGCTGGGGAGGGAACAACGGTCACTGTTTGTTTGCTGAACTTCATCGCGGACATTATTAAGACCATTTTTTTCCCCACGTGAAGTACAGAATGCCAGATACTGTAGGGTGAAAGGGGAACTTCGAGCTTTTTTTCTTTTTCCATAGCAGACATCGATTTTGTCCATAAGGGGATGTGATCTGTTAAGTCACTACAAACTGAATGGAGCTGGGGAGTGGGGGGAGGGTTTACTGGCCATGAACAGCCTATTTTTTCAACTTTTCAGATGCTCCCGTGGTGACACTCCCATCTTTCTTCCTTCTTTTCTTTCTTTTTTTGAACATTTCCCTGTTCCAGGTAATTGGTCACCATGATAGGGACATTACGATGGCATCAAAACACTATTAGGGTGATGAATGGTTTCCAGAAGCATCCCTAGAGCAGGGGTAACATGAACTGTCACCTTTGTACCTGAGCACATCCCCTTGGAAGCAAATCCCACCAATTTCAGTCTGCCTCTTCCAAGTGGGCTTAGCATCACAGCCTTACTCTGACTTGCAGGGAGTCGGAGAACTGCAGCCAATGCCTTCATGATTTTGATACCAAATACCTTTTCTTTTTAAATTGGGACATTTTGGATAACTATATTACAGATGGCTGGCCAATCACACTAAAATTATTTTGGTAAATATCAATTTTTAGAACGCAGTTATTACTATTCAATTTGTACCTTGCCGTATCTCAAAACAATTGCTCACCATAGGCAGCAAGATGACATCTCTCCCATGGCATAGAGGATAGCATTCAAACTTATTATGCAGTTGTAACTAATTCTTTAAAGGAACTAAGTCACGCAAAGCTTTTTTTTCTTTTTGTCAAGCATGATAAAAGTGTAAATTTGAAAAATTGGCACAAAAATTCCTCACTGCCTGGGGCAGGCTGAGTTTTATGATATTGGTGTCTTTCTACCTCCAAAGGAGGTGCTAGCGTGTAAGCCTTGCTAAGCATTTAACATCTCCGAATTTACCTTCTTCTCTTTTTTTTTTCCTCACACTGGAGCAAAACTGGCTATTTCCGTGCATACTAAAAACAGGGTTGTCTGTAATTATATTGTATATATGTTTACTGTTCAATTCTTGTTAAAATAAATCTATTTCTAGATCTAGATTGAGCATTAAGTGGATTTTTTTTGAAGTACTGTATTTTTCGGTGTATATGATGCACTTCCCCCCCCCAAAAAAAAGTGGGTGGAAATGTATGTGCGTCTTATACAGGGAATGTTGTTGAAGCCCCGCCCACCTGCCAGCACCCACCCTTCGGCCTCTGCCTCCCAGCAATTTATCTCCTTGCAGCAAACAGCAGACAGCCTGGTCAGCTTCAGCACAGCCTGATTTAGCACGAGCAGCTGATTTGGCAATTGGATCAGCCTCCTGGAATACCACCTATCAGCTGTACCAGACTGCAGGGATCATCACTGCCAATCGCGGCTACTGCCCTATCGCCACCTCCACATGCCCCATTTTCGGCCTCCATGTGGCCCATTTTCGGCCCGTACCAGGCAGCAGGGATAGGCGGCGGTAGCGATAGTGATCCCCACCACCTGGAATGGGCCAAAAATGGGACTCCTAGAGGCTGAAAATTGGGCACGTGGAGGCCAAAAACAGGACGCATGGAGGCTAAAAATGGGGTGCTTGGAGACAGCGATAGACAGCAGTAGCAATGGGCAGCGGTGGCAGGCAGTGGCGATCCCTGCAGCCTGGAACAGCTGATAGGCAGTATTCCAGGAAGCCAATCCAACCGCAATCAGCTGCTTGTGCTAAATCAGGCTATGCTGAAGCTGACCAGGCGGTTTGCTGTTTGCTACAAGGAGGTAAATTGCTGGGAGGCAGAGGCAGATATTTTTTCCCTTGTTTTCCCGCCCTAAAGCTAGATGTGTCTTATACTTCGGAGCCTCTTATAGTTCGAAAAATACGGTAAGTGACATTATGTTTTAAGTCAAATTAGCTTCTGGCTGCGGAAGCCAAATGTTTGTACTTTGGGGAGATTAATCCAAATAATTAATATTTCATCAAATATTTAAGGTATGTTTAACCATCCTTTCATGTCAACATATTATATTTATTTGTGCAATCACTTTGAAACCACTTGTGACTTTTAGTAAAATACTTTAATCTCAGAGAAGGCCCACACAAATGAGAGAACACCAAGGGTGAACCAAGAGCATTAGTAAGGAATAAAAGACATTCAATTGGCCTTAGCTAGTTTTTAGTCAGTTTACTGTATCCCAGCAATTGATTCTCACAAAGACTAACTCTGATTTATCCATTTTAACAGATGTCTGCACAACACTACATGCTTTGCGATCTCAATCAGCAATCAATGAAACATTTTTGTTTTGCCACAGTAGCTCAGTCTGGACAAAGAAAGTCAGTTTTGTTACAACTCAGTTCTTGAACAATCCACAAAGTGCTTTCATGATATACGTCAGAGGTGGGGAACTATGGACCTTTAATGACTTGTGGACTTCCACTCCCAGAAAAATCGCCTCAGTGATTTCACTATACTTCGCCTATATTCGGATGTTGCCCTTCGGTCATGGCTGGTGCTGCCTTGTGGTACCAGGGTGCAGTCATCGGGGCATGGTTGCAGTGTGTGCGGAACAGTCGGACCGTGGCGGATATGGAATTTGGCACTTTGAAATATGATGTCATTGTCATCAGTGGGGGCTCAAGTTGAACCAACAGATTATTCCGCCCTGCTTCATAAATTTATAGCATACATTTTATATCAAATATGTATTTCATGAAAATACTTTGGTGTCCATAATTGTTAGCTATTACTATCTGTATTCATATGATAAACTGAGTCACAATGATGCCATTATTTAATTCATATAACACACTGAATCTTAATTACACAGGGTGGGTTAATGCAACAATCAAGATTTGTGTTTATTAGCTGGTTTGTGGGATAGCATATAATACAGATTCATTGTGGCGAGACCTCCCAATAAAAATGCTGCCCACCCAACACTAAATCTGGATGACCAGTAATAGCCTAAACAGTTTTTTAAAAACTAATGCAAAATAATAATAATAATAATAACAACAACAACAACAACATAATTATAAAAGGGAGAAAAAATGAGAAGAAACGAAAACATTAGATGCAGATTTACAGGTATACATATTTCAATAAATTGATGCCATAATTCATAGCAGACATCCATGGTTGATTTATAACAGGGGTGTCAAACTTGGCAACTTTTAAGACTTGTGGACTTCAATTCCTCAGCCAGCTTTGTTGGGAGTGAAGTCCACAAGTCTTAAAGTTGCCAAGTTTGGACACCCCTGATTCAGGGGTGAAATGCTCCCGGTTCGCACCGGCTCTCCCGATTAGGTAGCGATGGCAGCTGCTGGTTCAGAGGACCGGTAGCAAAAATCCCTGGCCCCGCCCCCCTGCCTCTGCTGAGCCACACCATCAGCAGAGGTTTGGATTTTTTACTTTTAAAAGTTTTTCTTCAGCTGAAACATGCCTTGAAAAGTAAAAAAAACACAACCCTCTGATGATCGCGGGGCTGAGTAGAGATCATCAGAACACTTTAAAAGTTTTTTTTTTAAAAAACCCTTCAGCCGAAGGGGGAAAAAAAAGAAAAAAACCAGAGGTTTTAAAAGCCTCCTCTGGCGATCCCAGAGGAGTTTCCTGATCCTCACAGGTTTTTAAACTCACTTTTTAACAGCCCCCACTTACAAGAGCCCCCACCCAAGCCCAGCCAATTCTCCCTCCTCACTTACCTATAATTACTGCTCTTTTGGGCTGACAACGGCATGTTTTCTTCAGCTACTCAAGAAAAAAAAAAGCTTGCTTTGACTTCCTGCTTTGCTGGCTGAGGAACTCTGGGATTTGAAGTCCACAATAAAATAAAATAATAAAATAAAATATTTGTGCAGCGTTCTGAGATTTAGGGTGTTTCTGTAATGTTTCACTCTAACTACACAAACACACAAAATCTCAGAAAGCTGTATATGGCATTTTGTGAGTGTGTGTGTGTGTGAGAGAGAGAGTTGTGTGTGTGTAAAGTGTGAAAGTTGGTTTTTGAGCTTTTTGTGGCTGTGTGAAGTGTGAAGTGCAGCTGCTTTTACATTGTGTGTGAGTCAGTTGTGTTGTGTTGTGTGTGTGTAAAGTGTGAAAGTTGGTTTTTGATACCTCTTATTGTTTTTTATACTTTGCTTATTATTTTTATTATTTATTGTTATTGGCCATGCCCACTCAGTCATCTGACCACCAAGCCACGCCCACCAATTAAGCCACGCCCACAGAACCGGTAGGGAAAATTTTTAGATTTCACCTCTGCCCTGATCTATATCAATTATACCATATGGATGCCACCAACTTCTTGATCCTTATACCAGGGTAAGCAGGTCTTCAGCACTTTCCAAATGGCCAGCAGAATTAAGGCTCATTTGGTCTCAGGTGTTCCAGAGGCCAATATCTAAATCTTCTGAGGGCATAAACTGGCCTGCGGTTTTGGAAACAAATTGATTTTGGTTTTCATTTTAAAGCAGAAGACAGACATATAGAGTGAGCGAGAGGGAGAAGGAGGATAATGAGAGAATATATATAAATTCAATACATAGCTGCTGACTATGAAATACAAACATTTTATCTCTTAGCTTTAAAATCAGGTATAATGTCAAGGGGATTGAACAAAAAGGTGACATATGGGCATAAAAATTTATGCTTCAGTCCTGTGGTACATAGCCATGATTGTTAAATCAAATTTAAATCTAGCTTCAAAGCAATTTATATAGCCTTTTACTTTTATAAAAGAATATATAACAGTTACTTTTATGATACTTAACATATCTTCTTAATGTGCTTTTATTATATTATTTTTTTTGTGTGTGTATGTATTTGTGTGTTCTAAAAGATTAAAAAAAAAAGAATCAGGTTAAGAGAGTGTCAGCAATACCTGAAGATTTTGAATTCAGCTCTTTGCAAGCCAATTGCTGAGAAAAGTTACGCATTTTTAATTCTAGTGACCTAATAGGGCTGGATCCAAACTAGCCATACTGATCCATTAAAATCAATAGGATTTAAGCTAATGAAAACTAAATCAAACTCAAATCAAATCACTGATTTCAAGGAATAGAAATGGCAAAATTGGACATTGATATTCTGGGAATTAGGAAAATTTAAAGAAACTGGGATGAGTCCCTTTAAATCTGAATAGTACCAAGTCTCAATCTTTCGGATGTGTAAATTGCAATAAAAATGGAGTATCAAAAAGTATCAGAGTTCACGTACCTCTCCACACACCAACATAAGGATCTCTCAATTTAAGACAAACACAAGCTAATGAATGTTACAGTGATCCAAGTCTATGTTCCAATTACAGACAAAGAGGAAATGGACCAGTTTTGTGACAATTTGTAACACTTGTTGACTAAATACCAAAAAAGATGTCGCACTAATTATAGGAGACTGGAATGTTGAAGTCAGAAATAGAATGACATCTGGAATTATGTTGGCCTTGGTACATGAAATGAATTAGAAAACAGATCAACAATTTTCCTACTTTGTTGCTCAGCAACTTTTTCTAATTTATATATTCAACTATTCTACTTTTTCTTTAGTTACTCCTTCAGTTTTGATTCTTCCTTAAATTCAAGAATTTCTTAGCCTGGTCCTCCTCCATTATGTGGTCCTTTTGAATTCCTTTCCAAAGTCCCTAGAAACATCAGGGTAAGACTGTTATATCAGGAGAGAGAGATGTGGGAAGGCAATAATACCCTTAAAGCACCACATGCAGGGATGGGCTTCAAAAATTTTAGCAAGGGGTTCTCTGCCTGGTTGCTGGGTGGGCATGGCCATGTTTTTTTGCCCTCACTGGGCTCCAGAGGCTTTCCTTGAACCTCTGAGAGGGCAAAAATGGCCTCCCCAGGCTCTGGAGGCCCTCTGGAGGCCAGAAGCAGGCCCATTTCTGGCCTCCCTGAACTTGCGGTAGGCCCATTTTTCGCTTTCCCTAAGCCTCCGCGTGCGCTCTGCATGTACCTGCATCCAAAACAGGCCACGTAGGAACATCCGGGAGGGGAGGGGTGAGAGGGCCAGCCAGGAGTGGGATTTGGGGGTTCTCCGAACTGCACAGAATCTTAGCTAGAGGTTCTCCTGAACCCCTCAAACCCCCAGCAGCCCACCCCGACCATATGATCTTTGGTGATACTGTTTTCTTTCTTTATTACATACATTCACTGAAACTAAAAAAAGACCAAACAAAACTTTGTGATTTTGGAATTATCTGACTTTCAGATAACCTATTTGTGTTTCCTCCATTTTTTACTTTAAAAGTTTGTTATTTGGTTCACTGCAGTCAGTCAGATGTTCAGATTGGATCTGGACTCACCTAGAGTCCTTCCCAAGGACCTGGGATAGGCAGATGTTAATGTTTGATAGTGTCTGAAGTATCATTGCAGGATGTAAGCTGTTCCAAGTAAAGTAAAGCTACCTTTTGCAATTGACTGATGGCAATTTTATCAATGCTAATAGTATTCAAGTGATTCTCCAGATGTTTTGAACTGCACCCAAGATGTCTATTACTATTGGTACTCTCTGTTTTCTTTTCATCATCATCATTCTAGCCATTGTCTATCCACTGAGGATGAAGGCCTCTGTGCTGTCCTGATCATTCACATACACAAAGAATAGAACAGAATAGAATTCTTTATGTGCCAAGTGTGATTGGACACACAAGGAATTTGTCTTGATGCATACCCTGTCAGTGTACATAAGGAGAATGAAATACATTCATCAAGAATAAAAAGATACAACACTTAGTGATAGTCATAGGGAAACAGTTCAACAGTGTTGAGGGAATTATTTGTTTAGCAGAGTGATGGCATTTGGGAAGAAACTGTTCTTATGTCAGAACAGAACAACTAGAAGTTCTATAGCTTCATTTTGAGAGTAGGAGTTGAAACGGTTTATGTTCAGGATGTGAGGGGTCTGTAAATATTTCCGCAGCCCTCTTTTTGACTCGTGCAGTATACAGGTCCTCAATGGAAGGCAGGTTGGTAGCAATTGTTTTTTCTGCAGTTCTAATTATACTCTGAAGTCTGTGTCTGTCTTGTTGGGTTGCAGAACCAAACCAGACAGTTATAGAGGTGTAGATGACAAACTCAATAATTCCTCTGTAGAATTGGATCAGCAGCTCCTTGGGCAGTTTGAGCTTCCTGAGTTGGCACAGAAAGAACATTCTTTGTTGTGCTTTTGTGATGATGTTTTTGATGTTAGGTGTCCATTTTAGATCTTGAGATATGGTAGAACCTAGAAATTTGAAGGTCTCTACTGTTGATACTGTGTTGTCTAGTATTGTATGAGGTGGTAGTATGGGAGGGTTTCTCCTAAAGTCTACCACCATTTCTACGGTTTTGAGTGTGTTCAGTACTAGATTGTTCTGGTTGCTAAATGGAGGTTTAGTGAGTTTATTAACATTCCCAAGTAACTACCTTCACCAAAAAAAAAAAAACAGAACTGTCTCAATTAAGTCCAGCCAAGAGCAGACCAATACTAGTCCAAGGGAGCAATAGCCAAAGGCACTTAAGTCCACAAGGCACTTGAAAGTTTCTCAATCAAAATAAATTCACCAGGCAAACTAAAATCGACAACACAAGAGAGTTCATGAGGCAAGAAAAGTAGGGCACGATCCAAGTCAAGGCACGGTGTTAATCCAAAGCAAGGCAGGACTCACATTCAGAAAACACGCAGCTAGGAAACAAATACGTTGTTCCCAGCATCGCCTCCATCTGTGTGCTGTGCTAAACAGCAGGCTTCCAGTGCAGCCCATCATGAAGTGTGAGGCTTTGTCCTCATGAGTAGTCTGGCTGACCTTCTCTGTTCCTGCCCTTTCTCTGCCCTACATGTTCTTGGATCAGGTGCAGAAAGCAGTTCCTCCTCCTCCTCACTGACCGGCTGCAGCTGCATGTGTCAGGGTTCCAACCGATGCGAGTTGACAGCATGCTTTCCCCATCTAGAGCTTCAGACAAATCTCTCGCAGATTGATGCCTCAGAGGCATCAGTCAACTCAGTTCCTGACATACCAGGAACTGGTTCAACTCCCCCAAGCTGACATCTAGACATCTAGGTCTCTTTTGTGGATGCTTTTTATCAAGTGGGGTCCATTCTATGACTGCCTTGTCCACCTGCTGCGTGACCAGTCCATTTCCATTACCATTTCCATTTTTATACTCTCTTGATGATATTGTATATTTTTGTTTGTTCTCTAACCCATGTGCAGGTCTTTCCATCATATCTTGTGATGCTGAGCATGTATCGTTCCATGGCTCTTTTGCCATTCATAGCTTTTGTATCAATTGTGAGGTTAGCATCCATGTGTCACTGCCATATGTTAGAACAGGTAGCACACACTGATTGAAGACTTTTCAGGCATAAGGGGAAGTTGTTCTTGAAAATTACTCTTAACTTGCCAAATGCCTGCCATTCAATTCAATTTCCTTTATTGTATCACCTTCAGTTGAGATCCATTGGCCAAAGTATATATAGTGGTCTACTACATCTAGTTCTTCTCCAGATAGGGTTATTCTCTTTTTTAGGTGTATTTTTAATCCAAATGGTTCTTCTATTTTGTGCAGCTCTTGTATGTGTCTTTGTAACTCTTCTGGGTCTTGTGAGAAGAGAACAGTGTCATTTGCAAATCTTAAATTATTTAAATAGTTGCCATTGATTTTAATTCCATCTTTTGCCCAGTCTAGTTTGCAAAATACTTCTTCAGGGCAGGCTGAGAAAACGATAGGGGATATTGTGTCACCATTTATTTTTTCATATATTGATTGTAGTAAATTTATGTAAGCAGTATCTATGCCTTGGTTGAGCCACGCATTACTTATTGCTTGCTGGAATACTGAGTCAAACACCTTTTTCTAGTTAATGAAAGCCATATTCATTGTGCTCATCACTCTTTGAACAACCTGGATGTGACCCGTTGTGCTGTAGCCACTTCTGAACCCTGCCTGCTCCTTTGCTGTGCATCATTTAATGTTCTCAATATTCTTTTTGCTATTATCTTGGTGAAAACCTTGTAGATGACTGAAAGAAGGCTTATTGAGTGACAGTTCTTTAAATCATTTTGGGCCCTTTTCTTGTGTATAAGAATCACTTCAGCATTTTTCCATGCATTGAGTATTTTTTCTTCTCTGAGGCATCTCAAGTATAGTTTTGCTAGTATCTTATGTAAACTGACCACCAGCTTTCAGCAGTTCAACTGTAACAAGGTTTTTATTTATTTATTTATTTTTATTTTTATTTATTTATTTATTCCTGAAGCTTTGCCATTTTTCTTTGATTTTATGGCACTTGATACTACTTCTGCTAAGATTCTGGCATTTCCTCTTTCATGGATATGGTTACTTTTGAGTGATCTTGATATTTGTATAGCTCTGGATAAAATTTTCCAATTATTTCTAACATTTCCTGTCTTGTTCTATGCACATCTTCACATTTTAATGCAAAAACCTTCCTTGTATTTATAAGCTTGCATTTTGCTCTGTTAATCCCTTTCTTTTCTTCAATTGCCTTTTTCACAAGCTTCATGTTAAATTGACATGTTTCTTTTTGGATATGTTTTCTAATGGTCTTGTAAAGTACAACATAATCCAATTTATTAGTGAAACTTCCAGTATTCTTCATTGTCCATCATTTTTTCATTAAATCAATAGTTTCATTACAGATTTTTGACTGTACAAGTGTTTTTCCGATGGTGCTATAGCTATAGCAGATTCGAGGATATTTTTGACTATTTGTTCATTTCACTCTGTAATGTTCATCTTTTCCAAATCTTGCAATACAGTGAAGTGGTTTGATAAATTAATCTCAAAATCACTGCGCTTTTCTAACAGTTCCTCACTCTTTAGTTTAGTCCTTCCTGTCATCTTTATCATGTTGATGCACTCTCTTCAACAGTCTATCTTCACTTTATGGTCACTTCCAACATTAGAGCGATTGATGACAATACAATTGCAGAATATGGTCTTGTCACTTGACATGATATAGTCAATTTCGCTTGTTTACCCATGTCCATTTTCTGCTAGCCTTTTTCTTGTAAAATGAGGTCATGATATAAAGTTCCTGTCCTTCGGCAAAATCTGTCCCTGAAGGACAGGAACTTCTGCTTTCTTTTACTACAATTATTCAAATTCTATTTGCAGGATCTTTGTATTTTGTGATTTTTCTCCCTTTCTTCTTAATTCTACTTTTCTATGCATTTGCTTTTAAGGCTTGGTCTTATGCAGCTTTGTCTCTTTCTTCAACTTTCCTGCTGTCAGGCATTGCCCAATCTTGTTACTATCTGCTTTGCCTGCTGTTTTGTTTAATTTAATGGCCATGTAATACATTGTCTTTCCATATCTCTTTTATGTTCTTCATTTGGTCATTCTTGTACGCCGCTTTGGTCTCTCTAGTATTCAGTAAGCCTTCCTGGTATTCTAGCTTCAGTGTATTTTCTTCACTACCCTTCAGATATTTTTCCAATGCTCTTTTTCTTCTTCTTCTATCATCAGAGCTACTTGCAACGTTCCTCATCCACTCATTTTCTTGGTAAGTAGAGTTTCTCAACATTGGTATATGGATGAAGGACATGAATCATTTTCATTTTCTATCTGGTGTTCCTATCCAGGGCCTTTAGTTCTTCTAGAGTCCAGCCCACTGTTCCAGCTTTGTATCTAATGACTGGAATTGCCCTGGCACTGAATTGCCTTGATGGTATTTCCTCCACTGAGTTTGAACTTTAGGATCTTCTTCACTCTCTTCATGTATTCACTTCTAACATTTTTCTTGACTTCAGTGTGCTTGATGTTATCAACTTGAAGGATCATCAAATAATGATCATCTTCATCCAGACTATTGGTGTTATTTCCATAGGGTATGTTGATTCCTTCAGTTTTCACTATTTTTCTCCATTTGATGGTGAGGGTGGCACATTTGTCCAATCCAAACTCCACTGCAATTTCTTGGCTGTATATACAGACAGTGTCCAGCTGTTATTCTATTTCAGATGGGCTTATTCCATGCAGTTTCAGATTGTCCCTCTAAAGGATATAGGGTAGCCTGGCAGATGTTTTGATGTTTGAGAGACATGGCCTGAGTTATTCAGTATTTTTGACAGAGGAATCAGTGCAATGACAAATAGTAATGGTAATACGAATCTCCCTGAAATATTCCGCTCTTGATACTAACCTCTCTCATTCTCTCACCATTGATTTGTAATATCTTCCATTGTGCCATAGACCTTAGGCAAAGCTTCTGCTGTTTCTTTTGACTTGTGTTATTTTTAGGACTTGATTATCCAATCATGTGGCATGGAATCTAGTAAAAAAGCCAAGAAGTGCCATCTTGTAATAAATCCATGCTACATTCAATTTGGTCTTGTTTTTCTTCCAGTTTCCCAGAACCCCCTTGTCAACCAGGAACTGAATTTTTGTTCCTCTATTGTTGGGGCGGTTTCCTTTCTGCTCAGGTGGAAATAACTATTTCTCAGCTAGACTTATTGGACCGTATCAATTATCACATGTTAGCAATTTGAAAGTTGTTTGTAAGCAGGTAATTGGCATGTAGTTGCAAGGTGTTCCCATTTTGCTGGATTTTTCCAGTCAGATTTTTCAACCAAAAACCATGCAGTTCATCTTCATCTGGTGCTGATCAATTATTGATCTTCTTTGCTTTTTTTTCCACCACCATTTCTGCTGCTATTACAAATTCTTTCATTCCAACCTTTTTTAAAAATTCTTATCCACCCGCTTTAGCCAAGCTGTTGTCTTATCATATTTCTTTGGCTTATCCCATGTCTGCATCAGTGATGATTTTTTTTACTGTGGGTGTGGCTTGGTGGGCATGGCTTGGTGGACATGGCAGGGGAAGGATACTGCAAAATCCCCATTCCTTCCCCCCTCCTGGGGGAAGGATATTGCAAAGTCTCCATTCCCACTCCACTCTGGGGCCAGCCAGAGGTGGTATTTGCCGGTTCTCCAAACTGCTCAAAATTTCCGCTACCGGTTCTCCAGAATCTGTCAGATTTCACCCCTGGTCTGCATCCAGAATTGTGCTGTGCCTTCCTTGTCAAGTGTTGATTGTTTCAATGCAATCTCTCAATTGATGGATTGGTAGAAATGTTTCTGACTGGATTGAAATTGGAGATTTTGCCTGTAATGTGGAATTGGAAGATTCTGCTGATCTTCTTGGGTGTAGTTGTTATTTGCTGCTTTATTATTTCCAATTATTTCTAGATCTTCCTTGTTTTTAGGTTATATTTCTTGATCCAGTATTATTTGGTCTTGTTCTTCGGGTTCTGTTCTTTCATCTGTTTTACCGTGCTTGCATATGATCACAGCTTGCCGATCTTATTTTCCAACCCAATCTTCCATTTTGGTAGTGTACCATTTAGCTGACTTTCCTCTTTATTGATTTTGCATCCCAGGTATTCAGCTGTAACTGCAGCTATGCTTTATATTAGTTGGATGTTTCTTGCAGTGAGCTTGTGTTTATATTTGCTATTACAGTATTGGTATCTTTCAATGCTTGTGCTAGCTGTTACTTTGGAACTTCTTTGGAGGCTTCAGTGCAGGCAACATATTCTGTGTTTTTGTGAGATGCTCAGTGATTCTTTGTTTCAATTCTTTTACTACTTTCATGAGAGAGCTTTGTGGTTTCTGAGGTAAAGAATAGGGTCCTGGTTTCCAAATATAAACAATTCAATAGCTGTGCTGGCTTTTTCTACTGTCAACTCCCCTTGGTTTGCCTTCACAATTTGAGTTACTTCTGCTAAGGCTGCTGGCCCTGGTTAATCAGTCAAAAGCCATGATTCCTGGACATTTCTCACCAAATGTCCAGGAACTCCAAAACCTAACACAGTTCCTGTAACCTGGGCAATGACCAAGCTTTTAATTACATCTTACAATATTTTTACGGCAGAGACACTGTTGGTCTGACTCCTTTAGTGATGAGGAGGTTGGACATTTGGCCAGATGGAACGTATTAACTTGGCTGGAATGGATATTGCCCAAAGGATGCCTGACGTCTTTCATTTGGGTGTTCTTGAGTTCTTCTTTCTTAACATCCCAGGTACTCAGGACAGAACTTGCAGGGCATGACCACCTGCATCACATACAAATGGCTGGAAGCCTTTTCCTCACTTTGATCTCCAGACAAGAAGGGGATTCCAAAAGCAATTTCTTCAGGAGCATCATTGGTGGTGAAAGAGAATTTTCCTAATAAAGGTAGTCATCATGTTACAATTTCAAATGGGATGAAATTTGGACCAATTGGGCTGCTGTTGTTCAATGAAGAGGTGCAAAAACTGATGCCACATGACTTCATCTCTTAGCCACAGCAATCCAGCCAGTCCTGGTTGTCCCAGGTTAGATTAAGCCATAAGCAGAGGGAGTCCCAAAATGGAGTACAGGTGTCTTTGAATTCACTGAAATAGATTAAGAAGTAGGTTAGTATAGAATCATGTTAGTACAATCCTGTATTTGAGGAGAAACCAGATCTTCCTATTTTGAAAATATATTAAATATTTCACTGAAAAAAACAACTAACACATTAAATTAGGTTGACTCAGCCTTCCATCCTTCCGAGGTGGGTAAAATGAGGACCCAGATTGTTGGGGGCAATAGACTGACTCTGTAAACTGCTTAAAGAGGGCTGTAAAGCATTGTGAAGTGGTATAGTGCTATTGCTATCACAGCAATTTTATCCAATGAAAACTAGCCAAATTGAAAGATACAATAATTTAAGTTGATGAATAATGTATCAACAAAATTTAGCAGGCAGAATATTAGCAAAATTTTTAATCACATTGACCTTTGGAACAATTCATCCAAGCATATCAAGACAAACTAAATTCTATTTCTAATGCCACAAGAGAGTGCATTTTATCTAAAAGATCAAGATCACATGAAGTGTTAATACCACTTTATAATGCCTTGGTAAGGCCATACTTGGAATACTGCATTCAGTTTTGGTCGCCACGATGTAAAAAAGATGCTGAGACTCTAGAAAGAGTGCAGAGAAGAGCAACAAAGATGATTAGGGGACTGGAGGCTAAAACATATGAAGAACGATTGCAGGAACTGGGTATGTCTAGTTTAATAAAAAGAAGGACTAGGGGAGACATGATAGCAGTGTTCCAATATCTCAGGGGTTGCCACAAAGAAGAGGGAGTCGGGCTGTTCTCCAAAGCACCTGAAAATAGAACAAGAAGCAATGGGTGGAAACTAATCAAGGAGAGAAGCAACTTAGAACTAAGGAGAAATTTCCTGACAGTTAGAACAATTAGTAAGTGGAACAATTTGCCTGCAGAAGTTGTAAATGCTCCAACACTAGAATTTTTTTTTTAAAATCTCTTATTTCATGACTGAATTTTATAGTTAACTATGGGCCATCCTTGGCTCTTCCATATCCTTGGTATAGAATACTGACGAATTTGAAAATCTCGGAAAAATTCATGGAAAAGTAGAGAGAAATTTGTCTTCACTTTTTTTGCATGACTCCTATTTAACTCTCCTATGAAACAACTGCTTCCCAATATGTTTATTTCAGATTTGTTCAATGTACATGGCATTTCATCTTTGTGTATGTTGTATTTGGTTAAACATTTTTGGATAGATATTTTTATTTATTTATTTTATTTTGTCACAACAATATATGTAGGTATCATACAAAAAGATTATATAGTAAATAAACACATATATGAGTAAATATAAGGAGGTATAAGCATATATATAGGAAGAAGAAAAGAAAAACAATAGGACAGGAACGGTAGGCATGTTTGTGCGCTTATGCCCGCCCCTTATGGTCCTCTTAGAAATGGGGTGAGGTCAATAGTAGAAAGTTTTTGGATAAAACTTTTACGATTATGGGAAGAGACCACAGAGTCAGGTAAAGTATTCCAAGCACTGATGATTCTGTTACAGAAGTCATATTTTCTGCAATCTAGATTAAAGCGGTTGACATTAAGTTTAAATCTATTAGTTGCTCTAGTATTATTGCAATTAAAGCTGAAGTAGTCTTTAACAGGAAGGACATTACAATAGATGATTCTGTGAGTTAAGCTTAGGTCTTGTCGAAGGCGACGGAGTTCCAAGTTTTCTAAGCCTAGGATTTCAAGTCTGGTGGGATAGGGTATTTTATTGTTTTCAGAGGAATGGAGAACTCTTCTTGTAAAATATTTCTGGACATATATCAGGTATATACATATAGATATACCTGAGAAATCCTGGGAATATTCTTAGACTCTAATTGCTCTTGTCTTTCTCTCTCTTCACGAACGTGGAAGATTTTGCTGTTGTAGCCGAAATGTAGATAGTAACAAAAATGTAAGTTAATCATGAAACACCCCAATATGAAGTTTTAATTTAACATTTCTAGAAGTTTTTCCATTTAATTCACTAGACGACTTTAAATATGAATTTCAGTGGTGCTCTTTAATTTTATTTTTAAAGCTTTCTGAAAGTAGGGGTCCATTCACTTACAATATAGCTGTCAGTCGAATGGCTTTTCTCCCAGTCCCTCAAACTGCAAGGAAAACTCTTAGTGTGTAGTGTAAATCTAATCTCATGACTGCTGAGGCCTTCTCATTCTGAAATCAATCCCTATTTTAAAATGGCAAAGAAATGTTGGGACTCATACTTCAGTCCACTTGTTTTAACAGCAGCAAATATTAAACACTTGGCATATAAAAATCTTGGTGCTCAGATAACTGCAAGTCCTGATGAGTTTATTTTAAAAGGGCAATGGTATAGTGTTATTTTCTGCATTATTGTTTATCAATTAAAGCTTAAAAAGTATAAGCATTACTTTAGCATTCAGACTCAGAAATATTAACCATATTCAGAATGATACAAAGACATTTATCAAAATACTTACTCCGTCTCCACTACGATCCGTGGTTGGGAATCGTCATCTTCTTGATTGTAATACAAAGTAACCCGGTTGCCCTCGACACCTAGATATAAAAGAATAACCATTGTGTTGCAAAATTGATTTTATTTTTACTACCAAACGTTGCATGATAACTTTTCTACAGAATGAAAATATGTAATGTCTTAAAAACTGTTATCATTTACCTTTTTTTTTTCTTTTTTTCTTTTTCTTTTTTGCATTTATATCCCGCCCTTCTCCGAAGACTCAGGGCGGCTTACACTATGTCAAGCAATAGTCTTCATCCATTTGTATACTATATACAGAGTCAACTTATTGCCCCCCAACAATCTGGGTCCTCATTTTACCTACCTTATAAAGGATGGAAGGCTGAGTCAACCTTGGGCCTGGTGGGACTTGAACCTGCAATATACCTTTTATATGCAATCAGGTGTTTCTTTTGGACTGTTTTCTTGCAGAGACTGAAAAGTGTTAAACAAATATTTTAGAACGAAGTAGAAAGTCATCAACTGAAACAAGTCAATTTGTCTCCAAGAAACAGAAGGGCAAATCTTACCGTCTTAGTCTTCCCCAGATGGGTAGAGATACGAGATGGGAGCAGACGTCATCAATTGTCTGCTCCGGAGTCCTTACCAATTCTTTTTTCTTCTCAGTTTCTTTTTGAGACCTCCTGTAAATAGAAATTGATGAAGTACAATCAAACTTAACTTTTAATGATAAAATTTATCATTAAATTTATAAATTTATTAATTATAAAATCTCACTTAAAGAGGTTGTTCTAATTTCTTACTATCATGTATGATACTTACAGTCTTCATTCTGCTGGTGACTTTCTGGTACTTTTCATATTTGTCCCTTAGCACCTCATACTACATTTGCTCTCTGTTAACATTTCCTGGCAAAAAAATAAAAGAACTAGGACTTGTACAGTCAAATTTAAGATGAAATAAATCACTTTTCTTTTTTAGAATGAAAACAATTAAAAAGCTGTTAAGCTTCACGTCTAGCCAACTGCAGAGATACTGTAGCTGAAGTTGTCTTTAGTTTCTCTGCTGTTAAAGTGATGTTTTAATGGCACTCTTCTTCCAAGATAAACCTTGCTGTAAAAACAATTGACAGTGTCTCCAAGATAGTGTTGATAACAACATGGTCTGAAGCTAGGATCCTCCCATCTCTAGTTTGATGTAAGGTGATTCTGGGCCTTATGACTACTTGTTGTATGGATTTTATGCAGCTGTTTGTAAATTGTCAAGACTTCTTATGGAGTCAGCAGTATAAAAATGCTATTAAATCAAATCAGCCTGAGCCAGCTTCTATCCATCTTTCATCTGATCCAGTTATAAGAGAAGATATTGCTACAACTACTGTTCTGGTTCCACTGTTGTGTATAGTGAAGTTAAATTGACAAGCAACATAAGATTCAATCTCAGCTTCTTCATTTAGTGCCTAACAGCCCCAAACACTCAGTCAAGATTTCACTCTATCCTTGGCACATCCCTGGGATATGCACTTGGTTTTCCTCAGTATATCAGTGATCCTACATCCAAAACTGAGGGATGATCTCCCCTCAGCCACTTCATGTACTCAAGTGAGCAGCCACTGGATGACTTCTCCTCTCCTCTCTTATTTCCAATAACTGGTACAACCCACTCGGGACATAGCAGAATTACAAGTTGCTCTCAACTTCCTACCCTTGTAAGCAGTAAAGGATGTTTTGGTGAATAATACTGAAGTCCCTAGAAATGTAAAGACTCAAGAAAGATGCACTTCCCCAACCAGGTCCTGAACCGGTTACCCACCAGCAAACAATGCTGTTTCTGCCCAAGTCTTGAGCCCCACCATTTTTTCAACAATTTCTCTAAAGAAATTGCCAAAGAAGCAGATAGAATTTTGAATCCTGAACTAATCCTAGAGTTGCACATGCAAGTTGGCAAGTAAATAAACAAAACAGAGAATCTCTTACCTCAAAGAGGAGTTTCCCCGCATAATAGAGGAATGTCTCCATCCCTAATGCCCTAAACTAAACTAAACTAAACTTAAATAAATAAATAAGCAAATAACTAAGTAAATAAATATTATGTGCAATCTAAGTAAACAAGTAGATTAAATAAGGTAAATAAGGTAATACTGAAAAGTTAAACAAAGCCAAAACCTGATCTAAGTTACTGCTAGTCAACTGAGAAAATTTGTCAGTGAGCAACTTTCATTCAACCCACCCAAAGATTTTATTTACTTCCCCTTTGTGAGCTCATCAACCTCTCAGCACCATTATGAAGCATCACCTCACAAAGGAAAAGCAAAGCAAACTGATGGGCTGAATGAAGGCTACTCAGAACTTTATTTGTTTTTCAATATTTCAATATTTTTCAATATTGGTAAAAATGTCAGTACAAAATCCTGTTGATGTGTTTGGTGGAATCAGAGAATTAGCTAACAAGAAAAATGCCATTGAAAAATTAGTGCCACTGAAGAAAGCAGGGAGATCTCTGGAGAAATATGCACAATTTAGAAAGGAAAATGGTGCAGAGGAGAGAATTGGAGCGATTCTATGCTTGGCAGAGTAAACTACAGTAGGACTCTTGCTCCACCCTCCTCTACCTGCCTTTTACTCTTGGGAAAAACAAACTTCAAGACAAACACAATATTCAAACTTAATTCAGCAGCAGCCCTTTATTTTCTGCCTGAGCTGTTGAGATACATACTGCAAAATGTTGCATGACCGTTATTTACTGTGAAACGATGTACTTTTCTTCCTGTTTTTCTGTCCACAGCAGAGCCTTTTGGATGATCAGAATAAGTGACAGGAAATCTGTTACGTTTAGGGAGTGTCTGTGTATTGAGCATTAAAATAGAAAGCATTCCTATGATAAGCTGAGTCATGATGATGTCATTATTTAATCCATACAACACACTGAATCTTAATTGGTGGGTTTATGCAACAATCCAAAACTTGTGTTTATTAGCTAGTTTGTGGGACAGAATGTGATACCTATTTATGGTGCCCAACCAGGGGTGAAATGCTCCCGGTTCGGACCAGATCACCTGATCCGGTAGCGATGGCGGTAGGTGGATCGGAGAACTGGTAGCAAAAATCCCTTCCCCCCCCCTGCCCATGCCCAGCTGAGCTGCGCGATCATCAGAGGTTTTTTGTTTGTTTTTTCTTTTAAAAGCATTTTTTCTTGTGCCAAAAAATTGCTTTTAAAAGTTAAAAAAAAAGCCTCTGATGATCACGCGGCTCAGCTGGGATCGTCAGAACCTTTTAAAAGCATTTTTTCTACAACCTCTTTGGCCAAAGAGGCTGTAAAAATGCTTTTAAAAGGTTCTGGCGATCAGGCAACTTTGCTGGGATCGTCAGAACCCTTTAAAAGCATGTTTTCTACAAACTCTTCGGCCGAAAAGATTGTAGAAAAAATGCTTTTAAAAGTTAAAAAAAAGGGGGGAAATGGCCACGCCCACCCAGTCACATTACCCCACCACCAAGCCATGCCCACAGAACCAGTAGTAACAAATTTTACATTTCACCCCTGTGCCCAACCCACACCAAATTAGATAAGGCTGGATGACCAATAGCCTGAACTGTTTTTTTTTTAATTATTATTGACTGAATGCAAAAAACAAAGGAAAATAAACAAATTATAAAATTAAAAAAGGTGTAAAAGAGAAGGAACAAACACACAAGATGTATATTTACAGACAACAAATTGATGCCATAGTTCGTTGCAGACATCCATAGCTGATCTCTAATAATCAATTTTTTGAGGTCATGTTTGCATTTCTGGTGCTGAACAATAAGTCTTTTGATTCTAAATCTATTTTCTTTGTCAAAAAGTAAAAAAAAAGTGTTAATTTCACTGCATCTCCAATAACAGTTAAGATCATTTCAAATTGAAAAAGGCTGTAATTAAAAAATTCAAACTGTTTAATTTTTTTTTTAAATATATATTATTGGTTAAAGCATGGAAGCAAAGCAAAAACAAACAAAAAAAAGAATTATGTGTATATATCTAAAGAACCTTAAAAAATTAAAAAGCAAAACAAAAGGGAATTTTAAGATAAATAAAAAGAGCATTCTAGAAGCAACTTTCCCTTTCTCCAAAACCCTTTTTCCCCAGCTGCTAATTGTTACTTTGTATTTTTTAATCCTACTTTGGACATTATTAACTCATATCTGTTTGGATCACATTAATCATTATTATTAATGAAACAAGTTCCCCTGTGCATTTTCCCATTCATACAGAATCATAATTTAAATCTGATCATAAAGAACATTTTCTCCAACTTATGCCATTATAGCTTAAAATAGCAGCAGCTTTCCTTTCTCTCACTCACTTCCAGACCAGTTCAGGACTACAAAAAAATGATATGACAATGTCAAACATAACAAAGCAATTAAGTTCACAGCATTTTGTCTGTCACCAATAACATCAGCGGGACTCTTTGGTTTTGGTTTGTTTTTTTACTTCCCAAAAGTCATCTCTCATCATTCTGTTTTCCAGAGTCCAAGGTGTTGGTCTGCTTTTCTTCAAATTTGCGGAAGCAAAGCCTAAGAGGGATAGTAGCTAATTGTTTCCAGATCCTTTATTGCTTTGAGGGGGAAAGTGCTGCCTCTGCTCTCTTCTACCTTTAACAGGGTTACTTTAGATCTGCATTAAAAGGCTTTGTCCATTAATTTAAGAGCCTCTATATACAATACAATGGGAGGATTGGATTGACTGTGCTGTTCTGCCATGTTTTGTGGTCCAAGTCAATAAAAAGGGACGAAAGACGAAGAAATAAGCCCAGAATAGCCCATATAAGTTAGGAATATTTGCTTCCCTTTTTCCTTTCCACTCCATTCTTTTCTGAGCTCATTTTGGCCTCAATGATTTCCCTAACCTTTGCCTACACTCGGATGTTGCCCTTCGGTCATGGCTTGGTGCAGCAAGCGGAGTGGTTGCAGCGGGATTGTGGCAGATATGGAATTCAGTACTTTGAAATAGGATGCCATTGTCACAGTGGTGGGATTCCAATTTTTTTAACAACTGGTTCTGTGGGCGTGGCTTATTTTGGGGTGTGGCTAGCTAGTCATGTGACTGGGTGGCGTGGCTGGCTGGTCATGTGACTGGGTGGGTGTGGCTAGCTGGTCATGTGACCAGATGGCCATGGCTATGGGCATAGAAACTACTCAGAGGGCTAAAATGTCATTTCTGACCAGTCCTCGCACTTTTGACCGGTCCTCACACTTATGTCCATCCTCACATTAATGCCCATTGCAGCATTTTTAGCAACCATGTCACTCATTTCACAACTGCTTCTCTTCACCACAGTTACAAGATAGGGGGCAAAATGTAAAATGTGAGGACAGTCGTAGGTGTGAGGACCGGTCAAAAGTGTGAGGACAGGTCAAAAATAACTTTTTCAGCCCTCTGAGTAGTCCCTATGCACAAAATGCTGCAAACAGGCATAAATGATGACCGGTCATAAGTGTGAGGACTGGTCAAAAGTGCGAGAACCTGTCAGCAATCACTTTTTTCAGCCCTCTGGGTAGTCCCTATGTGCAAGGGACTACTCAGAGGGCTGAAAAAATTATTTTTGACCTGTCCTTGCACTTTTGACCAGTCCTCGCACTCCCGACTGTCCTCACATTTTACGTTTTGCACTCTATCTTGTAACCGTAGTGAAGAGAAGCAGTTGTGAAATGAGTGACACGGTTAAGAATGCTGCAACAGGCATAAATGTGAAGATGGTCATAAATGTGAGGTCTGTTCAAAGGTGTCAGAACCTATCAGAAATCACTTTTTTCAGCCCTCTTGGTAATCCCTATGCACATAGGGACTACCCAGAGGACTGAAAAAAGTTATTTCTGACAGGTTCTCACTTTTGACCAGTCCTCACACTTATGACCGGTCATCATTTATGCCTGTTGCAGCATTTTTAATAACCATGTCACTCATGTCACAACTGCGGTGCTTCATGTGACCGGATGGGCGTGGCCAGGTGGTCATGTAACATAGCTTCTTTGCCCTAATGACAGTTTGCTGCAATGTTCGTAAGTGTGAAAAATGGTCATAAGTCACTTTTTCAGTGCCATGCTTGTTAAACCAATTACCAGAACAAATCCATTCTCCCTCCCTCTTTCTCTCCATCTCTTTCTCCTCCTTCTATCCTTCATCTCTCTTTCTCTCCTTCATCATTTTCTGCCCCCCTTTCTCTCCATCACTCTTTCTCCAGATGGGGCAGGGTAGGCTGGCGCTGCGTGGGTGGGAGGCGGCCGCAGGACAGTCCTGCTGGGTGGGCAGCAGGCCAAGGCGATTGACACACGCTTCGCTGGCCACCCGATCCAAGCTCCTTGCTGGCCGCGCTTTAATCGCTGGCTAGAGAGAGGCTTGGATGCAGGCGGACCGGGGAGGGAGGATTAGCAGGCCACCAGCCGCGCGAGGGAGGCTGAGTGCCTTTGAAGTGATGGCAAACGCGGGGGAAGGGCTTCTTGCCCCCTCACAGAAGCCCGCAGCCAGCGCCCCTCGTCCCCATAGAAACACCTCCCGGTTTAAAGGCCCCTCTCCGCAGACTCCCAAGCCCTGCCCTCCACCTCTCATTCCCAAATCCCCCACTCCCCTCCCCAACAGTCCTGGTGGGGGGGAAATCACTCACCGGCCCCCTCCCCCTGCAGGCCCAAGGCGACTCCCTCGCCCCCCCCCCCGCGTGGTTGGCTTGGTTGGCTTTGGTTTTGAAACTAAGTTCCGAACGGGCAAGATGCAGGAGGAGCCAGGCCTGCGCCCCGTGACGTGTTTCCAGAAACCGGTAACGCTGCAAAAAACCACGTGACAGGGAGGGAGGCCAGGGCTACCACGGCGTGTGGAGAGACACCCCCCCATCTACCCCACCCCCCAGTCAAGTAAGGATCACGTGAGCCCAGGAATTCTGCTCGCGATCGGTGCAGAAGAGGAGGAGCAAAGGAAGGGCCACGTGGCCAGCGAGGCGCTTTAATCACTGGCTAGAGAGACACTTGCATGCAGGCAGGCTTCTGTCGGTGGCCGCAGGGCGCTTGGATCGGGTGCGCTGCCAAGCCGAACCGTTTGTTAAATTGCCGGTTTGCCCCCCCCTTGCCCCTCCCCTCCCCACCATTATTTACTGGTGTCGGGTGGGCAGGGAGGTGCATGGATCCTCTGCCCACTTACCCGACACCGGCAAGTAATGGTGGGGAGGGGAGGGGCAAGGGGCAAGGCGAACCGGCAATTTAACAAACCGTTTGGCCGAACCGTCTAGAACCGGCAGAATCACATCACTGCACTGTCATCAGTTGGGGTTCAAGTTGAACCAAGTGGTTATTCCCCCTTGCTTAAAATGGACATTCATAAACAGATAGCATATATGTTATATGAAATATGTATGTTTGTCTATCAGAGGTGGGGAACTATGGCCCCTTTATGATTTGTGGACTTCAACTCCCAAAATTGAACTCATGGCTGCCTCAGGAATTCTGGGAGTTGAACTCCACATGTCAGGAAAGGGCCATAGTTCCCGCACCCTGCCTTAAAGAAATGATTGATGTCACAGAGAGAAACACCTCAGACAGATTGAACAAGAGATTTAATAGTAAAGGTTAAATAATGATCGGAGTGATTGCGTTCTTAACTTTTGATCCCTGGGTGGAATGAACTTTATTCACGTGTTTTCCCCTCACTCTTCTTTGAGTAAAACCATTGGGCCAAACCTTTTCACAGCTCTTTTTTCCACTATTAGCAACAAATAGGGTTACTCTGAGCCAGTTTACAAGATGAAGAGATATTAGAGCTGTCATTCCTCTTGTGAAAGAAAAGGAAAACGGTGGCTGTTAGCAGCCAGCAAAGCAAAAATTCCCGCTTTCTTGGTTGTTGGCAGCTACAAAAGGGCCATTCAATATAGAAAGCAGTACAGGATTTGCCATAAAAACCTATATATATATCTATTTTCTTAACCAGAATCGAGTTAAAGGACTACCGCTGCTTTGAGGAGGGGTGCATGCCGTAGAGCAGGGGTGTCAAACTCGTGGCATCACATGACGTATCAGGACTTTTATTCGCTTTGCTAAACTGGGTGTGGGCGTGGCCAGCGGGTGATGCATCTGGCTCGCAGGCCACGAGTTTTGACAGCCCTGCCCTAGAGCAATGACAAGCTGATCCTATCATTGCTCCTGTACTGGCTGAATTTAGCCCTGCAAGTTGACAGCTTACTGATTCAGCTCTCTATCAGAAAAATAAGCTTATGTATTGCATTTGCATGACTAAGTAATCTATAGTAAGACGTCTATGGAGATTCTCAGTCATCCAGGTCATAGTTGTCCCAAAGGTGCTTTTTTTGGACTTTCTGGTTTTTCTTTGAAGACGTTTCGCTTCTCATCCAAGAAGCTTCTTTAGCTTCTACAGCAAGATCCTCCTTAACTGAACTCCATAAACCTTCCTAAAAGGGTCCTCCTCTACTTGCAAGCAGTTAATTCAGCATATCCTGACTCCAAATGTTAGGTCCACCAGAGCCCTGTGGCTCAGAATGCCCCCTGAAGGGAAGAGGCCGCAGACAGCCATGGAGCAGTCAGCCAAATTTAACAGAACAGTGCTGCCTGCACACTAAGGGACTCGGCTTCCTACTGCTTTAAGTGAAGATTCAGAAGCTATAGCTGGAACAGAAGGCAGTGGCGTGGGCAGTTCTTGGGGCCCCTGAAATGGCTGTTACTGCTTCATGAACTGCACTGGGTGCTGGTCTGTTTCCAGGTACATTTCAAGGTGTTTGTCATCATCTACATGATATGAGTCCAGTCTACTTGAGGAAATGTCTCATTCTGATGGGACTGGTCTGTCCCATTTGCCTTGGTAGAGGAAGCAAACTATGGATCTTGTCAGCCAAGGAATTTCGACTGGCAGGATCCAGTAGAACCTTCTCTGTCATGGTTTCTGCCCACTGGAACCTCTTATGCCCTGAGGTGAGATTGGCTGCTACTTCCTGATGTTTCGAAAGAGCCTCAAGACTTGAGGTGGTGACTAATTAAAATTCAACGCCACCTGCCCCCCTTCCTCTGTGTCCAGCTTCCTTCTTTGCCATCTTGTCTCCTTGGTTTTTATCATTTAATGTTTTTATTTGCAATGTTTTTATAATGGATGATTTTAATGTTTTTCAATGTGTTTATGTCATAAGGCACCCAGAGTTGTTGGATATAAGATGGGCAGCAAATACATTTTATGAATGAATGAATGAAATCTTTGTGTGAAAATTGTTCCTCATGGAGTAAATTAGAATATAAAACCAGAGCAACTTTAATTACACAAACTAAGGGGTGCTCAGAAGATACGTGCCTTAGTAGGAGGTATTTTTTACTTTTTCCCAAGCTAGTTTGGGAAGGGAATAGGAAAGAATGATACATCTAAATCCATCTTTGTGAAACATAGACCCTAAAGCTGGATCTATGGCTCCCCATTAACAAAAGGGTTTGCTTTTGCCAGAGCAAAAGCCATCCTGAGTGAACCTACCACTCAATGTACACCTAAAATTAAAACATAACCATTATCAAAACGATCAAGGGACTCAGGAGTTTTACTTGTCCTCTTTATTCAAGTATTTCACAGCAGTTATATTACAAATTACAGTAATATGTTCAAAATATCCAGAATTTTAAAAAATTAAATAATTTACTTAACTAATGCAAATAAAATCAAGATGCAAAAAAGCGTAACACAATTCTCTGAATACAACTTATAGAATCCAAGATTTATTATAGCTGATGAAGTAAATCTTATTTTATCAAAAAACAGACACACATGAATAACCCAAAAGACATCCCCACTTCTGAAGTAAACCAATGTACAATACAGAAAAAAGCAGGTACAAGCTCCAATTCAAGCTTAATGTTGAATTCATATAAAAGGGAGAGAATTATGAGTTGCTGCACATATCCAAATATGACCTCCAACTTAACAAAAACTAAAAGAAAAAAACAAAGAAAACATGGGAATGTAAATTGTTAGCAAAATGAAAACAAAACAAAACCAATCACCCAGTTATCCTATAATAAATACATTGGCATATGAGAAAACTCAAATAAGACTGAAAACACAAAACATAAATTAATCACAGCTGAAATTCAAGCTTGCAAACACAATTAACTCCACAGCCATGGTTATCTTAGAGCAGTTTCATCATTATCCCCACAGAAATTTAACCTCCGCCTGGCCTAGGATGTGGCCTTGCACAGGAGTTCATTGGTGATTCATAACAAGATACAGGAATTGAATTTATTGCCAATTCTCTGTGGCAGAACAAGAACAAAAACACAAAGAGAGGTGACCTGACAACATGAATAGAATAACAGGTTTAACTCTACAATTGCTAAGCTATTAATAAAGAAAAGCAATACATGGTTAGTGTGGTTTTGGAGCCAGAAGGATGGATATATAATTTTATTCATGTTGCCAACTAACACATTTATAGAAGCTAATTCTTCTCAAAAATCTATAACAATTAGAGGAAGTTCCTCACTTTTTTTTAATCAACATTCAAAACTACAAATATTTTTCCCCTCAGCTGATAAACTGGAAGCATTTTTAATGCCAGACTTGAATTTAAGATGCTCTTTTGAAAATTATTTGACAATTATTTTAAAGGATTTAAACTTGTACAAATTTAACAACCTGTTAAAAATGTATGCAGTTTTTTCTTTTCACAAGTGCTGCTGCTACTTGAACTAAAGAATCGCTGAACTACAATATCTTAAAAAATGCTGCAAGAACCTGAGACTTGCAAAAAATCGTTTTACCAGAAACTTGCTACAAAAAATCTGCTACATTTTATTTCTGAAAGTTTTATAACAATCCTCATCATAATACAAAATGCTAATGGACTGACAGCGAAATGGCCTAAGCAGATATAATGGCAATAAATATTAACAGAAAAATGAGAAAGTTCCCGCAATCAAGTTTCTAAAATGAAGTACTAATTTAAAAGGTTTTGAGTTTAATCGCACTTTCCCACCTAAAAATACAGCATTTCTACAGAAGTCATGTTCAGAATAGCATCCCTCAATGCCTCTCAGGAACCCAAGAGCCGGCTAGCAAGTGAGGTTGGCCTGGGGAGGCTCAGTTAGAAGGATCAGGCTTGGATGTCAACTTGCAAAGAAAAGGAACTACTGGTGTAGCCGATAGCCAGAGCCTGATTCTCAGCTGCAGCCGGCACACGGGGTGACAAGTACCTTAAGCTTCAGCATGTAAACGGCAGCAGGACAGATTACAACCTCCCGTAAACACTGTTGGTAACTCAAATACAAAAACGCTGAGGTAGCTAAGCATCTCTGCTGTAGTCCAACATTGGGTGATTTCATTTTTGCTTCTTGGAAGCAAAACACAATGAATTGCATATGGGGGGGGGGGCGCTGTACTCCCTCAACTAGAGTTTATATTATAAAGGGATATTAATTTATAGATGACACTAAGACCAAAAGAAGCCATGGGACCATGCTGATCTTTACATGTTGATCTGAAACCAATCATGGGTGAAGCAGATTGTTGGCTGCCTGGAATGTCCTCTTCCTTTTAATTCCTAAAATAGGAAAAGTGTCTGAAAACATTCAACTATCACTGAACTCTGGAGAACGGCAATATTTCAGGAGCTAATTCAGAGGTTCAAGAACTAACCATTTAAGGCTACTTGGTCATTTCCCCTTTAATACTGTCCCAAAATGAATTGGGGTGAATCAGTTTGGTCTAATTCATATGCAGATGAAGGACTGCAGGACCAACTTGCCTTTCCTGTCTATGACCACGCAGCAAATCTTCGCTTCCACATTAATGGAAGTTTAGAAAGAAACCTGTTTTTAAGGACTTTGAACAAATAAAATGGAGCAACATAAAAAAAAACCAAAAAAAAACAACCCCACACTACATCCACCTTAAATATCCACAGTGAGACTTTTTTTTAAGGAGTATAAGGTTGTTTTAGAAATGAATACATCTTATCATTTAGAGATAATATGAATTAAACTTATTTTCATAATTTGGATTATCTGAAGAGCAACAGAGAAATGTTAAAACATAATACTGGCTGACATTTGACAGTGCAGGAACCTGAAACTGTTCTTTGGGAACACAGGCTTTTAAAAATAACTAACTCTGTCATTGGCTACAATCTCAACTTCTTAATAACTTCCTCCTCCTCTTTCTCCACCATCACCACTGACTAAAAAGGCACATTGAAGGCAGCTCTAAAGAGCCTCATCTTCATATTATTGTATACCAAAGTCAATTCCTTTGTACCACAATTCTTCACTGCCTGCTTTAAAAACAGGCTTCTGTCCTTTACCTCAGTGAAGAAAAAAGAAAGAAAAGCAAAAACAAAAAAAAATCTTGGAAATTGCCCACTTAAATAATCAGATCTGCTCTATCCAGTTTGTGGGTGTTTTGTCAGCCTGCTCCGTTTTGCCTGAAACTTCTCATAAGATAACACATGTAGACAGCAGAAATGAAAGCAGTTTCTGTAGCACCAAAAATCTCTGTGTTGTGGCATTATATTCTTTATTTATATCAAGATACAAATATTTTGAAGTTCTGTTTGGTTCTTGTAGGCTGGCTGGTTTCAGTTACCTGAGACGATAGCACCAAATTCATAACAGAACGTGAGACCAAGAGCGAGCATGTTAAGACCGAGGCTCTGCATATACTTGGTGCAAGTGGAAAGCGAATGGCTCAGAAGACTGCTCTCCCATGAGCAGCCAATGAAAAGACAAACCCGCACACCTTGGAGAGATGTGTTCACAGGAATGTTTCAAACATATCAACTGTTCTTTCCATTTCCTGGAAGGAAACAAGATTATTTGATTATTCATCACCAGTCAGTTAAACAATAACATTTCTCTACAAAAGTCTCAAGAAAGAGACTTCAATCTCTTTAGGGTTCTAAGAACTTCCATGCTTTTCATAGTAGTGCCAAAAACTAAGACACAATTCGCACTATAATTTGGATAAACTTTACTTAGACAAGAGCATTCAACATTAATAAAAATGACATTTTGTCTGGCTTTGTCTAGTGCGCCTTGAATGATAAATTAAATAAGAAAGTAAGTTACAATCTTTACTTCTTTTTTTTTAGAATACCGAGATAAACTTTCTCATTAATATATTTCACAAAGGATGTAATTGGATATTTTGTTTAATTTGTTTAATACTCTATTCCACAAAATCACTTCATAGATACATGTTTAATCTTGAGAAATCACACCAATGCCATTTCACTTTAGGAAAAGTAGAGAGTTATCAATCAATCAATCATGGATCCATCTTTCAATAATCACAATGGAATTAAAAACTAAATTAATTTTGCTATAGTACAGCATTCCAAAAATCAATACCATTATAACATTTTCACTACCAAATTAAAAAAATGACAATTACTGATCGCTAAAATCTTATTCTTCTTTTCCAAATAGAGCTCAAAGTGTTTAAACAACACTTCATGCAATACAACAAATTCTGGAGAAAATTTAATAGAATTGGGTGCAATATTGGAAGAAGTGCCTCTGCCCTTTATCTGTGGGATTGTGATTGTGGTGCTGATATGCAAACAATTGAACGTATTATGCAAGATTGCCCACAATATGTGTTCTCTAGAAGAACTGCATGAAGCAACACCAGATGCAATCACCTGGAGAGCTAAACTGGACATCCAATTATGTTTTGCATATAATTATTTGGACAATGTGCATATGTCTACATCTCTTCTGTCATGTTCTCATCTTATGCTAAATAAATATAAATAATATTGAATATGAAACAAAACAAGCCAAAACATTTTTTAAACGAAGTAAAGTAGTTTAAACACTTTTAAAATAACATTTGTTTTCCTGCTAGCAGAAAGCTCTCTGAGACACAACTAGCTGGGCTTGCTTTGACTTAGAGAAGATCAGATGAATCACGTACAGCATATTCTAAAAACAGGTTGCAAACTTACTTGTACAAGTTGCGATTTGTCATAATCTTTACGATGCCGATAGATGCACTGATTAAGTAGAGAGTAGAGCCTCTCCAGCTGGTCAACTGTCAAGTTGTCACTTTTTTTAACCAATAAATCGAGTAAATTCTATGAAGAGAAGTTTGGAAAAAGCTCACATTAAGTTTGAAGGCAGTGTAACATTTTGCTTTGTAACTGTTTTATGTGGTAATTATGTGATCTAAATCAGGGGTTTCCAACCTTGGTCCCTTTAACACTTGTGGACTTCAACTCCCAGAGTCCCTCAGCCAGCAAAACTGGCTGAGGAACTCTGGGAGTTAAAGTCCACAAGTCTTAAAGGGACCAAAATTGGAGACCCCTGATCTAAATTACTAGAAAATTTCTATGAATTGTCAACTGTCAACTATGTGCAGAGTTGAACAATGAGGCTTTAAAGATTTGTTTATAAATAAGATATGGGAAGAAGAGATTTTTGCTGTTGTTGCGTTTTTAGAAAAAGTGATAAACTATGGTATCAAAATTGAAGTTACATTTCCAAAGGAATTTCTTGAAAGAAATGAAGAGAAGGTTATAAAAAATAATTTGTGGGACATTGTTTGATGAAGTTAAATTACAATATTGTAATTGTTTCTGGTAATCCTTAATGGAATCTCTTCTGATTAACTTTGAATGATGATGCTTTAAAGATTTGCTTATAGATATAAGACTTGGGAAGAAAAGATTTTCTTTGCATTTTTAGAGAAATTTACTTACTAGATTAAAGTTAAAATAGTTGTTGTTATTTCTGGTAGTTCGTAATGGATTTTTGCTGATTAAGATTACCGTATTTTTTGCACTATAAGACACTCTGGATCATAAGATGCACCTAGCTTTTGGGGGAGGAAAACAAGAAAAAAAAATCCGCCTCTGCCTCCCAGCATCCATCGGTATTCATCTGGCTAGTGTACTTGCAGCAAAGAGCCTGGTCAGCTTCAGCACGTTATCGCAGCCTGATTTAGCACTAACAGCTGATTTGCGTTCCAACCACCTCCCGGAATACTGCTGATCAGCTGTTCCAGGCTGTGGGGATCGCTGTCACCTATCACCATCTCCGAGCATCCCCTTTTCGGCCTCCACACACCCAATTTTGGGCCTCCATGTGTCCCGTTTTCGGCCTCCACACGCCCTGTTTTCGGCCTCCGCGTGTCCTATTTTTGGCCCATTCCAGGCAACCAGAAATGCCACCACCATCTAGTGCCATTGGCATAGCGGCAGCAGCGATCTATGCCACCTGGAATGTGCTGAAAACCAGACTTGTGAAACCAAAAGCAGGTGTGCGGGGGTTGAAAACGAGGCACGCAGAGGCTAAAGCAGCTGACGGGTGGGGGCTGGCAGGTGGGTGGGGCTTTGGTAACATTCGCTCTATAAGGCACACAGATATTTCCACCCCTTTTTTGGGGGTGGGGGAGTGCGTCTTATAGACTGAAAAATACGGTAAATGGTAAGGCTTTATTGATTGCGAATATGTAAGTATGGAATGAAAAGATTGTTAGAGATGTTAGAGAAGCTACTGAAATTGTTTGTACTTCTCTTGATGAAAGGTGAAGTAATTTCTTTATATACTTCTTCCTTTTTTCTTTTATATATTTTTCTTCTCTCGCCCATACTTCTCTCTGCACTTTCATCTTTTTTGTATTTTTCTTTGCACTAGTTTTTAACTTTGTATATTTAAACTTTAATAATTAAAAATTATTTCAAAATTCTATATATTAAGAGATTCTCCATTTTTTGGTTGAGCAACAACACTAAATTATAGTAATTTGATCCAACTTGACTGACCTTATGAAATACATTTAATATATAATGAAAGAGAAGGGGATATATTTTTAATTTTATAAGATACTTGGGAAAAAGAAAAGAGAAAGAATAAAATATTGATATTAAGATTTAAGACTGTATATCCAGTTAATCTTACCGTTAGCCTGACACGATCAACAACTACAGGAGGTACAGGGTCTAACTGTTCCTCTGGAACTTGTGTCAAAGCAATTTTACGAAGTTTCTTATTTTTCAATGTACCTACAAATAAATATGGATGAGATTACAATAATTCTAAAATGTTATTCAACTGCATTCCAAGCAATGGAGCTAAATTTATTAAATGGAAATATTTAGACTTAAATAGTTCTCGCTAACTAGTTTTATAGAAAGTGGAAGCAATGACAACATGGCTTAGTTATTTTTCATCGTTTTCCTTCCTTCACCCATCATCAAGGTTAATGTAACAATATGGTTTTTATAAATAGCATTTCCCCCCATAGAAATGGAGGAAGTCACAATACTTCAAATCAACCTAGGTTAAGCCTTTCCTTTCCAACTTCTGAATTCATGCATCTCTCCAATTGACCAGATATTCTGAGGTTTTTCCTAAAATATAAATATTAATAATATTATACATTAATATAATTTATGAAAAACCTCAGAATATCTGGTCAACTGTAGAGATGCATGAACTCAGAAAAAGTTTGGAAGGAAAGGCTTAATTTAGGTTGATTTGAAATTTAATTGTGTCTTGAAGCCAAGATAAACTTGATCACAAATGATTTGAATCTCCCTCCCTCCCTCCCTCCCTCCCCCCCAAACATATATAGATATAGATATAGATACAGATATAGATATATATGTAGGTCTTGGCATATTCGGGTCTTTTCCCGTGTAAGGTTGAGGGTATCTTGGCGACGTTTCAACGAGGTCTCACTCATCATCTTCAGGCTGGTGCTTTCAGCTTCGTGCCCATGTGAGCAAAGCGTGGTCTGAGCTGCCGTCTCTCTATAAATACTGGTGGGGAGGTGGGGAGTGTTGCTGTGAGCGGGCCGGTTGGCTGTGTGGTTGTATCTTGATTGGTAGATGGAGTGGGTGTTTGCAGATTGGTCGAGATGGGGAGAGTTGCTGTGAGCGGGTTGGTTGGCTGTGTGGTTGCATCTTGATTGGTAGATGGAATGGGTGCCTGCAGATTTGTCGGCTGTTTGGTCTCGTCGAAATGTCGCCAAGATACCCTCAACCTTACATGGGAAAAGACCCAAATATGCCAAGACCTACATACTTATACCCGTGAAAACTTACTAAAACAAATATATAAACATATTCTAAGCAAAATATTTTGCCCTAGCACTGTGCTGAATTCAAATGCTCATCTTTTTTGGGGCTTCTGTGTAAAAACATTTCTTCCAAATCATTTCTGAAATCCTATTCTGCATTTACCTCAAGTATGAGATGAGGAAAAAAACAAAAAGTAATATATACATTTCATGTACCTTCTTTATCTGATTCGTTTTCTTTAGTTTCCATATCTGTGCTTGGTGATTTCTTTTCGTTATTGCTGCACTGTGAAATCTCACTATCAGCCTGTTGTAGTACATGTTCTCCTTCCGGACTATAATTTGAAGCCTCTGATTTTTGGGGAGAGTGTTCATCACTTGTTACCCCTTGTTTGGGCGTACCCATATCAACAATGAGACTGACATTCAACGATTCGCATTTGTCATACTGACATGGTGGAAGAGGTGTGCTTTCAGAGGCCTCACCATTTAGATGGTCCCTCTGGGAACCCGAGTCTTCCTTAGAGCCCTCTTCTACATTGATCATAACCTTGTTATTTACTACCAAGGATTCATTGGAGCTCTCTTCTGTAGATGGAATGCTATTTTCTTTCCCGACTGTCCCATTATCAAGTCTCTGTTCTCCATGTATATCCATGACATCACATGATGACTCATCGTTTGTTAGAGAAAGATCTCCGGTTTCCTCTCCATTCTCCTCAGTGCAGTCAATGCTTCCTTCAAGCTCCCCATTTTCCAGGAGTTTGTTATCATCCCCTTGATTTTCATCATCTGCAAACTTGGCATCATCTTCATCTTTTTTCAAATTATTCACTTTTCTCTTTTTAATAATGCCTTTCCCCCACTGTGAACGTCGTCTTGATTTCCTTCTCAATCGAACTGTATCATGAAGACAAATTATCATTTAATCGACTTCATTATTAGATATTTATATATTTGTTTGATATGTAGTGCTTTTTAATCTATGAGTAATTAATATATTACTTTTTAATCTATGAGTAATATATTAATAAAGTCAATATTGTAATATTAAAATACCACCTACCATGGTGATATTAAGGTCATCCAAGGCACCTTTGATCCTAAAAATGTTTTTTTTAAAAAACCCTCTGTACATGCATACAAAATATTGCAGCAACCTTCTGAATAGAAATATTTTATTCTGCTACCCCGAACGGAATGATCATTACTGCAGGGTGGATTAATAAAGATGGAGGCAGTTTTTATATTTAAAAAAATAGAATTGTAATAATTATGTGTTGAAACCCAATCCACGAAGTAGAAATCAAAGAATATTATTAAAAATGTAATAAGTGTAATTAAAAATGGATTAATTCCTGTCAAAGTTCAGTACCTTCAAAGCCATGGTGTCTGTTTTAAAGCAACTACAGACTTTTATAAATTCAACAGAAAAATAATGTTTTATATGTAGCAAAACAGGATACGTTTTCAACCTCTGATATGTTACGAACGAGCATTATCCTGTCTGTATGATTCTATTTAAGAATTCCATCTTGAGATGTGGGTGGAGAAGTAATTTGAAACTTAAAAGAGCTTTTCTTCAGAGAAAAAGAAGCCATTAACAGAGATCAAATAACCAAACCAATTTCTAATTTATAAAGTAAGATTAAAAGATATTATAGAATTTGAGAGTTTAAATTAGAATGAATCTCCTAAAAGTATAATTGTAACTACTATCACATGGAAGTCCAATTAGGAAATTCTCTAAAACCAATGATCTTCATTCTACCTCTTCAGAATTTCAAGAAACTCCCATTCTATCATAAGATATGAGCTGAACCCAAACCTTTCTATATGTAAATTATATATTCTTCAATAAGACGAAAGTATCTCATTAAAATCAGTACTATCAATTTAAGCAACGTAACAAAAGAGAAGATATGAAGTGCATTCTATCAGGCCAATAAGAAAGACAAAATAATTCTGTATCTTGAGAATATTAGTTGTCATCTACAAAAGAAAGAACTACATTTCTGATGTGAAAATGGGCTAGCAATGTTAAGGAAAAAAAAGAAACAAAAGTTGGCATGTATTTCTAATATTTTGGGAGCACATTTTTAGAACTTTGTTCTTCCAAGTGGGCCACGCTATACATGACTGAAAGTCTTATGGGCTACTGGACACTGTTTACAGAGGATATTTCTGAAATCACAATATTTTCTTTGGGCAAGGATAAATCTCAAGCCTTAAGGAAAAATAGCTATCCATGAGGTTTCACCAATTTTACATGCTCAAGTCATAATTCAACATCAGATATAACTTAAAGTCAGGCAAGTGAGCTAATTAAATAACAACATCAAAAAATGTAAATGTGCTTTTGACACCATCTACTGGCAATACTAAGCAACAATCTACAGTAGGTTCTATAACTAAATAAAATTTATATTTACTATAGTTGTTATTTGAATATGTTTTACCGTATATACTCGAGTATAAGCCGAGTTTTCCGGCACGTTTTTTGTGCTGAAAAACGCCCCCTCGGCTTATACTCGAGTCTACCCTTGCAGAGCCGACCCAGGGAGAGGGTTTTTTGCCCTCGGGAACAGCTGGGCCGGCAGGACGAGCCCAAATGCTGCCGGCATGCTTTGCCAGCTCGGCCGGCTCGTTTTGGGGCGGCGGCTGGCCTCCGGCGTTTTCTTCCGCCGCTTTTTGATGGCGGCGGTGGTCGGCGGAGGGGGGGGGGGGCGGAGGGGGCGTTCGACATTTTCGCCCCCCTCTCACTCGTCCTCCTCTTGCCCGCGGTGGGGGCGGAGGGGGCGTTTGTCACCCTCGCCCTCCTCTCCGAAAAGCCGAAATTGAGTGCGAAGCGGCAGTGGGGGTGGGGGGAGGCCGCCGTGAAGTGCCGGCTGGGGGAGCCCGGGATTGGCTCCTGGGCTCCCCCAGCCGGCACTTCACGGCGGCCTCCCCTGCCGCCGCACTCAATTTCGGCTTTCGAGAGGAGGGCGAGAGTGACAAACAAATAGAGTTCTTCTCGCCCCTTGGCGTTTGTCACTCTCGCCCTCCTCTCCGAAAAGCCGAAATTGAGTGCGGCGGCAGTGGGGGTGGGGAGGCCGCCGTGAAGTGCCGGCTGGGGAGCCGGGATTGGCTCCTGGGCTCCCCAGCCGGCACTTCACGGCGGCCTCCCCTGCCGCCGCACTCAATTCGGAGAGGAGGGCGAGTGACAAACAAATAGAGTTCTTCGCCTTGGCGTTTGTCACTCTCGCCCTCCTCTCCGAAAAGCCGAAATTGAGTGCGAAGCGGCAGTGGGGGGAGGCCGCCGTGAAGTGCCGGCTGGGGGAGCCCGGGATTGGCTCCTGGGCTCCCCCAGCCGGCACTTCACGGCGGCCTCCCCTGCCGCCGCACTCAATTTCGCTTCGGAGAGGAGGGCGAGTGACAAACAAATAGAGTTCTTCTCGCCCCTTGGCGTTTGTCACTCTCGCCCTCCTCTCCGAAAAGCCGAAATTGAGTGCGAAGCGGCAGTGGGGGTGGGGGGAGGCCGCCGTGAAGTGCCGGCTGGGGAGCCGGGATTGGCTCCTGGCCCCCAGCCGGCACTTCACGGCGGCCTCCCCCCCCCTGCCGCTTCGCACTCAATTTCGGCTTTTCGGAGAGGAGGGCGAGGGTGACAAACGCCCCCTCCGCCCCCACCGCGGGCAAGAGGAGGACGAGTGAGAGGGGGCGAAAATGTCGAACGCCCCCTCCGCCCCCTCCGCCGACCACCGCCGCCGCCGCCATCAAAAAGCGGCGGGAGAAAACGCCGGGGGCCAGCCGCCCCAAAACGAGCCGGCCGAGCTGGCAAAGCATGCCGGCACTTCAATCCCGGGCTCCCCCAGCCGGCACTTCACGGCGGCCTCCCCCCACCCACCCACCCACCCCCACTGCCGCTTCGCACTCAATTTCGGCTTTTCGGAGAGGACGGCGAGTGTGTCAAACGCCAAGGGGCGAGAAGAACTCTCTTTATTTGTTTGTCACTCTCGCCCTCCTCTTACTCGTCCTCCTCTCGCCCTCGGAGGCGGAGGCGTTGTCCTGAATACATCCCAATAAAATGCAAAGGTTTCAAAGCATGTTTTGGAAAAGCAGCGAGGATGGGGAGAATGCTGCCTTGAATGTGAAAAGAAACGTGGAAAACTCCAACTACAGTATAAAAAAAACATTTGCACTCAGTACTTTTTATTTTATTTTATTTTTGCCAAGTTTTCCTAGGGTTTTTTTCCCTATGGAAATTGGGGAGGTGGGGAGAAAGAGGTGAAAAGAAAAGCCTCTTGGAAAGCGGAGAAATACGGCAAGAACAAACAATTTCTCCCGAGAGGGGGCAGGAGGAGGAGGAGGAGGAGAGATGGGGCATTGCAAGCTAGGGTGGGAAGAAGGAGGAGGAAGAAGAAGGGAGGCAAAAGAAACCGACCCTCGCGCTGATCAGCAAATTAGCTTTCCTTCTCCAAACCAATTTTTTTTTTAAAAAAAAACCCGTTCTACCCAGAGCAAATGGCAAAAAAGCAGCCCGTGTTGAGTCTGATTATTGTTTCATGGTGGTTGCCCTCTCTGATCTCCTTGTACATGACAAGGCACCTCTAACCCAGCGCTTTGTGTTTGTTATTGGTAATTCTCCTCTCCTTCTTCCATTGGAGTCCTCTCCTTCCTTTCCGAACGGGCGGGCGATTTACCTTCTCTGCCTCTTTTATTTTCCTGGAGGTGGAGGTGTATTCCTAAGGATGCCTTCAGTGCTGGGGAAGGAGCCGATCCATGGAGGGGAGGGGGGCGACGCTGCCGAGAAGCCGCTGCTTACAGAGAGCGAAAGAGCCAGGGAGACCTTGGCATAGGTGGGCGGCTGTTTGGTCTCGTCGAAATGTCGTCAAGATACCCTCAACCTTACATGGGAAAAGACCCAAATATGCCAAGACCTACATACTTATACCCGTGAAAACTTACTAAAACAAATATATAAACATATTCTAAGCAAAATATTTTGCCCTAGCACTGTGCTGAATTCAAATGCTCATCTTTTTTGGGGCTTCTGTGTAAAAACATTTCTTCCAAATCATTTCTGAAATCCTATTCTGCATTTACCTCAATTATGAGATGAGGAAAAAAACAAAAAGTAATATATACATTTCATGTACCTTCTTTATCTGATTCGTTTTCTTTAGTTTCCATATCTGTGCTTGGTGATTTCTTTTCGTTATTGCTGCACTGTGAAATCTCACTATCAGCCTGTTGTAGTACATGTTCTCCTTCCGGACTATAATTTGAAGCCTCTGATTTTTGGGGAGAGTGTTCATCACTTGTTACCCCTTGTTTGGGCGTACCCATATCAACAATGAGACTGACATTCAACGATTCGCATTTGTCATACTGACATGGTGGAAGAGGTGTGCTTTCAGAGGCCTCACCATTTAGATGGTCCCTCTGGGAACCCGAGTCTTCCTTAGAGCCCTCTTCTACATTGATCATAACCTTGTTATTTACTACCAAGGATTCATTGGAGCTCTCTTCTGTAGATGGAATGCTATTTTCTTTCCCGACTGTCCCATTATCAAGTCTCTGTTCTCCATGTATATCCATGACATCACATGATGACTCATCGTTTGTTAGAGAAAGATCTCCGGTTTCCTCTCCATTCTCCTCAGTGCAGTCAATGCTTCCTTCAAGCTCCCCATTTTCCAGGAGTTTGTTATCGTCCCCTTGATTTTCATCATCTGCAAACTTGGCATCATCTTCATCTTTTTTCAAATTATTCACTTTTCTCTTTTTAATAATGCCTTTCCCCCACTGTGAACGTCGTCTTGATTTCCTTCTCAATCGAACTGTATCATGAAGACAAATTATCATTTAATCGACTTCATTATTAGATATTTATATATTTGTTTGATATGTAGTGCTTTTTAATCTATGAGTAATTAATATATTACTTTTTAATCTATGAGTAATATATTAATAAAGTCAATATTGTAATATTAAAATACCACCTACCATGGTGATATTAAGGTCATCCAAGGCACCTTTGATCCTAAAAATGTTTTTTTAAAAAAACCCTCTGTACATGCATACAAAATATTGCAGCAACCTTCTGAATAGAAATATTTTATTCTGCTACCCCGAACGGAATGATCATTACTGCAGGGTGGATTAATAAAGATGGAGGCAGTTTTTATATTTAAAAAAATAGAATTGTAATAATTATGTGTTGAAACCCAATCCACGAAGTAGAAATCAAAGAATATTATTAAAAATGTAATAAGTGTAATTAAAAATGGATTAATTCCTGTCAAAGTTCAGTACCTTCAAAGCCATGGTGTCTGTTTTAAAGCAACTACAGACTTTTATAAATTCAACAGAAAAATAATGTTTTATATGTAGCAAAACAGGATACGTTTTCAACCTCTGATATGTTACGAACGAGCATTATCCTGTCTGTATGATTCTATTTAAGAATTCCATCTTGAGATGTGGGTGGAGAAGTAATTTGAAACTTAAAAGAGCTTTTCTTCAGAGAAAAAGAAGCCATTAACAGAGATCAAATAACCAAACCAATTTCTAATTTATAAAGTAAGATTAAAAGATATTATAGAATTTGAGAGTTTAAATTAGAATGAATCTCCTAAAAGTATAATTGTAACTACTATCACATGGAAGTCCAATTAGGAAATTCTCTAAAACCAATGATCTTCATTCTACCTCTTCAGAATTTCAAGAAACTCCCATTCTATCATGAGATATGAGCTGAACCCAAACCTTTCTATATGTAAATTATATATTCTTCAATAAGACGAAAGTATCTCATTAAAATCAGTACTATCAATTTAAGCAACGTAACAAAAGAGAAGATATGAAGTGCATTCTATCAGGCCAATAAGAAAGACAAAATAATTCTGTATCTTGAGAATATTAGTTGTCATCTACAAAAGAAAGAACTACATTTCTGATGTGAAAATGGGCTAGCAATGTTAAGGAAAAAAAAGAAACAAAAGTTGGCATGTATTTCTAATATTTTGGGAGCACATTTTTAGAACTTTGTTCTTCCAAGTGGGCCACGCTATACATGACTGAAAGTCTTATGGGCTACTGGACACTGTTTACAGAGGATATTTCTGAAATCACAATATTTTCTTTGGGCAAGGATAAATCTCAAGCCTTAAGGAAAAATAGCTATCCATGAGGTTTCACCAATTTTACATGCTCAAGTCATAATTCAACATCAGATATAACCTAAAGTCAGGCAAGTGAGCTAATTAAATAACAACATCAAAAAATGTAAATGTGCTTTTGACACCATCTACTGGCAATACTAAGCAACAATCTACAGTAGGTTCTATAACTAAATAAAATTTATATTTACTATAGTTGTTATTTGAATATGTTTTAGTTCCCAAAATATACAATGTGCATTTCGCCCAGTGCTGAGTGAAAATATCAATAATTTTTATCAAATATAAGCAAGGAAATTAGCAGTGTGTGTGTGTGTGTGTGTGTGTGTGAACTTGTGGCATGGCACAAGGAAACAACAATTAATGACTTAATAGCCAGACATCCACCTTCCAATTAACAACTAAAAGCCACACACAGCCAGGAACCAAATACAACGTATAAAACAGTTCAGTGCACATATTCTGGAGGGAGAGAAGTTCCCTGATGATGTGCTACAGCTTGAGCCTGAAACCTTGGAAAAATAAAGCTTTGGTCTTGGTGACCGATTCAGATTGGATCCTGTATTAACTTCCTCCCAATCACATTGCAATTTCCATATTTAAATGATAAAATAAGTAGAACTTGAATTTCTTTGTTTAAAAATAAAAACATGCAAATAACTTATACTGTGTTTCTTCCTCAAAGCCTATGCTCCCCAAGCAACCTCCATCTACTTCATACTGCTAAAATGTGGTGCCAAAATGGTGGAATTTTCTTTTTACTTTTGAACAGATTTTTTTTTTATATAAAATTCAGACTAAAAGTCCAAAAGTTTCTTTTGGGCTTAACACTTTTAGTTTGAGCAATTCGACCCATAAGCTCTAACAATGGAAAAACCATCATCTATTCCCCATGATGACATTCTAATGAGCCTTGGGGCTTTTACGAGGCCAATCTTTCCTCCCATCCACCGAGTTTATTTTCCTAGTTTTCTAGAACCTGAGCCAGATTTTTAAAAAAAAACTTAATTACAGACAGGAAACCAATACATGATATCAAACTTGCATGAATAGGTAAAATATAGCAATTTAGTTTCCTATAGTATCAAAAGGAACTTAGATGTCTAAAGCTAACATTGTTCAAAAGCCTTTCCGTTCGCTTCCACTTACATGAGAATAATATATCCAGTTAAGGTTTTAAAAGGCTAATTAAACTGCTTTTATTGCCAAAACAATCTAAGAAGAGGTAGAGACAGAAATGATGGTGAAAAAGGAGGAGGAAGAAAGAACAGAGAGTCTTTCACATGATATGCTCAGACAGTCTTCTGGTCACACAAAATAATCTGAAATACTCACATGCACATTTGTTTGCAGAATTGTGCCAAACTGTCATTGTATTTTTTTGCCGGTTCAGGAACGCCTCTTCAGCTCTGTTTTCTGTTTTCTGCACAGTGGAACCATGAGCATTTGTTTGTTCTGCTACAACTGATAAGCCTGTGCACAGAAGGTAAACACAGAAGGTAAACACATTTCAATAATCCGAGCAGCATTAACCAGCCAAGTTTTGGAAATCTGCTGGAATACTATATTAAAAACCACACAACAGTTAACTGTGTTTACCTTAACAAAGATTTACACAAAATATTTATATCAAGAAACTTTACTTTTCTCCAACAAACGCAAGTATCAGACATATAGCTTCAAACCTATCTAAAAACCGTTTTAAGGAACACTCATTTGGCTTATACACAAAGTTTAATATCCAAAGGGTGGGTGGGTGATTGGTTGGTTGGTTGGCTGGCATGCAAAAACATGGCAGCAAAACAGAGTATACTGCATTAATTGTCTTATAGCCACCTAGCAGGCTCCATTCTATCAGGTATCCCCAAACTAGTTGACAAAAACCATTTTTAAGGGCCTTCTGGAGGCGATAAGGCTTGGAATCAACTGCCCTTCAATGGGAATGATGTTCCACAGGGTAGAGACAACAATAGAAAAGCTATGCTCCTGCGTCCTGCCCAACAACATTCCATGGCCAATGGGACGAACAATATACCTCTCTTCATCCTATAATTGTGCTGTAATCCGCTCTACAATGCCAAGGATAAAATATTAACCACATATTGGACCCGACAATTAAACTGAGAATTGGATAGTTTGTATAAATTAATCCAATCATTTCAGAGTAAATGTTTGGTTCTATGAAAGGTGTTAATACTGGCTTACAGAGAAAAGTGGACAGAACTATGCTATTTGTTAAGGCACCATCAACGTTCAAATACTATTGCACTTTGACAATAAATTGTGCTCAAGTTGTTTAGCTTCTACAGGAAGTGAACTAATTATGCTTTAATCCATGGAAATCAATAGGACAAGTAAATCATGACTAATTTAAATTCCCCTGATTTCAATAGACCTTAATTTAATGTACATTCAATTCAATGTTTTTTTTCTTATACTATATATACTGTCATTTAATATTTTAGCAAAAGATGTACACAAGTGCTTTTGTGTGGATTATTTGTCAATAAAACACCATTACAGCTCCAGTAAAAGACAGTATAGATTTATTTTAATTATGACTCCTGTAGCATCAATGGCTTGCAGAGTCTTTATAGCTCTTTTCTCACCATCAACCCCATCTCAGGAGGACTGCTACTACAATTAGGGATTGTCAATCAAGAGTGATGAGAAACATGCTCAGGTTACTGATAAGAAATTATGGCTGAGCAAAAATCTGAAACCATCCACTCAGGACAGGAAGAGGAAGATTTCTAGAAGACGACTTCCTGTAATTGCCATAGCAAGCTGATAATTGGACAACATTTATGAGAAGAATTGCAATGGGAGGCTGGATCTAAGCTGGCAAAATATTTGTGGGGGAAGGAGAGATGTCCCTCCAGACAGCAGGTCCTTGTGAACAGACCATAGGAACTGCCATTTTGCAGTTGGCTTATAAAAGTCAGGGCCGAGAATTCGGATTCCATCAAACTCACACTTGTAATGCATTCTTTTATTGGATGTTAAACTTGACTAAGCCTTATTCCTTAATCATTTTTTGGATTTTTTAAAATTGTACTGGAAAAAGTAAGACACTTCAGATCAGCAAGGTTTTACTATATTCATTGGGTAAATGTCCTTCTCCTTAGAGGAAAATGATGTAAGTTTGATTTTAAAAATTTTGTATATATAGATTTTAGAAAGCTAATAGAGGATTAAGGGTTCCAAATGGATTTGGAATTATAGCTCTGAATTAATTAAAAGAAATTTTCCCATGGGAAATGACAATTGTTTTGGATCGCTCTATGAAAAGGGTATCTTGATATTTGGACCCTAGAGGGAGCTAGAGAATCAAGAAAAGAATGGAGCATAAGTTTTTGAATATTGGCCTGCCAAACGTTTTGATAAAACAGAGCATATTGTAATGAAGTGATAGAACAAGTTGTAATGGGTAATTTTGAAATTATTTTGGAGAAGGTCTTAAATATGATAAGCAATGAGAAGGCTATGAAGAGAAGTATGGAAGTACAAATGGAATTGATTAGTTATTTCATAAAGGAGATGTTTACAAATGCATACTATTTGTAATTAATAATTAAATATGACAAACTATTAATAGGCTGCTATGATAACACATTTGATAGGATTCAGTATCTACAAGCAGAAGAGTAACAGAAGTATATTCTTTTGTCCCATGCTTCTTGCAGTGATTCCATGTGGCACCAGGGGTCTATGATGAAGAGAACAGACCATACAGCTCGGTGAACTGAGAGTAAAAGATTGTGCGGTTAAAAAAAAATAAGGAGCAAGTGTAAGTAATTTTGTAAGTGATTCCTTCATAGAACATCTTCCATGCAATTATCCTTTACAGTATACTCTCTTTTCACTTTGAATGTTTGACTTTTCCTTGGAGAGGTGTCTGAGGACAAAGGGGGAAAGATGTAGCAAAAATATATTCCACCCACCATATTCTGCTGAAGGATCTTGGATATTACCTCATGGTATGTTAAATGGCCTAAGGTTAAAATGTTGCTCAGTTGATACAACAAACATGGCTTATGTTCAATAATGAATGAGACCGACCTTACCACTCTCCTCTTCTCTATAACCCCTCAATGGCCATTGCTAGTTCATTTTAAAATTCTTTGAGCCTCTTCCTGAAGCCTAGCTTGTGTAACAATTATGCCGTTTGCCTGTAGTTGCTACCTGCTGTGAACCAAAGGATCAAAACTAAAACAAGCTTTGGATTATTCTGTGTTTGTCTCTCTGATTAGTGAAGGCAGCAAGGGCAGAGAACACACTATGCTTCAAAAAGGAATAGTTATTGGAAAGGTTGGTGGAGTGGAGGGCAGTAGCCAGCTGCCCTGATCAGAGAAATACATTCATAGCTATCAATGCTTGGGACTGCAGAAAAGGCTAGAGGTTAACACAATCTATTCAAATACATTATCAGTTAAACAGATATAATTATAATTGGTCTTGCAAAAGCCACTTAGGAAGAAGTTAAAAATCTGTTCTTCAACTGGATCAATAGTTAAAAGTATTTTAACTACGCTCTACTGAAATGCTTGAGTTGGGTAGAGTGCAGCAGCAGTCTGCAGATTTCTTATTCCAAAGAGATACATCTCATTTTTGTGTTTTCTAAATAGCATTTCCTGAGACAAATTGATTTTTTCCCTGCATGTTGGGAGTTATTTGAATTTAAATATTCAACTAACAAGTTGATTCATGTATTCTAAAACCATTATTTAAGGTAGCACCTGAAATAAGCATGATTATTAATTTGCTTATTCTTTCAGCAGCAACTTGAACAAACCTCAACTTTTATTACAAATAATTAGTTCTACAAATATTCTGTCTGATGACTTCAGCTCACTAGAATCCATGTATCCTTTTTTCAAAGGAAGGAACTGGAGAGAAGGATGAAGAAAACACATTGTTGTGCATATAAACTTTTCTTATAATGGGTGTCCAATGAATATTTCACTAACAACTGAGAATCGAGGACTATACAAACAGTATTAAATTTACAAACTGGATTTAAAGGGCCCACTCTCCAAATCAAAATAATGTAAATTAAAAAACAATGCAGTTCAAAAATTCTTTCTTCTGACAATAGGCCCATTAGAGACAGTGTATCAAGAATTCAATGACATTTATATATTTTCACTGCCATAGCAGTAATATAGAATAAAAACAGGATTATAATACCTCGTTTTTTCCTTGCTTCCTTAATTTCTTCACACATTTTGTTGAATTCTGGGTCCAGCTCAGCAGCAATGATAGCATGTGCCGTATCCTTCAGAGTACAGGCTCTGTGTCTAATAATTTTATCTATAAAATGAGTATAATGTAACTTTATAGTATCATAACACACCACAACTACAAAAACATTTTTTGTTGATTTTTATATTTTTAATAATTTTTGCCTTAGAAGGTATATAGGTATATAGAAGTACTGGTATATAGAAAAAAATGATACATGTACATCAAACTGCAATTAACAGAGATTAAAGAAATCATATTTCCAGCATGACTCAAGTAGCAAATATAATGTAAATAGAAAGACAACTTAATTCCCTCCCCCATAACAGAAGAAAACAGAAAATTAGTGAAAATTTGGTTTTGCAGCCAAATTAGAAAATTTGCAAAATTTGCAAAACCAAAACTGAAAATAAGGGATGCCTCTGAAGAATAGCCTAACAATCAGTTGTTGGCCTGGTGAATTTAACCTTGTTACTACTCGTCTGTCATTCCATGTCTTCTCTTACCCTCATGTCTATTCTAGTCTTCTCCCATCTTTTTTCTCCTTTTTCCCCTTCCCACAGCACCTAACCCCCGCACCTCCACTCACCCCATTGCTAGCCTTTCTTTCTTCTATTTGTCTATTTCTTCTGAAAGGATATTGGGAGTGTATTTGCTGGTAATGTGGTTCTATGTGGAAAAAAAAGACCAAATGCCATATCCAGATAGAAAACAATCAATTTTTAAAAATAGGTAACTTATTTTACAGGCAATTAACTTTAAGCGGTACTTATTTATGCAATTAATTTTTTCTATTCCCTTAAAGCTATTAAAACCTCAGAATTCTTCCCAACAGGCAGGAAATGTTATACATTCTCAAAAAGATTTGGACAAAAGAACTGGTAACACAGAGATCACTACAGTATTTGTCTCTGGTGATATTGGCCATTTATGTGCCCATGAATTTTTTGAAGGGCTTTTCACAATATATAAATCTAATTATAACAGACTGACAGGAAACAACTGGAGAAAATAACGAAATACCTGCAAATAAAAGTAAAAAAACTGTGGCAAAAGAAACAGAGATAATTAAATTCTAATAGGTGCCTTGGATATTATCCCAAAATGTTTGAAGCATACTTGAACACCATCCACATTGAGAAAATCACCATCAGTCAATTGCAAAAAGTAGCCTTATTTAGAGCAGCTTCCATCCTTTAGCACCATCAAACACAACATCTGCCTACCCCATGTCCTGGAAGGACTCAATGGGTGGATAAAAATGCCAAACACAATCCAAATTCATGACTGACCATGCAATCAAGCATAAATAATAACAAACTTTAGTAAATAATCCTAGAATACACACTTCTGGCAAAGCTAACTTTCAAACAATTTATATTAATAGGAAGCCATTTACACAGATATTTAAACTGCAATTGCTTTACAGTTAAATATTCTTTCATATTTAAGCAAAAGATGAAATAATATTTTCTTACCTCCAGGATCTTTATCAGGATTATATTCCAAAGCATTGCTGCAGATAAGATCTATATCTATTAGAAAATCCTTTGCACTTAAATAGTTGTGTTTATCAATTCTACTTATTATGGTAGAAAGATCCATTGGTTCTTTGATCACTTCAAGATAATCTGAAACCTATAATAAACATGTAAGAGTGACACAGATTTATTATAACTCTTATATTCAACAGCTTATTTACATTTTCAGAATGTTTAATTCAAAACATATGAACCATCAAGGCTACAACTAGCATTGATATAATCAATATATTATACTGCTGTGTTCACTATAAAATTCATTTACTCTGGCACAATTTAAGTATTTGCTTGTACCAAAGTCATCTTGTTTTGTATAAAACAAGTATTTTTTTAAAAAATCATTTTTTAAGTATAGCATATGAATAAAAGACTTCAAACAAATATTAAAGAAGCCCAATCACATATATTTCTATGGTATTTAGAAGACCTAGCAAATAAGTTTTACATTACCAGTTGAAAACAGAATCATGAGAGTTAAAGAGTCTACAATAGACATTATATATTATGGGGCAAAGCTATGATATAAAATCAAGGGAAAAGTGAAAATTCACCCATATTACTTCTGACAGATCCACATTACTATATACTCTGATTTGGGGGCAGGAGAATTAGGTCGACATTTGTGGATCTCTGCACAAACAGCAGATATTGTTGCTCAGTATAAACATTCTTAAAATACAACGCCTGCTTAGAGGTAAGGTGTCCAAAGTATTAATCCAATACATAACTTAAATAACTCTAAAATATTAGTGAAGAAAAGGAAAGGAAAGGAAAGGAAAGGAGATAATTTATCTTATTTTAAAAGCTGTAAAATCAATTATTACAGGGCTATGCAATTCTATATTTGAGGCTGTGTAGGAATAACAAAAAGAAATATTCGTAATTAAAAATTATAATGTGGAGAAGTATTAAAACGATGTAGAATCTAATGCACACAACATGCAAAAAACTCAAGCAAAATACCAACCTATAGCACAAACAAAACAAGAAATCTGATTTGGGAAAATGCCTTCTTAATCTAATCCATTTATTCCATCCTCTCAAAAGAAAATTATATACTAACAAATCGGGGCCAAATCTTATTCACTGTTTTGAAAAGGAGAATAAAAATTGAATGTCTTGTGTAATGGAAGACAAATTTGCAATAGTTAATCTTAAAATGTCAGTAACATGCCAGGAATGGATTTTAATGTAAAGTTTATTATGTTGAACTCTTTAAATGTTTTTCTCTTGGTTATATAATATTCAAAAGAAAAAGATTTCTAAACTGGGTCAGGCTCAACATACACAGCAGTATATAACGGAACACTTTAAATGATTCGTTCCCGTTATGATTTATGACCATTTCACATCTGTTATCAACCCCTTTACGATTACTAATCAAAATAATGTGACCCTTTAAACACACACCATTCTTTAAAATGCTAACATTTCTTTTTATGACATCAGGCTGAGATTTTGAAGCCATTCAAGCAAGAAGGCTCAGTGCTTAAAAATACCTCTGACGGTCAGTGCCTTTCAAGAACTCTCAAGAACCAGATGATTTCAAACCCAAGACACTCTAGAATGAATCATTCTAACCTCACCCACCAAACTAAAAGACATGCATTTTTAAGTAGAGTGCTGGAAAATATAGTAATGGAATTCTGGATTTTTTTTAAAAAAAAGAACTCTAACAAACTCTACCACCCATTCCTTTTCAGCCTGAAAGTCTGTTTCTAAGTGTAAACTTTTGTTTTTACAATACTGCTTCTTGCTCATCCTGATTTCAGAACTGATATTCTCCCAATTGCAATTATAGCTATAAATTCAAATAAATTAATAAATATACATACCTCTGTTAAAATGCCAGGGTTCTGAGATGTAAAAAAAATATCAGACCAGCATAGCAATAGCACTTAGACTTATACACCACCTCATAGTACTTTATAGTAGAGGTGTCCAACCTATATGGCTTGCCAGCCATAAAGCGTTGGGGGCCCCTGCTTTACAGCACTCTCTGGGCAGTTTACAATATCAACATATTGCCGCCAACAATCTGGGCCATTTTACCAACCTTGGAAGGATGGAAGGCTGAGTCAACCTTGACCCATCAGGATCAAACTCCAGACTCTGGACTAAATTAGCCTGCAATGTTGTATTCTAAACCATTGTTATCAGCAGGGCCAGTGGCAAACCGGTAATGGCGGTGGCAGGAGGCTCCACCCACCCACCCGGACCTCTCTGCACATGCTCAGAAGTGTTGTGGGCACACATAGTGAACGAAATTGAAACCCACTACTGACCAGGGCCACTATTTTTTTTTCTATTTTTAATGTAACATAAGCTGTACAATTCAATTGAAAAACAAACTCAAACCTTTTAAGCAGGAAAAATAATAAAAATGTATAATAAGATGGTTTCATGAGTATGCACACCCTTAAAGCACTTTTTGACTTGATGACAAATCAAAAAGTGATTTGATGACAAATCAAATCAAATCAAATTTGATTTGATGACAAATCAAAAAGTGATTTGATGACAAATCAAATTTGATGAAAAATCAAAAAGTGATTTGATTTTTGATTTGATGACAAATCAAAAATCTAAAGCACTTTTTAATTTGATGACAGCATTCAGTCTTTTGGGGTAAGAGCCTATCAGCATGGCATATCTTGCCTTGGGAATCTTTGCCCCGTCTTCTCCTTGCAAAAGTGCTCCAAATCTGTCAAATTGCCAGGACTTTTCCTGTGCACAGCACTCTTCTGGCAACCCACAGATTTTCAATTAGATTCAGGTCTGGGCTCCTACTGGGCCATTCCAAAAGATCTTCTGGTGAAGCCATTATTTTGTTGATTTGAAAGAATGCTTAGGTTTGTTAGCATTGTTTTGTTGAAAGGTTAAATTCCTCTTCATCTTCAGTATTTTAGCAGAGGCCTGGAGGCTTTGTGCCTGATATTTGGAACTGTCCATCATTCCCTCCAGCCCCAATTCCAGCTGAAGAAAAACAGCCCCAAACATAATGCTGCCACTACCATGCTTCACTGTGGGTATGGTGTACTTTTGATCATATGCAGAGTTGCTTTTGTATCAAACGTACTTTTTGAAGTTATGGCCAAAAAGTTCAACCTTGGTTTCATCACGCCATAACACAATTTCCCATATGCTTTTGACAGATTTGATGTACATTTATATAAATGTAGCCAGGCTTGGATGTTTTTCTTTGTAAGACAAGGCTTTCACTTCACAGCCCAGACATATGAAGAATACAAGCAATTGTTGTCACATGTAGTACATAACCGGTATTTGCCAGAAACTCCTGCAGCAACTTTAATATTGCTATAGGCCTTTTGGTAGCCTCTTGGGCCAGTTTTCATAAATTTTAGAGGGACATCGAGTTCCTCATAATATCACTATTGTGCCATATTTTCTCCACTTGTTAATAATGACTGTCTTCACTGTGTTCCATGGTATATCCAATGCCTGCAATTGTTTATACCCTTCTCCTGACTGATACCTTTCAACAATGAAATCATTTGATGCTTTGTAAGTTCTTTGGTTTTTGTTGTAAGAGGCAACTGAAAAAAGGTCAAAGAAGTACTACTAGCACAGCTGAACTTTATATGGGCTTGAACCGAGTCACTAATTGATGGCAGGTGTGAAATGACTACTCCCCATGAGTTTGAATGTTAATTCTGAACACAGCCACACCTCTATGGCTAAGGAGGTGTGAACCTTTCCCACGGGTATCAAACTCGCTGCATCACGTTGATGTCATGTGATGTATGACGTTTTTTGGCTTAACGTAGCTGGGGTGGACGTGGCCTTCACGTGACGCATCCGTGGGCTACCAGTTTGAAACCCCTGACTTACGCAGTCACATTATTCTGTATTGTTGTTTTTCCCCTACAATATTTCAGTTTATTCTTCAATTGAATTGTACAACTTATAGATTACAGTAGGTGGAAAAAAATCTGAACTGATTTATCTTGGTCTGATTTTTTTTTTACCATCTCAAAAAAACTGGCTTTTTAACAAGGGTATACAGACTTTTTATATCTACTTTAGGCACCAAGGTGTGTCAACTTCTGCTATTTCTCTGAAATTAAAATCCAGCCCAGTTATACACTTGTAAAGTGCAGTTTCTTTAGATCAGCCTTTCTCAATTAGCACCCTCACATGTTGGATTATTCCCATGCTGATAGAAATATTAAAATATAATTGAACAACCTGAAAATGTTAGGATAAGAAAGGCTGGTTTAAATCATATAAGAGCACATAAATGATACCCTTTAAATGTGATTAGGGGATCTCGGTTGCAAAATTCCCTTTCAGTTTCTGTATCTCTTTGCTGCAACCTAGTGGTGATTTGGATTTTTGCATCTCTCATCTTATAACTCTATCTGTAATAATCAAACCCCATACATGCTAGCAAAATGGAAATTACATATTTTACTAAGCACAACACAATTTTTATTTCTTGAATTATTTGTGCAAAATTGAGCTCTGAAGTTGACCAAAATGAGTAGATGTCACAAGATTAATCTAAAAAGTGACATCCTATCTATAGAAATGACACTATAACAGCTTTGCCTCATAACAATTTTTTTCTTTTTCTGCGCAAAGCCCAATTTTTTTTTAAGTGGCTCAAACTTGACTAGGCAATTCCAATCCTTTTGTTAATTTGTTATACAATAATTATAGAAATAGTAAGATCAAATAAATTTTTCAATTCTCTCTTCAGCTAGAAAAAGGTAAGAGGAGAGATTAATGTCCAATTTGCAGAATTTTCTGGATTAGGCAATATAATTCACTAATTTTTTTCTTACACTTCCAATAGCTCAATGTTGTTTCTTCAGGCATTTATTTCTGTAACCAATTAAAATTATTGCCACATTATAGAAGTTACAGCCTGAACAAGGCAGTGTTAGCCAGATGTTTACGGCAAGATAGCTGTGGCTTTAAAAGTTAAGATTATGCCACCATCCCTGAAAATGTGCAAAATAGGTTAGATGTAGATATTGTCTATGAAAATAAGTAAGAGGTAAATTTTGGATTAATTGCTAGTAGGTCAACTTCATTGTTTGCACATTACTGAAACAAGACCTCTTCAATATCCACCGGTTTGCTGAAGATGTTAAAGCGCTTGTCTGTAGCCAGCCTCTTGGTAACATCTCTGAGAAACAACCGCAGCTCTCTCAATGTGTTTTCTTCCTGGTCTTCCATTCTCTGCTTTTCTGCCTCTGATAACTGGCGGGTAGGAGGTGGCAATGCAAGAGGAAGCACCTCCATATCGGAAACAGCTAAAATAAAATTTGAAGTCAGGCAAAGTAGGCTTTTTGATTATAACCTCCACGTAACTAAAACCCCAAACCATTATGCTCCTCATCTCAGTTTTATAGATCATGGAAGAACCACTGAACTGTAGAACTTTACAATAAGCAATTGTACCCATCCTTCTTTCAATCAAAGAGGTAGTGACACCAAATACGATGGCAGGTATTTCAAGCTCCTATGTAACTATTTATATTAATAAATACCAGGATAATTGTGCAGAGTATAGACCACAGAGAATCTGTGCTCCTCCAGATATTCTACAAGTTTCCAGCATTCCTTCACTACTGGCAATGCTGATTGGGCTAGTTGGATTGAGAAATTCAAGAATTCAGAAATTCAAGAATTGGAGGACCAGAGTTTCCCCAGGCTGCTATAAAAGATTAGGCAGTAGACCCATGATGGCAAACCTGTGGCACGCAGAGCCCTCTCTGTTGGCACAAGCACCATCGCCCCAGGTCAGATCTCATGGCATTTCTTTTGTGAGCTTCTGTTTCCCTGCAAATGACGAAACAGAAGCTCACAAAAGAAAAAGATCTTACCTCTTGCCCCGCTGCCAGTGTTGGGCTGCCCCGTCTCCCGCCAGCCAGCTGGTCTTCGGGTCTCTGCTGCACATGTGCACATATCCATGCACATGTCCATGTCCATGTCCACACATGTCCACACACGTGCATGTCCGCATATGTCCCTGCACACGGATGTCCACACACTTGTACCTTTCAGTTTGAGCATCTGCGCATGCAGTTTGGGCACTTGGTGTCTAAAAGGTTCACCATCAATGCAGTAGACACATTTGTGACACTTAATTCCAAAAGGAGTTGGGACAAGGCTTAAGAGCCATATCCTGTGAGATTATGAATTCCCTTCAAGCATTTTCAAAGGGAATAGGACTTTTTCAGACCAATGGCTGCATTTAGTTTTTTAAGGTGGTATGCCAAATAGCTCCATAGGGAAAAAAATGGCAAAGGCTACTATTCAACTATCTATATCAGAGGTGGCAAACTCAAGGCCAGGGGGCCGGATGCGGTCCACGGGGTGGTTAGATCTGGCCCACAGGGCCATCCTGGAAACAGCAAAGGGCCAGCCCACAGACCGTCTGTGGTGATTCTGTTTTCACTGGCAGAGGATTGCAGGAACCTGTCACAGCCAAAAAGAGAGATCGGGAGCCTGTTTTCGCTGGCAGAGCGCTCAGGCCACCACAGGCACCCCCAACACTAGTGATGTGGAGTTGACCATGCCCACCCTTGCCACACCCAGCCTGCCCCCCCAAGGTCAAATACAACCCTGATGCGGCCCTCAATGAAATTGAGTTTGACACCCTTGATGCTACTAAATATATACTACTAAAATTCTTGTGTCTGTAATCTTTTAACTGGGCAAAATAGCGCATCATATTTCAACCAAAGTACCTCAAATGGGCTAACTTAAAGAATACTAAAACCCATTATTCTCAAGGGAATGAAATTTGGGGAAGTTGTGGCTGCTTCGGTCCACGGTGCTACTGTTGCTTCAGTGCCACCACCATGCTGCTACAGTCATGTGATCCTCATTTTCAATATTCCCTGACAGCTTCCTGCTCCCTTGTGTGTTCCCTCACTCTCTCCCCCACCCAGCAGCAGCAACTTACTTGTATTCTGGGAAGAGAAGGGAGGAAGAGGGAGGGAGGGAGAGTTTCCAACTCTCACTATCAGCTTTTCGTAAGGAAATTCAACAATGACCCAACAAGTCAGATTGTCTAGTTTAATTTCTAATTATTCTTACCAATGAATTCCCCCCTCTTCAGAGCTATTACATAAAATGTTCATGCAGGTCATATTTTTAACTGAATTACACACACACACCCAAAATGATTCTTCTGGTTAATCATTGCCACAATATTTTATCACAATATAATTCATAAGAATTTTGCCTGAACAGGCAGCATTCCACCTTCATTTATAATAACCTATACTAGCTATTTCATCCCAGACCTGCATTTACCCAGCTTGGAAATACAATCCTGGAATTGTTAACAATTCAATTTGGCATGACCTGCAATCTTTGTCACTTAATTTTTTATGCTCAAATGTATTAGCCACTAATTGTGAACAGATCTTGGACATGAACTTTGATTCCACCTTAAAGCTAAAATTGAAGAGTTAGGAAATTATATTTGAACATAAATCCCATGTTGATGTTGATGTTATTTTTAATGTTCAAATATGCAAACAGTATTATTTTCATATGGAAAAGCCATACATTCCAGATTTTCCAAATCATTAATTTACCTGTGTTCTTTCTCCTTGGAGGTGGCATTGATGCTTGATTGAGAACCAGCTCTTGGAAAAATTTGCGCCTGTCTTCTTTGCTAGGTCTTTGAATATAAAAAACCTCTTCATACTGAATTTTAAAGATGCACTTCACCTACATGAAAATAGCAGCAATTAGAAATATTGAAAATATATTCTGGCTATTTCATAACCAATGGTTAATTGTTCAGCAGTGAGGAAGAATATCAATCCATACGTAGAGAATTGAAATATTCTGCCATTTCATTATTTATTTGTCAAGAATATTTCAAGTCCCTGTAGGAATACCTGATGCTCTTTCTCTATGAATAATGGACTACAATTCTCAGTGGCCCACATCAGTGGTCCAAAGAATGAAAACTGTAACCCAACACTACTGATTAAATGCTATGAAAGGACTTTCCCATGGTGTCTATAAAGTAGTATCTGGTCTCAAATTACTTTCTCAAAATAAACTGACTTAAACCTCTGTTGCCCAGAATATTGAGTCCCACAAAACATTGAAAAAACAGAGCAGATGGCTAGAGCCATGTACCATTTGAATATGGCTACAATAATAGGTGAATATTGAAGGGGCTGGTATCCAAAGAACACTTTAGGCAAATCTGAATAATCATAGAAAATTTTCTCTCTCTCCTCTCCAAACTGCAGACCTATGACCATGTAGCATAGAATAGAACAGAATTTTTAATTGGCCAAGTGTGATTGGACACACAAGAATTTGTCTTGGTGTATTTGCTCTCAGTGTACATAAAAGAAAAGATATGTTTATCAAGAATCATAAGGTACAACACTTAATGATAGTCATAGGGTACAAATAAGTATTTACTCTCTGCTTATAAATTTGCTATGAACATAATGGAAAGATATTACTCCTTGTGGTCCATGCTATGTTTAAAACTGGGCTACTTTTTCGTATCTATGATAATAAGTTTTATAACTACTTTTTGTCTGACTTTTCTTTTTATTTGTAAATCTTATAACATAAAAAAAATAGAAGATAATCCCTTCCCTCCCTGCTCTTTCTTTACTATTTTATGAATGATCAGAATGACCATTCAAATGTTTCTATTATATATGGTATAGCAGAATTAGATAGGTCACCTTGGCAAGTAATAATTTATTATTAACTAGTTATACTGAGTTCACTGGCAATAATTATTGTCAAAACAAGGTAATGTAGAAGAAAATCAACAGTTCACAATGTTTTCCAATTAATATTTCAGCAATCAGATATTTCAGCAATCATGATGTAGAAGCATAAGCATATAGATCAGATATTTCTTCCAATTTAGATCATTTGTAAATATAATTACCATCTAGACAAAAATGTGGAGAGCCAGTTTGGTGTAGTGGTTAAGATACCAGGCTAGAAACTGGGAGACTAAGAGTTGTAGTTCCACTTTGGACACAAACTCAATTGGGTGACCTTGGGCCAGTCATACTCTCTTAGACCTAGGAAAGAGTTAATGGCAAACCACTTCTGAAATTTCATCAGTAAAACTGCAGTCAACTGTCTCAGAGGCACCTCCCCTCAAAAAAAATAAAATTGTCAACCTCTTTATAATTCTTTTTTTTTTTAAATCCTCTGTCTAATAATTCATATTAGCAAATTGCAACCTCTATTTTTAACACATAGCAACAGAATTGTTAAATTCCTTCAAATATAAAAGATGCTTACATAATGGAGTGGAGGTTTCCCTCCCATATACAAAAACTGACAAAGTTTTCCATCAACAAATTAGGATGCTTCAGATCTGCTTTGCTATTACCTAAGTGGTGCTTGTTTATTTCCCAAGAAATTACTCCATGCTCACCTCTTCTGGCAACTCACTATACATTGTTTCAGAGGTAGAAAGTAGAAATATTGGTGAGAACGATGGTATATCTTGCAGCAAAGTCAGAAAAGTTGCTCTCACAGTTTCACTGACAGCTTCCCACCAATCACCAATATGAGGCATGTAAACAATACTTGGTAGGGTTCTCCTTGCTTCACGAAAGATCTAGATGAGAATATTAACATTAACAAATATTATCATTAACTAAATATATAACCAATACTTAAAACTGTGGGCAGAATCAGTGCTATGGAACATTTAAAACAGATGTTTTAGCAGAATATCCTTAAGTGTTTACATGTGTATAGGAGCATTTGTCACATAAAGTATATTTACAGTTTCAAATTCTCCTTGGATAAACTGTATGGTAAAACCTTGATTTTATAGGCCCCCATTTAGCAAACTTTGATTTTACTTGCAAACAGCTTATTTCGCAATATAGATTTACCAATCTATATTGTTTTGCAAACCAATCTAGACTATGTGAATTACCTAAAGTATGTACATTTAAATAAATTACATAAATTTTGCAAATTCAGTTTTATCAAATATTTCACTTTAGTAGAACTCTTCCAACTTTTCCATTAAATTGTTAAATAAATGCTGTACAATAAAATGTCAATCTTTTACTATAAACAATGCCTTTGAATCTTTGAACATTAAATATTATATGTACTGCATACATAAAAATTAATATTTAAAATTGCTACTGGTATTAATTTTGAAGCATAATTGCTTATTGAAAAACTATTTTTCTATACACTAAATGGGATCTACGAAATCCCTGCAAAATTCACAAACAATGAACTATTTCTCTCTCCCATACTGTCCTTGCTCCTCCATTATAAAAAGGGACACAATATATTCTATTTGCCTGAGAGTTTCACCTCCTCACAAGGCTAATAGAACACAGATCATTCCAGTGATAGCCCCCAAAACTCAGAGGTATGGCTCCAACAAATTAAATTAAATTCTACTCTGTTTAAATGTGTTTTTCGTATTTCATTTCTGGAGCTTTTGTGTCTCTTATAATTGGGGTGGGATATGAAATAAGATGAAGTACTGTGAACTACAATACAATAAAACTGGGGGAGAAAATGTTCACTAGTCCAATACCTGGCTTGGGCATAAACTGAAGTCCAGAAGAGATGAAAAACTATTTTAAAATATCAAAACACCTGGTGAACTGATTTTCTATGCTGTCCTGAAACAAAATTTGGTGGTGAATAATTTTGCTAAATCTATTTTTTTTTAAAGTTGGTTTTTGCAATGGTTGCTGCAGCCATTGTTATCCTGCTCAGTGCCATATCTTAAGCATATTTGCTTAATTCAAGCTTCACTAAGGAGAGCAAGTAGTTCATTCTGTAAGGATTAATCTTAATCTAAATTAAACAGATTCCTCTCCTCCACTTGATGTTTTTCATATATAACCTGTAGCTGTATTTCTTCTATGACTGTGTGCTTAATCTGTGTCATCCAAAAACAATATCATAAAAAGCTATCTGACTACCAAATCAGAGTAAAAATAACCACAAAGAAGGTTCTTTCTTTACTAGATTATGCCTATCTCTTTTTCAAAACTTTGTTTTATATATGGAATCTATCACAGAAGGATCCTTAAGTGTTTCTAGCAACACTATACCTCAGAGAAACACAGAGATATTCAGCATTTATAATTTAATGAAGGCCTCTATACACATTGAAAATTCAATAGGTGCTACATTAATCAAAAGCGATATAAATGCAAACTAACCTGTGCACATGATTCTTCAGGTGTTTTGGCACTGACCGAATAAAGTGCTGGCAGATCTAATCTGTGTACAGCAATTTTTTCAAGAGAATGTAATAAAGCTGGAGCAAGGTGTGAAGTCTGACCTGAATCCCTTTCTCCAGAAAGCAGTAATCTTGGCCTGTAAGATGTGGGCTGGTGATAAGCTGACCTGCAACAAAAATAATATTTTGTTCAGATCTACAAAGCACTTATCATAACTTCTATATTTTTACTACGTTAGCAGAATGTGAATAGCCTGAAATATTTCATTGTAGTATATTTTCAACAATGTCTAACTATTTATCAAAACTTTGATAGTCAAAATATTCCACATAAAAGAATTGTTCCAGTTGTGCTATATCCTCCCTGTTCCACGCAATACAACAATCACAATAAAAACTATTGAGGAATAACCCTGGATTATTTTAAACTATTTTATTTTATACCTTATTCTGTTTTAAACTGGAAATTAATTTAGGCAATGACAAACTGTAATGATCATAATGAACAAAAACAAACTACCGTATATACTCGAATATAAGCCGATCCGAGTATAAGCCGAGGTCCCCAATTTTACCCCAAAAACTGGGGTAAACTGGGGACTGGTGGAAATGAGGCACCTACGGTTGAAACCTCCCTCCCTCAGCTGAGAAGGCTGGCTCCCGCCCGCCCTCTCACTGCACCGGCAGGGCTTCCGTCCGGTAAAATGTGAAAAAAAGAAAAAAAAAAACTCGAGTATAAGCCGTATATACTCGAGTATAAGCCGAGGGGCTTAAAAAAAAAAAAAACTCGAGTATAAGCCGTATAGACCCGAGTATAAGCCGAGGGGACGTTTTTCAGCACAAAAAATGTGCTGAAAAACTCGGCTTATACTCGAGTATATACGGTAATTCAATTCTAACGCACATACACAATTTAAATAACCTATACATTTTCTGTTGTAAAATTTTAAGTATGAAGTTTATTGAAGTAGTCTTTTTGCTTATATTATAGGAATGTATTGAATATTAAAAGAGTTTCACAAAACACAACCCAACACAAAAAAATTAAACTTCTTTGAATCATTAAAGCAACCGTGTCTCTTGCAAAACTCTTCTGGGTGTTCTGGAAGATGCTCTGTTATGCCCACTTCACTTTGCTTTCTGCCTAGTGAAACTGACTATCATGTTGTTCCCCTAGAAAAATTACCCTAAAAGATTTCCTTGAAACACTACAAATTTTTTATGGAATCAAAACTTGAATTAAACTTTCATATTACAGATGAAAACCAGCATATTTACTAGAGAAATGATATCAAAGACTTTCACAAGTGTGCTACTAATTTTTAAAACAAGTACAAAATATCACTGTCCTTATCATAAATCTCCCTATATTTTATTGGTTTTATTATGATTGCAATAAAACTATTCTGAGTAAATATGTATATAGCATAATAAGAAAATGCAGCCTGTGACCTGCATGAAACTTTCTAGATTGTCCTACACAGGTTGGAGCGCCTTCCTACTCCCTAAATTGCTTCCATTGATTCAAAAAAAACCTGCAGCATTGTTTTGTTTGTTGTTTGTATTCTGAAAAGAAGCCTGAACTAGAGCCATGATCCATCTATGGATAAAAAAACTAAAGTAGTCTTTTTTCCACCGGAAGGGAAGAATATAATTGTTTCCATCTGTTCTCAAGAAAACCTCTGCAGAATTTTTTTCTGTCAGAGAATTGGGAGTCTCAACAAGTCTCAGTGCCATAATGCCTCCTATTCATGTGGTGGGGGGGCACACACAGTTTTTTAGAATATTATATAAAAAGCACAAGTAGTAGGAAGTAAATACTTTTTACAATGGACCTATCTGCTTTGGTTTATGTTTTCCCCAGCTTCTGGAATCAACAGCCTCACAAATCCTTTCACTGGGCAAAAATCATATAGGCCTGTTACTGTGTCTACAGAGAGCTGTCTAATAGTCAGCTTTTAAAAAGGTATGTTTCTTGCTGCAGAGAGACAAGCCACAAGATTACCTAGAGGTTTGCAGTGAAAAACGTTCTAGGCAAATAGTCACTTGAATTTACTTGGATTCATTTAGTATTGGATTCTGACTGAACAAATCCTCTCAAGATGACAATAGCAAGATCTTCTGTGGCTCCCTAGACCTAGTTTGAGTCTATAATTTCTGAGGTCTCTTCTCAGGTCAGGTTTTCAGATCTAATAACACAACCACCTGTTTCTAGTTCATCCTTATTTCACCAGCAGTCACTTAGTGATGTTCAAAGTTACAATGGACCCCACCAAAAATTGTGGGGGGGGGACTAGTACCTAATTTGGTGGGTCTTCCTGAATTCACAGTTGCTATTCAAGGGTTAGATGGCAGCAGTGGCTAGGAAAACCTTTATGCAAATTCATTAAGTGCATCAATTATCCTGTCAGAAGCAGGAGGTACAATTTTCATGCTTACGTTTGGACTATAACAATGCATTCTACATAGGGCTGTCCTTGAAGGCCATTCAGAACGTGTAGCTGATCCAGAAGGCAGCAGTACAGGCCATTAAAGGCATGTCCATATAACATCTTTGTTTTATGAGTAACAATAGTTATAAGCAGGCTTTTGGGTGCAAGTCAAGGTGCTAGTTATTATCTATAAAACCCCTCATGATGTAGGTTCTGGGGAACTGTCCATTATCCATAGCTCTTGTCCACCCTAAATTATTTGGCACAGTTGGCATTGTCAGGGTTCCATCAATTAAACTGTATCACCTGGGGGGGAAGTGCATCTTATCTGCCATAACACCTGATTCTGGAACAATATTCTCCCAGAGGTTTATGCGTCCATCACAATGACCTTATTTAAACAAGCCCTTAAAACTTGATTACTCCCTCAATGCCTTGGGCTGGAATGGATGGCGGACCCCTTGTGAAATGATTGGCATAAAGGAATTTGTGTTATTTTTCTCTAAACATTTGCTTTTTGTATTGTTTGTACAATACACTGTATACTACCCAGTGTCATTATGGAGTTATACAGCCTATATATTAAAATAAAGAAAATATGATGCAAGGCCTAGTTTACTTAATTTCACTTAAATATTTACCACAGCAATGTTATTTGTAAAATAATATATAACTTCAAACTGTGAGGCCGTATTACTCCACCACACATAAACTCTTACTATTATAAATGCATTGGATTACTACATTTAAATATATACTTTTCCACAAAGTAGTTCAATAGCTATCAAGAATCATTATTTGTACTGTTTGGTTCTTAATGCCTAATGTCAAGATCTGATATATGAAAAAATGGTTAGACATCTCAATTTTTATATTAAAATAATGTTGTACATAACATACTAATACACTTACTTGGCACTGCAAGAGATATGTTGTTTAACTCTTGATGAATACAGTACCAGAGTTATTAACTTACATTGTATAATGAAGGTAAGGTTTATGTACAGCAGCTGGTAATTGTTTCTTTGGTGATCCCGGCTGGCAACTTGTTTCAAATATTGATGAAACATTTTCATCTTCACTATCATCCAAAATTAAATTTGGTGCACCTGTTTAATTAAAAAAATTTTTTTATTAATATATAATATTGACCCCCTTAAAAGTATTAAAAGTACAATCATTTTCTAACACAGATTAATATATGCAATCCTTTCACATAGAAAAATTTAAAATGTCAACCCCAACATATTCAAATATTTAATCTGTTTAAAATTCTTTCAACCCTGTTATACGATTGATGTCCTCAGCTATCAATACAGTTCCTTTAGGATCTATCATTCTGGCTAGAGACAGTGATAAAAAGTAAAGGAAATAAAAGTATTTTGTATCAACTATTTAAAAACCTCCTAACAGTCTTCATCAAAAAATTATCAGAACACAAATTCCAAATAGTCTCAACATTTTCTGACCTTGAGGACAAGATAACAAACAAAATCCAACCCAATGAGATTTAAAGGTCAATCATGCAATTTCTGCATTCTTATACAAGGGGAAAACCAAGGCACCTTTTGGGTTTCTGAGAATGTCAAATTGCCAAGTCCAGTCTAAACATTGCTAAACAAAATAAGCTTGGAGTAAATCTGTACTCTGAAGAGAGCAATAATAAACATAAAACAAGTTATGTCAGAATATCCATATCTTAAAAAAACCAAAATAAATATTTTTTCCTAATATTTAGCACTTCACAAGTTCATACATGAAGCTGTTTTATTTCAATGCCTTATCTGTCATTGTTTAGAATAATTAAGAACAGATAACACATTTTTCCCACCCAAATTTGTCTGGGTAAACACAGTCCAGTGATTTATTTATTTATTTATTTTTTTTTTTATAAAAAGTTTTATTTTTACAATCATATCAAATAATTCATCCAATGTACAGTTATATACAATTAGTCGGGCTTGCCCAGTCACCACCACCCTTCTTAACACTCTTCCCTCTTCTACCTTCTTTTACTTTCCAAACCTTCCTCTCCTTCTCTTATCTACATCCACTCCTCCCTCCACCCTACACCTTCCTTCTCCCTCTACTATCCCTCTTCCTTCCTCTTCTCCTCTTTCCTACCTCCTACCTCTCTTTTCTCCCTCCCCACCGTTCTAAAATAGTAACTATGCAGACCCGACCCTACATTAATTATATTTCTTCAATAATCCCTGTACATTAACCATCACTCCATCTCTACCAAACGACCCCCAATTCCCTCCCCTTACCCCCACCCCCACCCCGACTTCCCAGAACAAAATGCAGGGTATCAAAACTAACAATCATAATCCAAAATAATTCCTAAATTATAATCTTTAGTCACACCACACTTAGTCACACTCTCAATTCCCTCTCCTTCAAAAATATATCTAATACAAAATATTTCCTAAATTTACTCATATGCTATTCGATATTTTTTTATCTGATACTTATTTTAAATATAATCAATCCACATTTTCCATTCTAAAATATATTTTTCTAGTATATAGTCTTTCAAGTAAGCGGAGATTTTGTCATCTCTGCCAGATTTGATACTTTGAGTGTCCATTTGTTGTTTTGTTTTGTCCATTCTTGATTGTAGGTAATTCTTCTTTCTTCCAATACTGAGCAATCAAAAGTCTTGCGACTGTTATTAAGTTCAAAATCAATTTAGTCTCTATAGCTGTATAGTCCATAATTATTCCTAGTAGAAAGAACTGCGGAGTAAACTTAATCTTTTTCAAAATATTCTGCATGATCCACCAGCCTTTAATCCAAAATACTTTAACTTTTTTACAAGTCCACCATATATGGTAATAAGTAGCATCTTCACAATCGCATCTCCAACATTTAGCAAGATCTAATATGTGTTTCTTGTAAACAGGTAATGTCATTTTTAAATTATTTCAAATAATGAAATACTTTCCTTCTCTTCTGCGGTGAATTCAGGCCATTAACATTCCAAGATAATAGTTTAATTGCCATTATCGGCCAAAGGAAACTTTTGGAACACCAGCCGCAGATCACATTTTACTTTAGGCCTTGCTCCTCCCACTGTTTCCATTGTAGTAGTTGCCAGTTGTTGTTGTGCCTTCATCTCTTGTTCCTTGCCTTTAGCAGCAGCTCTTGTCGGCGTTTAGTCTTTTGAATCTAAACCCGTCGTAGGTATTTCCAACACTTGTAATAAATCTTCTTCCATCACAATCTGTTCTTGTACCTGCTTCACTTCTCTTCCTTCACTTCAGCCTCCTTCTTCTAGCTTCCAATGGGGAAGACTTCCAACTTTAATACCTCAACATAAAATTCTCTTGCTTTTCCAACCGTATTGAAACGATGTACTTTCCCTGCATAATATACTATTATACCAGTTGGAATATCCCATCTATATTCAATCTGATGTTTTTTAAGTTCATTCACCAGGAAGGCAAATTCCTTCCTAGCCCTTAACATTTTTGGTGAAATTTCCTTTAATATCAAAATATCTTGACCAGCAATCTGAATCTTCTCCCCCTTATATGAAGCTTGCAAAATCTGATTTCTCACTGTTCTGTTTGTAAAATAAATAACAACATCCCTTGGCAACTTTTTTTGCCTTGCTATCCAAGAATTCACACGATATATTTTATCAATTTGATAAGCCACATTTGCTGGACAAGCTGCTAATATCTCAGCAAATACTTCAGAAAAAATTTCCCTTAAATTCTCTTCCTTATTTTCTTTCAAACCTCAGATTCTAAGAGCAAATTCCATATTTCTATATTGTATCAAAACTATTTCATCCTCTGTCTTTTCCATTTTACTTTGAAATTCATCCATTTTATTTTCTAATTTTAAATTATGTTGCTTAATTTCTTCAACCTCCTCTTCTAATAAAATCACATTCGTTGCCAAACTTTGTACTGCCATTACAAATCCTTCTTTAACTTCTTTATTTCCCACTTGAATTTCTGATATCTGCTCTTTCATTTCAGACATCTCATCAGTTATTACTTTAAATTTTTCTTCTATAAAGCCTTTTAAGTTCTCTTGTAACGCCTCTAAATTCAATGTTCTAGTCTCTGCTGTATGAGCTGGAGGCACCAGCTGATAAAGTTCCAGAGCTCTTTGTTACAGTAGACTTTAATTGTTTGGCTGCCATCTTCTATAAAATTATTTATTTATTTATTTCCAACTTAATATTCACTTTAAATCTTCTTAACTTCTGAAAGACACAGACTTTTAAAGCAGTATTTAAAAAATCTCCCTAGATTCTATCAGCAGGCAGCAAAGAGTTAAAGCAGCAAGTAACATGCAAATTACCAACTGCAGAGGCACACGCTGAAAGTATCACTTTCGCTTTCCACTCGTTAACTTGTTAACAATTCGCCTCCATTTTCTTGCTGTTTTAAAGCTTGTTACAAAGTATGGGGGAATCGGCTTGGCTACTTGCTTAAAATTCTCCCACTTTCGTTCTGTCCGGTATAATCCTTTATTGTCCAAAATAAATCTCGGCGTTTGGTCGTGGTGATTGGTTCCGCCAAAGCAGAAGAATCCTCGGATCTGGAGCACTTCGGGTTACTGGAGGGAACTTAACCCTTCAAACCCCTTTTTTCTCAGGGGCTTTAGGGAAATTCAACCTCTGCCCTCAGCTCACCCCTTCTCCTTCTCCCGAAGAGGGGGTTTTCCGAACCGCTGGGCAGCAGATTTAAGCTGTCCTAGCGATTCCACATAATCCAGAGGTTGGTGATCGTAAAGATCACCGCCATCACCTACGGTGCCAAACCGGAAGTCCACAGTCCAGTGATTTATTGAGCCAGGAAAGAATTATAACTTTGCATTTGCAAGACTTTTTACAGCATCACATTAATGTAGAAGAAGCTCTGAATGATATTCTTCCTGCAATATTTTCCAATATAAGTAAGAGTCACGCTTATACAGAAGTGATACTCATTGCCCATTACCTCACTTTATTCATTTAATTGTTGAGGACTGATCACAGCAATGTCTAAAAATCAATAACAGTCATCTATCAAATCAAGAAATAAATAACTGATTAAATTATTGTACAGGTAGTCTTCGACTTACGACTGGTCACTTAGCAACTGTTCAAAATTACAATGAGCCTCCATAGGGCTACTTATGACCAGGATTTGAAGTTACAATGGCCACTCTCTCCCTACAGTCACACGATTGGTGCTTGGGAATCAGCCCACGGTTGTGGCCATTTGCAGTGTCCTATGGTCATGTGATTGCAATTTAAGTTTTTTTGCTGAATACCTGCATTTACTTCTGGCAAAAAAGGCCCATTGTGGATTCACTCAATGACCAATTGTGGTCAATGACCACAATTACCAGAAATACCATGATAATCCACTTAACAACTGATGCAAAGCAAATCATAAAATTGGGTGCAATCACATGAGGACCCCTTAATGTCCAGAATGACTTCCAGGCTCAATTATGGTCATAAGCTGGGGACTATCTGTATTTGATTATTTATTTATTGGGTTTATGCCCTGCTGCATAAACCTCTTGGTGGCTTATAATAAAATGACAAGTTAAACATCTAAATTCTGACATATATGAGAATAAGAGAAATAAATATTGTACAATACATTAAGTCAGCAAACTCATGAAAATGCTTTCTGAAATAATTCACTCTTTAATTATTTCCAAAAGGCTAGAAGGAAGGAAATATGGATTGATCGACTGCTTGAGGTTGTGTTCTCCTTCTCTTCTTGGCCCTTCCTCATTGTCAGGACGATTTATCTGCTAATCAAACTATAGCTGCCAATCAAATTGCAGCAATGGGTAGGAGGGCAGACAAGATGGCTGCAAGGAAGTTCTGCTAACACAGGCCTCATTAGGAAGATGTTGGGAACCCAAATCCAGGTGTCAAAGTAAAGAGGCAAACTAAAAGATCAGAAGAGGCTACAAAAAGGAGGCAGTGGCTGAGAAAACTAGAGTGGGAAGACAGAAAGAAATGATTCCTTCCCTCAGAACTGTTATGAGGCAAAAGGTCTTCAAGTCTTTTCCTTTGGATGGAATAAAGACTCAGAAGAGGAAGAAAATCAAAAAGGCCAATCAGAAACAAGGAAAACAAAGATTTAAAAAAAGTAAGCAATTTTTTTTAAAAAGTAAAGACTCTGACAGAACAGAAATAGCAAAAAGAAACTAAAAAGAAAAGACAGATTGAACTCTATAGAAAGAAATGTCTAAGGGTCTAAGAGTGGTCTTGAACAATTCTGCAGAGATACACTGGGAATAAGACAACAGAAATATGGAAGTCGGTCATGAACAAATATATAGGAAATATAGGATAGAAAGCTATGAAAATATAATGAGATTGGACTTTGAAGACAATAGTGTAGATAAACAGCTTTTAAAGAGCAGTTAAAATAGAAAATTGTTTTGTTATTAAGATTCATTTCTGCACTAGTCAAAGGCATTGATAATTTACAATGTTCATCTATTTGTAAGCTTTCCTGTTGTAAAATAAAAATCACTTTCCATCCATTGAAGGAAAATACAAAAACCCAATCAATTTCCAGTGTTTTGTGTCTATTGAGTCTGGGTCAATTTGGTTATTAAGTGATAAAAAAAAAGTCTTACAAAAGTGAGCAAGACTGATTTTCAATGGGTATTCTAAAGCAACAATGCTACAACAGAGAAGCAGCGCCACCTCGTGGGAATTTGAAGCACCAATCATAACCACCACTTGTTCAATATTGTAACGTCAAATGGTTTCTGAATGAGTGGTCATTAACTGAGGATTACCCGTACTTTTGTTTTGTCCCCTCAAAACTCAAGGAAAGTTTCTGAACTTTTTGTTTTCCTAATGGTTTCTGAATGTTTTCCCAAAGTCATCCCCTTGGCTCCCTAAATTCAGAGAGCAAAGAACTCTCTTAAATTATTTCATATATGCCCAATTTTTTTTCTGTCATCAACTTGTTTTTATTTTATACTTTATTGCCATTCACTTTTACCACTCTATCATTTCAAAAAAACAATCTTAGGTTTCTACAGGAACTAAGGGGTTGCCATAAAATGGATTAATAACATAGAAATACCTTCTCTTTTGTCACCCTGACTGAATTCAGCATGAGGAAATACTTTATGTAAAACAGCCAGCATTTCATTGAAGGTTCTTTCCAACAATGGCCTTATGATGGGAGATAAAGCATGCCCTGATGATGTTACAGCACGTTGAGAAGCAGGCACGATATTCTGCATTGCGTGATAGAAGTCTTGTGCACTGAGAACTATTGAAGAAACATCAAGCTGCAATTTTTGACTGCTCGCATAGATCTGAGGATAGCGCCGTCGCAGGGCAATCAAGGCAGCTTCAGTACAAAGTGCTTTTATGTCAGCGCCACAGTATCCTAAGGCATGAAAATAAAACATACAGTGGTTCTATTAAGCAGTATCGATATTTTGTGCATGTCAAGCACGTCCACAAAGCTGAATGTGAGCAGCAATATTCTACTGGATTCATACTACACTGAGAGTGCGTGTAATTTAGAAGATCTAAGAAAATAAACATTGAAATTATCTTTTAAACAAAGAATATTCAAGAATCCACATGAAGAAACCTGTGAGAGAAAATCAAGGAACCTATAAAAAAAGATGAAAATATACACATACAAATTAATGTTAATGGTGGTTTATACATACATGAGTGGAATTGCACCCAAACTAGCTAGTAGTAAAGCAGTAACCATGGCAAAATGGATTCTCTTCCTAAACCAAAATGTCTTTTGGGAAAGGAGAACCAGAATAGATCAGGCAACAAAGGGTTTGAAAATTTTGTCATTTCACCTATAATTTATAAACACATACACACACACACACTCATGGGGGGGGGGGGGAGGGACAGAGAGAAACCAATTTCAAGAAAGTATTTGGCAAATGACATCTACCCTGATTTAATTTTTAAAAAAAGAATCTTTGCTTTGGGTTCACTGGGAAGAACTTCTATTTTCTACACTGAAAGCTCAGTAACTAAACAAGGTGGTGAGTTCTGTCCCTCTGCTTCCATGGTAACTATTTAAAGATCATCCTCTCCAAAGATCAAGAAGCAACCTTACTGCTAAAGTGTAAGTTTCATAGATCGTTCTCTGAACAGCTACAGTTAATGTGATCTCGTAAACCTTCACAAAAGCTCAAAATGTTTAGACTGCTATATAATTTGGGCTGGAGGACCTTGCAAGATTATTTTCCATTTTCTAAGGAGGTCTGAACAAAATTAAGTGGTTTATAAAACTAATTCAATTTTATTTCCACTAGCCAAAAACTGGGATTTTTCTGAGCGATATTTCAATGTAAACAGAGAAAAATCCCCATTTCAAAATCCATGTTCTTTCATGGTATTTGCTATCAATAAATGCCACAAAAATCTAATTTCTGTGCCTTAACCTCAATTCTAGCTCTCCGTGGATTTTTTAATTATCTTATGGCTTTTCTCAATTTAATTATCAGGAGATCCAATCTAAAATTAAGTCCTATTCGCTTTCCTTTTGGAACAAATTGTGTTCCAACATATTTCCTTCTTTTAGGCAACTCTGCAAGTAATTATACTGCTCAACAAAGTAAGTATAAGCTTTCAAACAAAAATTAGATACTTGTACAGTGAAATACGCAATACTTAAAATTTATACAACTTGGCTGCAATCATTTTATGTCTTTTATGCAGTATTTTATCATTCCTCTTCACTGACAATTGGTATCTTTTACCAATTGTAACTTTTTAGTACTAGGTGTTAGTAAAAACTATCTAGATAATAAAACTCCCCTTTGAAACATAGTAAGACATTGAGACAAATAAAAAGTAACTATTAGCAGCCACTGTCATATCACTCGTTTATCTGACCATCCATTGGCAATATTCTGTGTCTGTGTAGTAACCCTGGAGGCCGCTAAAATAGGATGTTTCTGGATGAATAAGCTCTCTAATTAAAACTCAAATGACGCAATGTTCAAACTGTGGCCTGGAACTATACTAGGCATAATACACTAGTTTATCAGGAAAAACAATAAAGTTATTTACCTGGCTCTATAGTGGAAAGCAGAAATAGGCACCCTTTCCAGAATGTTGACCTACCATTCTAATGATTCATTGTCATTGGTTAGCTAGCGGAGTTTGATAAATGATTTATTTCAAAACTCCTGTGAGGGGCTCCTGGTTATTTTATTTATTTATTCATTCATTCATTTATCAAATATACGTAGCGGTCCATCTCACAAAAATGACTCTGGGAGACATACAACAATATGATAAAACAATACATGTAAGAAACAATCAATACAAAAATATAAACATCAACATTAAAAGATAAGTATTATAAAAACAAATATACAAACCCTAGATAAAGAGAGAATAAGAATAGCCAGCTCAGCAATGGAACCATATAAGCGTGTCTCAGATTCCCTGGGAACCCCAGACCTGATGACACAACTAGGTATTGAGGAACTTCTGGAATGTCAAAATTCCAGAGCAGTATCATCCTATAAACAAAGTTTTATGCAACATAGTTGCTACCCTCATTATATAATACAGATCAATAAACTGTCAAAGTGTCGGAAATAATACACAATGTATTTAATTAATATTGTCAAATATTGCTACAATTTTTTGAAAAATGAATATTACAATGAATTAATGAATCTTTACAAAACTGTAAGGTATTATAGTTTTATAAATTTTATAAAATTTATAAAATTATAGTTTTATAAATTATATTTAATTATATAAATATAAGTTATATAATTAAAATTGCAATCATGTGAAAGTGCAGAATATGTCATATATTGAGAACACAATTCTTGCAGTCTGTCTGTCTGTCTGTCTGTCTGTCTATCTTTGTAGGCTATCCACTCAGAATGATCCTGGGTGACATATGGAATCAGTACAACAATCAAAACCATAAAAAAGGGAAAAGGCAGCCAAACAGTCAAAGAGAATAGGGTCAGGACAGAGAAGGCATGTCTCCTACATATCTTCAGATTACATCACTTAATAAATGAAAACTGATGCATGTGGACAGTCAGTTCTTACAAAATAGGCAGATGTAGGCAACCACCAACATCTTGAATTGCACTTGTAAACCTACTGATAACCGGATCAGGTAACAGTGTTACACAGGCATAGCATGCCATCGCCACAGCTCCTTGTGCCACCATACCTGAAGTTTCCAGGTAGTCTTCAAGAGCAGTCCTCTGTACACAGCATTGCAATAATCCAGTCAAGATACAGCTAAGGCATGAGACCATGTGAATAAGTGCCCCCCCCCACGCACACACCACACTCTCTTGATTTAGGTGTAAGTGCAATTGTAGCACAAGAAGGATTTATACAAAGGTCTCTGTGCTGCAGCTGCCATCTGTTCCTCAGGTAGGACTTGTGAGCTTTTTAATGAACCAATATATAAATGGTTAAAAATAAAACTCAAGCCTGTTCATAGCATAGTTGATTTTAAAATACAAATAAAGCCAGTATAGTGTGATATTCTTTGATTTACTCTTTCTGTCTTGTAACAATCAGAAAGAAGAAACTTCAGGATAATGTTCTCAATAGTCTGATTATAAATTATAGAATTGCTTTCCTGCAATGTGCCTAATACACACACACACACACACAAATTCACATTTTAAGTTTTAATTAATTTTTATATTTTTATACTGTGTTTAATTTTATTTTTCCATCTGTGTACACTGTTCAACAGTAAAATATCTTGTATGTTTTGTCTGCATTAAAAATGGCATATAAAGCAAATAAATAATAATGCATTTATGTAATGTGGAAATTCATAATATTTTGAAAAAAGATGGAATAATAAATAGAAAAGAATTACACATATAAAAAGATACGTAATGTTAAAGAGTATTAAATGAAGTATGATTTCAGAAAGAACTGGCATGCAAGAAATTTACATGAGAGCCATAGCATGTTTTGCATTTTACCAAATTGTATTTTGGAAGATGATCTTTACAGTTATTTTGCTTCAGTATTTAAAAAGAATAAAGCTTGAAAAATTTGTGTGAAGTAAAATAGCACAGAAATGGAAGCTGAAAACTAAAATAGCTTGATGCACTCTGATCGTAATAAGAATCTACAATTCAGAAAAGTTAATCTTAAAGTGGGAGTAAAATGAGAATTATCCAAGCTTTATGGGAGGACTACAAGCATCTTAAATAGCATTGGATCAGTTAGTACAGTAAATCCTCACAGACAGAAGATGCCTTAGAACAGGGGTCTGCAAACTTGGCTCTTTTAAGACTTGTGGACTTCAACTCCCAGAGTTGAAGTTGAAGTTGGGAGTTGAAGTCCACAAGTCTTAAAAGAGCCAAGTTTGCAGATCCCTGTCTTAGAATATACACCTAAAATATAGAGAAGGGATACTAATGTGAAGTTACATAATCTAATTTCAGGTTCATCTGATGACCTCTGCTAGGTAAAGAACTTGCCAGGGAGCTGAAATTCAGGAGAGGCTTTTGAATTTTAATAATGTCTCTGATGAGGCAGTCTCTCAAAAATTAAGTTTTGAGTTAAGCAAGCAATGAGTTAAACAGAAGATGATTTAGTTAAAGATCGAGGAAAATAAGCCATATGAAAAGTTATAAATTCCAAAGTAAATAAAGTTCAGTTGTCAAAAATCTTCTATAATTCAGCCTTGTTCCTTATTTAATACATTATTTTTGTTCATAATATATATTTAGATTGGAAGAGTACACTAAGAAAATCAGGTTGTCCAAAGACTTAGATCACATAAACTAAGATATGTTAAGATGTAGAATTAATAGAAAGAAATATAAAGAAGTTATAGATGAAACAAGTGTTCTTGTAAAGTGCAATAAATAAAATAAATTTAAATGACAAAAACAGTGAGATTTGTTACCAGATGGAAATGGAAGGGGAGGAAAAATCTTGAATTTTAGTTCATGTCACAAACCATATATTACAGAAGCAACTGCAAACTGGAATAACTGAATTGCCTGAAGAATGGACACCCCATTTTTAAAAGCAGATTTTAATATTGCCTTAACTGGTTTATCACAAAAAAAGTATATGGGATATCAGAACATATCGATTATATCTGATAGATACCATAAAATAACAGCAGGCTAGAAGAGAATTTTGACTGAAGAGCCCTCATGCATATGCAAGTAAATGTTGATAAATTACCCATTAAATACAATTTGATGCAATCAGAGGGCTCTGTTAGTATGCAAAGTACTTGTATGGATTAAAGAGTCTCAAATTTTCAAGAGCTGGAAACATATGACTTTTATTTTATAACCTTTTATCATTATCATCCCGATCTTACCAATTACTTCTATATCCATGTTTTTTTCAAATTGTCTAGAAACTTAGAAAATGTTACATTTCCATTTAAACCTGCATGTCAAACTAGAAGAATATTTCTGCAGAGCTTCAAATTGTGATTTCCTAAGACCCGAACTGCGTAAGACACAGGCAGATCACCACCTACTTTGAAAATGCATTCTGGGTCCCTTTTTCAAAAGATGACCCAACGAGGTAGGCTTCCATCGTTTTTATGCCTTTTCTAGCCATGTTGCATTATATAGATATTTCATGCAGGGTTGTATCCAAGATTTCTTAAAGCCCCACACAACTATAAAGTCTATTAAAACTTTAATTTTCTTTCCAGAGTAATTTCAGCCTTAAGAAGCCACACAGTAATAACTAGGATTTGTGTGCAGGTTCTAAGATCAAAATAAAACATTAAAACGTTTAAACTAAGCACAAATCATTGAGTGAAATCTATGATTATTAAGCATATTACTTCTGCAAAATGCAGCCTTTCTTAGTGGCAATATCAAAAGCAAGCAAACTTTTCTCCCTAGAATTCCCACAAGGGGTGAATAATAGAAAGTGTTTATCAATGGCATCAAATAAAATACTAAGTAAACATGTGAGTCTAAAAGATGCACATAAATTTTTAAAATGCCAAACAGACTATGCATTACAAGCTAAAACAAAAAAAAAATGACTCATCTTTGTAAATGATGAAAAAAATGTTATTCTTTTATTAGACTTGCACAATGTTTGTAAGATTTAAAAATATAAATCTATCTTCAGTGGAAAATTCAGAACAAAAGCTGTAGGATTTTCTCTATTTTAGACTTAGAGGAGATTTTCCTGTAAATCTAAGCAATCACACCTCATTATAAGATCTGTAAGAGAGTCTTCACATTCATAAAATATCATTTTTCAAACTGGAATATTGGCCAATGAAGGACTCAACTTGTATTTTCTATCTGCTAAATGGTTGCTGTAGAGTCACTAAAAGAATCTACATGAAATGGATTTGGCACATGCTTTCTTACACCAGACAAAGCTTAATTTGTCATTTGTTGGATAATTATTTTCTTCTCACCAGGAGATGTTGGGGTCTTTGCAGATCAAAAGTGGAAGAATGCTGCTTCGGAGATAGATGTTCCTGTGGATGAAGAGGATAATTCGGATGTGTACAGTAGCTGTCTGAATGGACGGTGCTCAGTTTAAAATGTTACTGTTCTGTTTGGAGAGTTGAATGATTTGATGCCGTCGTTTTTCAAAATTGAAGACTAACACAAGATTGACAGAAGATGAGCATTCTTTTGAAGAGACTGTGTTTTTTAGTGATGTATTTGCAATGCTAAAGTATGTCTCTTAGCAATCTTACTCTGATGCTCTGTCTAGTAAGAAACAACTACAACAGTTGCTAGCGTAGTAAGATTTTTTTTTATTTTGTTCAGCAAATCTATTAGCAGTATATCTTGTCTGGTGTTCCATAATATGTTTTAGGTATGGATAACTCAAGAGACAGAAAATTGTATCCTGTGCCAGTCATTCACTTATGCTAATTATACTTTAGAATTAGGAGGATTATTAACGTAGATGTTTTCTTAGTGCAAACCATATCATTTAAATGTTGTAGGAAAGCAAGCAGTTATCCCAATTTTATTTATGAAATATTCATGGCCGATATTAATTTTTCCTTATAAAATTTTATCATATTAGTTTTGGAGTTGTTTTGCTTAATCACATAAAAGAACATGGTTCATACCAAGATTTTTCAAAATATGTTAAGATTTGAGGTACTGACTGGAAACTTTGGCAAGTGGAATGAAAATAAATATTTACATTTTCTGACATGAATTAACATAAAACTTCAAATATAAAATGGAAAAATTAATCACAAATAGAAATTTAATCAGAAAGCTTCAAACATTTTTTAATGTTTTTCAGGAATAAAAATATAGAAAGTAAAAGTAAAAGATGATACTACTCACCAACACATTTTTCAGCTAGTTCTCCTAAAAAATGATTGGACAATTTTGGATTCCAGTCCCTGGTATGAATTTGTAAAATGTGCTTTCTTGCCTAACAGAGAAATAAAGAGATTTTAAGAATTTCATCACAAAGCTATATCAAATACATCAGTCATACAAATAGGTCATCAACTGCTCTTTAATATATTTTTCCCCAAATCATTTAATATAGAAAAATTACTGAACTAAAGAAGTATCATAATAAAGATTGCTATTGGAATGTTTAGAGTAGAAATATCAATAGATAATAAAACTGACCTTAATATATTTTAATCTAAAAGAAGCATACTAAATAATACTAAAGGAATATGCATTATTCTCTTTTAATTATTTTTCTATATAAATATTATAAATATAGCATTGCCAGTCTACTAAATATAACTGTAATGATTCAAAGGAACATTTCAATAAACACATGCTAATATAAAAATTGATGTTGTGAGCTATGCAGCAATATTTCGGTTGGAAACAGAATGCTCATAATCAATGAGCTTGTTAGACATGATTGTTTTGAATAAGTTCCAAGCTCATATTGGAATGAAGTGCATTTTACCTAGTTTCAGGCAAAAGCTGACAATTCCACTGGGAATGCAAAAGGGTCTAATATCTTACATGGGGACTGATATGATTTAACTGCCACAATTTTCTACATGTAATAGCATTATCTGAGACTATGAAGTTATCATTTCAAAAATTGGCTTGGAACATAAAAGCACAAGAAAATATAAGACACACAAAGATAGCCTTTTATATGCCTACCTTTTGATCAGGCAAGCTAAAAAGAAATTCCCTGTCAAAGCGACCTGGTCTCCTGAGTGCTGGATCTATCGAATCAAGTCTGTTTGTAGCACCAATGACAACTATTTCACCTCTGTTGTCCAATCCATCCATGAGTGCAAGTAATGTAGACACAATAGAGCTAAAACATATTTCAACATAATTTTGTTTAGGGCAAAGCATTAATAGATACATGCAGCATTTCAAACTTAACTTTAAACAAACAATACTGAAGTGACAAGTACATATTGCCAAAACGTAAAGTAAAGGTAAAGGGTTTCCCCTGTCCAGTCGTGTCCAACCCAAGGGGGCAACACTCATCTCTGTTTCTTAACCAAGAGAGCCTGCATTGTCCAAAGACACTTCCGTGGTCATGCAGCTAGCATGACTATATGTCAAGAAGCACAGAATGATGTTACCTTCCCATCAAAGTGGCACCTATTAATCTACTTGCATTTGCATGCTTTCGAACTGCTAGGTGGGCAGGAGCTGGTCAAGTAAAGATAGCTCACCCCATTGTGTGGCACTTGGGTCTCAAATTTCGACTCCAGCTGACAAGCTCATCATCTTTAACCATTGAGCCACCACAGCTCCTTTTGCCGAAAAATAATTGATCCTATTTAGACATTAATGATTTCATGAATTGGTTCCTGTTTGTGGCCCACTTTTCTATTTCCACTTAAGTTAGTGTGTTTGCGTGAATTAAAACCAAATTTTTAAAAATATCTTAAATATCTAAAATCATTAATCAACTTGAAAATCCTGATTAAAATGAAGGTCTTACCTTCTTTCTTAAACATGGAAACTATGGGAGCTAAACACAACTCTTAAGGAAGTATTTTTTAGTCTGGGCGTGATGCAAGTGATAGATCACTTCTATGGGCTAGATAAATTGAATTTTGAAATCAGGGTACATTTTTAGAAGATCTCCTATTTTCAATATTAGTGTTTGGGCATACTCAGATAGGTGGTCTTATTTAAGATTTAAAGGTTAAAATCTTGTTTAAATTAAAACTGAAAACAGTCTGCAAATTTCATTTGCAGACTGCAAATTAGTGTCATACAGTAGCTACCAAATGTTGCACTAAAGGAAGTCTTTCATCATCAGATGCCATCTGATGCCAACTTAGCTCTCAGATGCCAACTCAATTCTAAGAAAATGTAAAATCTAGAATAAGCTCTAGTGCATGGTGTAGAGTTTAAGATTCTAGCTGAGAGTCATAGTTACTGTCCTGGAGCCATTCAATAACCTTAATCTGAATGTTAATGTTAGATTTATAGAACAGTAAATCTAGGACAGAGGTAAGAAAGAAAAGCTTCTCTTCCCCTCAATTGTTTCTTCAATATTTTCATTTAGAATTAACCTGGATAACATAAATATTTTAATTGTGCTGCTATTAAAAAGCTAGAACACCATCTAATTATCATGAAGGTTTTCTTTGTTAGATAATCTGAAAGGAGAGGAGGAAGTTTGAAAAAGGTCTATCCTTTTCTTGAATTAGTCAGTCTCTCAATCTATCTCCAAGTAGGTAATTAATGTTTATTCTCATCCATGTCCTTTTTGTCTCAGACTCAGTAGTAACCCTATTTTCAGTGCACAAGTTAAAATGACTCCTTTTTGAACACACTAAATCATATTCAGCATCTAAGAAAGGCAAACTTTACAGTCACTGGATCAATAAGAATAAGAAAGGCAAAAGGAACTGAGTTAGGCTGAGTGGCACAAGCATTTGATAAACTAGATCTCTAATTGTCCCAAAGCTTTTCAAAATGGCAACTGGGCTTTCTTGGGTTTTTTTCTTTGAAAACATTTCTCTTCTCATCCAAGCAGCTTCTTCAGTTCTGACTGAATGGTGGGGAATGGAAGAAAACCACCACTATTTATGCATCCAATGTTACATATACTAGAAGTAATATGCTAACCTCACCTGTGAATTTGGTCTTGTCTACTGGAGCGGACTGGGGCCAAGCCATCTATTTCATCAAAAAAGATTATGGATGGCCTCATCAGGTATGCCTGGGGTAAGCAACAAACAAAATTAATTGTAGATATGAAAATAATTTTTATACTTTTAAAAGCTATGAGAAAAATTATCTTTAATTGCTGTATTGAATCAAAAACACTAAAGTCCTTGAGTTCACTCGTAATTATAAAGCCAAGAAAATGCATTAACTCTGCCCTGTGTACATACTGCAGATTACCTTTGACAGCTAATAGGTAGACTTCATGATGGAAAAAACTGGTAGCCTCCACACGAGTAATGATAGGGTGGATTAGGGTTGGGAGTAGCCCCATGTCAAATGTGAAAATAAACTTTAAAAGCTCTGAAAAAAAGAAATTGGGCCATCTTTGTAGAAGCTTATTGGAAAAATATTTCTGCATTTAAAAGCAGTTGATTTTTTGAGTTTCCTGAAAATTTTCTTTTAGCTAAGCTCAACTCCCAATGACTTTTACTAATGATCTAAAACTCACAGAGCTTTCTTGGCAACCTTACTGAACTGACTTGTCTCTTCCTACTTCCAGGATATATTTCAACAAATTCCTACAGCTCTAATCTTTCACAGTGGTCTTTTATACATGTACTAACCAGGTCCATCCCTAATCAGCTCCACAAGATTATCTATTAGTGGCTAGGGTGTAAACTATGTAAATACGATCTCATCCAATACCAGTTACACGGATACTTTTTTTTCTGACATTTTCACCTCCAAGAACTTATATGCTTTGAGGAAACTAATTTTATTCTTCAATCAGTACAAAAATATCAAGAGTGTCTTTGAAGGAGTACAAGCAAAAATACAAGAAGTCAGAGGTGTTGAGTAATCAATATCACTTTTTTATCTCTTGAAGCAAAAGGAGCTATTGCATTTTCTACTGATTTGACAACTTATTCCAGTTTCTTTTTTATTAGCAACTTCACTTATTCGTCTTTCTGAAACATAAATGTTTTTATGGGCATTTCCTAACAATGAAAAGGTACATTTGCCAAAATTGGCCTGCAAGATCTATTAAGTCTATAGAATTCCAAGTGGAGACTCTTTCCCCTTCTGGAACCACACTCCTCAGTGTCAATCATCTAATGATGGAAGATGAAGCAGAGCAATGGGTCTTCCTCCACCCAAGAGCTTTAGTATCAAAGGACTCCATTCTGTGGAGAGGATATTGTCTCACTCATCAATACAATTAGCCTTTTTAAAAAAAGTTGACAAATACAATTTGTCCTTTGGACTAGAGATGCAGCAAATTATATTTGCTTAATTTTCAGAATGAAAATCATAACTGGAGGAAACAAAATATTTCCTTCATGTCTTATGGTTCACGGTTACTCCCAGCAATTGTTTCTATTCTTAGCTGTTATTCATTTAATGACCTTTTTCTTCTTCCTATAATGACTCCAGCAAATATTAATACAGGAACTACCATGATCCCAGGTAATGAACTCAGTCTGACAATACAACAACAGGGACTGGAAACAAAATCAATTTTCATCCAGCTATGCTGAATGGGAAATACTTTTGCTCATTATGGTATTACCTTTGCAAACATAGAGAGAGAGATTAGCAAGTAGCAAAAGTGTTCAAACAGATCTCCTGCTTCAGCTGAAGGATTGAATACATAAAATTGTGTACTAACTTGATCAAAGAGGAGTCGAAGCTGCCGTTCAGATTCACCAACCCATTTACTGAGACAGTCTGCTCCTTTCCTCATAAAAAAGGCAACTTTTCTGTCCCCATGAGTGCATTCATTGGCCAGAGCTCTAGCCACCAAGGTTTTACCTGTTCCAGGAGGACCATAAAACAAACAGCCCCTGAAGACAAATGGACAGATACAGAAATCACTATTTCTTTTTCTTCATAAGCAGCCCAGTATTTGCTACCAACGTAAGGGACACAAGTGCTCAGTGATCTGTTTTGGATACCCAGTGAAATAAAAGTTATTGCTAATTAAAAATGATGAAAGGGAAAAGTAGAAAATATTTATGAGTGGTTATTATTTTTAATCTATACCATTTTTTTCTTTTTTAGCAAAAATGACATTCACTTTTTTCTAATATGCTGGGCAAATTTATTGTTGCATAAAAGCATCATAAATTAACATGAACATCAGAGATAGGGCATACACGTGACATCTCTGATGTTGGGTGTCAAGCGGGCAGCTATATAAATCAAACAAATATTGTAAACAAATGCAAATGAATAAAGTTATAACACTAGCTTTGTTATAACTAAATAACAATCTCCCAAGTTTCCTGTGTCTCATGCAACCATTAGTTTCAGTAAATAGGATCAGGAGGAATGAAAACAGTGATGAGCCTTGGGACAAAAATTAGTTTTTATTAGGAAAATCCTATGCTTTTCTGCCTCATATAGCACATATACAGCATCAAACTTTTACAGTAAGGAATTTTGCCAACTCTTAGTTTCTCTGGAGGATCTCCATAACTATTTCCATCTTTATTGGCATCCATTCATCTTTAAAAATTCAATAGCGCCTTTCATAAGTCGAAGAACCCACAATGCTATTCTGTTTCTGTGTTACATTTAAAAATCAAGCTGCTTTTTTATGGTCTTGTGAAACATACCAAGAAATCAAATCTAAATTCTGCATTCCTAAATTACATGGATATAAACATAAGTCAGTGAGATCTTAACGCATATCTGAAGACTTGATATACTTAGGAAGCCTTTTAAAAATTCCAGTTTTCCAACCATTATTGAAATCAAAAGTTTCATTTTAAAAGATAATTCTGAATGAACAAACTCAATTGCATTTTTCTTTGTACAGGATGGATCAATATTGATTGATTCCACATTTTACAGTATTATTGAACTATTTCGCTTCATTAAATTTTCACAGAAGTGTAGAATGGTCTTTGTCTGACAGCTCTATTTTCCTTAGCTTTCTCATACTTCTAGATTGGCAACTTTAAGAGAAATTATACAACACAAAATTGCTAAAAATGTAAAATACCTTTTCTGCAAGAAATTTTTTTGAAGCAAGTTATTTCATCAAATGTCACACAAATGTATTTGACCTAGCCTATTATCTTCTTCTCTCAGCAAACTTCAATTCCAACAACTTTCTCACAACTATTCCATTTTTCCAGAGATTTGGAGGCATATTGGGGTATGGAAGAGAGAATCTGATCTAGGAATGGTTTTTTTCCTGCTTAAGTCAAACGGCTGAACCCAACTGCAGCCAGCAAAACCTAGAGTGTCCCCCCTTCAAATAACTTGTCCCATATTGTATCTTTTAATCTGACAAATAGGATTTTAAAATAATTAAATATAGGAAATAATCATGTTGGCCCATGTGGTTTATTTTAATTAAATTAAATTAATTCAGATCTAACTTTTGTCCATTTCTTTGTTAAGCTATTCTTTAAAATAAACCTAAATCCAACAAACTTTGTGTATTCTGGTAAATTAATTCAAATGTAAATATGAAAGCCTACCTCGGTGGCTGAATTTTGAATTTTTCAAATATTTCAGGATACAGAAGAGGAAATATAACCATTTCCTTAAGTGCATGAATATGATTGCTCAACCCACCTATACTATCAAAACGGACCTAAAAGGAAGATAAAAAGCAATAAAAGAAATTAACATTGGAAATTTAACTTATCATTTGCCCAGTTTATGTGGAAAAGCCATCAATGTATTTCAAAATTTCAATAATAAAAATATTATCCAAAATGGTCTACTTTTAATCTGGTGTAAGCGAAGTAGCTATAAACATTTAATTCTTTAAGATTGAATTTTACAAACCAGCTTAAAGATTTTCCTTTTAGCACAGTCAATTCTAAACAAAGAAAAAAAGCACACCGATTTGTCAAGAGTCATTGGATCCACGTCAGCCAAGCTTGCTCCAACTTTCACTCGTTCACGTAAGATTCCACTAGCCAAATCTTCTGCTCTGAAATTCATTGGCAGACACCTATGACAATATTAAAAAAAATCCATAAATTTCATGCTGAATAAAGATGCATGCATGCATGCATAGAATGGAACTGTGACTTTTCAGGTACAGTATTTCATCTTGTCCCAAAAATAAAATGAGAACGTTAGTCATTAGAGAAAAGAATTATAATTTTCATGAAGACATAATGAACCAATAATCCCACTGCCACCCCCAAAAGTAAAAAAATTCAAATAATACATCAAAATAAATTGGGATGCATCTAAAATTACATTCAGTGGAATTTTGCAAACGATGGAGGGAGGAAGGAGGCAGGGGTGAAATCCAGCAGGTTCTGACAGGTTCTGGAGAACTGGTAGCGGAAATTTTGAGTAGTTCAGAGAACCAGCAAATACCACCTCTGGCTGGCCCCAGAGTGGGGTGGGAATGGAGATTTTACAATATCCTTCCCCCAGGAGTGGGGAGGGAATGGAGATTTTGCAGTATTCTTCCCCTGCCACGCCCACCAAGCCATGCCCACCAAGCCAAGCCCACAGAACCAATAGTAAAAAAAAAAAATAGATTTCACCACTGGAAGGAGGCACTATATTTTAGAAACAGTAAGGATGGGCCCAGTCTATAGCTTATTTGAAATCCCTGGCTGCCCTTGTTAAAATTCCTATTCCTCATATACTTCTTCATTAAGACTTTAGGCACTTGTTAGCAATCTCAAACAAACAAACAAAAAATAAATCCAAAGGTAAAAATTTTAGTCTACACATTCTAATAACATCAGTATATCAGTGGCTGTGCCCTATAGAACCTTCAGAAGAGTACAAAGACAATATTCAGTCCCCAGCCTAAAAATGTTGCTATTCTTTTCTTTATAGCTCCATTTGCCCTGAAAAGTTGTCAAATAAGTGCACGATTCTGTAGAATAACATTGGAGGCATTCTGATAAGAAAGATGTTCTACTCTTTTCTGGCATAGAAGGTATCAGTTAAGACAAAAGAAGAACAATAATCAAGAAAAAACAATGCCTCACTCCTAACCTCCAATAGGAAATGCAAATTTATGTTCACAGATGGGCAGGTATGAAGAAATCCCATGATATAAAAACATGTTTTACATGCATAAGTTCTATGACTAGAAGACAATATTTGTAGCTTAGAGCTGAACTGTGGGGTCCTTGGTGTTCTCTGAGTGTGGTTGTTTTATTGCAGACATTTCATTAACAAGCTAGATAACATTATCAATGAGCACTGATGAGGTTTCCTAGTTTGGTAATGAAACATCTACAAGAAAACAACCAAGCTCAGAGAACACCAAGGACCTTACATAACATGTATGACCATGCCTCATAACAGCATCCTTAATTAAAATAAAACAAATTCCACATAGTTGGCAAATTTCATCAGGCCAAGCACATGAAACCAAGCCATTTTTTTCCCTTGGCTGAATGATGACAAAGAAATTGTTACCGGTTTCTCGCTCTTGCCATGCTTTTAGATTTTCTTCTTTCAAAACGTTCTTCATCTGAAGAGGTTGTATCGCTACTATGAATGGCATGTTTCTTTCTCCTGTGGAAGCAATAGAACATTTAACTGAAGATCAGCGTGCACTGAATTGTGCTTAGTGAATGCTAACAAATTAAAACAGATAATTTAAAGTTGCAATGTCTTTTGTTTAATGCTTCTCTTGTTTTCATCACTTGAGCTGGTTCAGATGCTACAATACACTGATATGTCAGAGAAGCAACAAGACACAGCAATCCCTGGTCTTCCCATATAAATACAAACACTATTGTTCCAATGTAAGAGGAGAAATTGTGGTTTATTTTTGACTACAAAAGAGGATCAACATTTCAAGGTGTTTTTTTTAAGACAGGGATTAAACCACAATTTCTAAGTTGAAATATAATGGGAAAAAGGAACCCTGAAATTAACACAGAGATAATACTGTAGATCATTCTCTATTAGGCACAGAACAAGAATCACCCCATTCATTCCTCATCAAACTTTACTGCAAAATTTAATTTACCAGCCCATCATTACCTATGAACTAAGTCTGTTTAAAAAAAAGCTGAAAACAATTTTATATATATACAAAATGTAAGAAACTGACAAAAACAAAAAAATGACAAAAATATTCAAGGTAGTTCATAAAACATTACTTCAGCAAAATTTCTGGCAGTAACGGCTTCCAGCATACCAAACTATGACAATGATTTGCAAAGTATTCCTCTGCATTGTGTTATGCTGTCTTTCTCTTTTATTTTATAGCTACAACAGAGGAAGAATGCATTGGCTTAGCTTTTGTATTTTTTACCCAACCAATTCTTCCAGAAATTATTCCTGAAATTCCAACATGGTAGCATAATGGCAGTAGAAAATATCCTAATATGTTATTTACCTGATATGGCTTCTTCTTGCAGGAGATCTATGAATGTCAAATAATGTGTTTTCCCTTTTCTTTTGGTGAGCTGGAACTAGATAAAATAATCAATTTTGACATGTAAACGTTTTTACAGAACTGTATAAAAATCTAGTTCCTTGCTATAAGGCAGGGAGGGTCAAACTCAAGGCCCAGGAGCCGGAGCCAGAGCAGGGTGCTTAGATCTGGCCCGCAGGGCCACTCTGTAAAGAGCAAAGGACTGGCCCATGGTGTCTCTGCCAGTGAAAATAGAGTTCGGAAGGGCTGCATGCAGTTTGTCTGCAATTCCCCAAAACATGTTCTGAGTGAGTTGCCTAGTGAGTGGACAGAGATCTTAGAGGAATTTCTAATTTTATCAAGTCTAACAAGTAGAGGCTGTGGCAGAATTATTCATTTATTTATTACATTTATATCCTGCCACAATCAAACAACTCTTGGTGGTCACATAAACACAACCACAAACAGGACTGTACCTACTTTTTTCGGTAAGTAAATCAAAGAAAGGAAAATGTAAGACAAATGCTACAATAAGTATCTGCTCAAAACAATAACAGCCCAAACTATCAACTGTTATAGAAATCTCCCTTGATACTATATGTTCAACTGCAAAAAGAGGGGGGGGAAATAACACTTGGAGAAGTAATAAATTTTGTTTATATTTTTCCTACACACCTTCTTACAGAGAGTAGCAGATAATGATTCTTCCTTCAGCCATTTTATCCTATTTAATTTTAACATTAAATAAATTAAATGTAGAGGAATGATCATTTGCTGAACTTTATTATTATGAAGTTGATCCATGATCCATTTAGTTCTAATATAATGCTGCAACAAGGGTAAGATATTGCTGAACCAAGTTATTTCAGTTACATAAACCATTTTTAAAAATCTTACCTATAGGAGGCGCTTGATATCTATCTACTGTTTTTCTTTGTCTGAGATTATATGGACGATCATTTTCTTCTCCTTCTGCCTCCTCTGCTTCAATATCCCCATCTTCTTCTTGAGATTCTAGAAAAATCCCCATTAAATATTTATATAAAAGTACACTAAGGTAATTTGATAATATCTATTAAAGAGCACCTGTTACTTTACAGATGAAATTTATTTTATAAAATGCAACACTGATTTGGACAGTTTGCAATATTTCAGAATGAACTTTATAATATATAATTTTAATATTTTTAAAAACACTTCTTGAAATATTATAAGGTATCCATGAGACTTTTGAATACATGACAAAGCTCTTATAATTTCAAGATCATAACTATAAATTGACAAGAAAGGCCAAACAGCAAAGATATTTTCCAATCAGAGTCCTGAACAATTCATTCAAAAGCACCATGAACGTCTGAAGAGAAAAAACAGCACTGATTAGAATTTATCAAGCATGAAGGAATTACCAAGGCCTGAATCCATAATTGAAGAAGACCCGTCTGTTATTATCCAACATTTAAATGTATAGTTTGATTAATAAGTTTTTCCAGATTATTAAGAACTCAAATAACTTGTGTTGTTTTTCAACATAATAGCATTTCACTTGTATTTATCAAAGTAGCTGTCAAATTACTATCATCATTACCTTCTTCTTCACCTTCTGTGGAAACCTCATGGTGGTTCTGGATTCCATAGCTATTTCTCCTTAATGATTTCCTCCTCCTTTTCACTCTTGAGTACATATCCATGTTTTCCTAAAATAAAAACCTCAAGAATGATCTGCATCGCTAACAGCTAAATATACATGTAGCTTCCAACTATATAGTTAACCAAACTCTGATAGTCATAACAAATATTTTAATAAAAGGGAATCTGTATGTATGCAAGACAGAGAGATGCTAAAATCACAGGCTAAACGAATGTAAGTATCTTTATTGGAAATTCCAATCAGAGTACTGAGTGTTCTATCTTAGGAACTATAAAAGAATTCATGGGAGAGTTCAGAAAATAATTCAGTTATTGTATCTATTCAGCACATAGAAATATTTGATTTTATAAGAATGGAGCATCTGTTCTTGAATAAGCCCCCACATCTGGAGACAAGGGAGGCACAATCAGCACTGTAGAACTCACAGTAGCAAGGCACTCTGACTAGCTGGTTACAATTCTCTGGCCTTGCCACCATGTGGCAATGTGAGGCACAGGTTGTTGCTGCCCCAAGAGCTGGAATCTACAGAAATGAGCCAGAGATTCAAGAATTCTACCACTCAGAGCCACAGCTTCCCAGCAGCCAATAAGGTAGCTGGGAAGGGCGGGGCTGTTGCAAGCTGGCCAGCTCATAGAAGGGAAAGCCTTGTTGCCTCATCAGCTAGCTTCCATTTATCCACTCATCCACCACAGCCTGCAAGTAGTTGTGCAATTCTCCAAAGTTGCAACAGACAGGACAGAGGAACTGTTTTTCCTGTTCCTGCGACTTGATTTTGGATATCAGTTCCTACTATTTAAAGGAACTTAGGGAGTCATAAGCCCTGAATGCCAACCAGTAAAACATGTATATGTAGATGGACTGTTTCGCATTAATCATACTGTCTTACAGATGGTTGACTACCATATAATCCACCACAACCCATGTCACTTCGTATGAGTTATTATTGTATTGTTTATGACATAGTACAGTATTGACACCTGTTTTCCCCCTAGCCAGCTGCATTGCTTTATATCTTTCCCTTCTGTTCCTGTTATAAGGATTGAAAACTGTATACAGAATATTCAAAATTCATTTGATCCGTTTTTTTATTAAGCTTTCAATGCTGAGCTATAACATACTCAAGGCTTAAACAAAATGTAAGGAAAAAAGATGAGAAGAGAATTAAACTTACAAATTCAGTATCTGTCCACATACGCAACCGTTCCACTTCACCTGATCGCCTATTCCGTCTGATGTTAATATTATCCATTTCCTGAAGAACAGCTTCAGCAGTACTAACATAGAAAAACGGTAGTAATTTATTTACTTATTTATATTCTGGCTTTATTATTTTTATAAATAGCTCAACATACGCAATACTGTTTTCCCCACGACAATAACTCTATGAGATAGATGACTTGGGCTGAGAAAGAGTGACTGGCCCCAAGTCAAATATGTAACAACTGCCTTGTGTTATTGTTAAGTAAATACAATAAGCTGGATCATAATTAAATATAATTAAAATTAAATAAGATCCTTATAAAATTTTGGTCCAGTAAATAAATCAGCTAGTAGAAAACACAAAAAAGTGATTTTTGCATTACAAAATTTCTACACCCTTTTTAGAAGGAATCCTCAGTGCCAAAGCAAGTTTTTACTGAATACAAGGGACTGCATTTAAGGAAATGAACATTATTACCCTCTTCCAGTGTGAGTAAATTTGTATTTTATCCATGATTTGCAGATATAGTTTAGAGGCAAAAATCAAATTAGAAAAATATGAGACCAAGGTTTATTCCCATATTCTCCATAATTCCTGAACAAACTCAACTCTTAAAATTCTGGTTCACATCATTTATTGCAGGGATAGGGGTTTCCTTTTCTTGCTGGGAACCTCATTTTTTTTAATGTAAAGTTTTGCCTCTAAGATAGTGTGACTGTAAAGTGGACAGACTGAAAAATGTCTGAACCATTTCTTTTCTATTTCCTAGGATACAGATTGCATAAAATAAGTACAATAAAGTTCTCAGAGATTGAAATTGGCTAGCTAAGTAAATTAAATGTTTAAATTGTTTGGAAGCTGAATATTCAACTCTAGGGGGACATCTTTTTAAATATATAAATAAAATGCTTCTCATTGACTGAAATATAACACAAACATAATTTTAACAATACCATGAAATTATAGTGCTCTTATTATTGCACTATTCCAACATACCTGTTTACCAATTGGTCAAACAGTAAACTCTGATTGAGACTTTCGAATCTGTTTTTTCTAGATCGACAACTTTTTCTAATTTCTCTGCCTCCATTTATACAGGCATGGTCACCGTCTCCCTTTTTTTCTCCTCGAAGAGAACAGCTTTTGAGAGCTGCAAATTTCAAGTTATAATATTAATACTGAAAAATAATAAGTATTTAGGATGTGTATAACAAGGTGCATGGACTATTGCAAATGTAGATCAGTTGGGTTTATATAGTTCTTGTTGCTTTAATGGCATTTACATGAGTAAGCTACCCAGTGTTTTATGATTAGAAAGGTACAAAAATTGTGTAAAATATTTACACACACAGACATACTGTTTTATCCACAATAAATATTTCAATTTTAATGAATGTATATTACTCTACAGCCTTCATGCTAAATTTGCTTTGAGGGATTCGGGGTACAGTCTAAGTAGAATTAGACTAAGTAGAATGGAGCCAGGAGCAAGAAAATGGAAGTAAATTAGGCCAGTTTAACAAGTGGGTACTTGGTCATGGAACAATGAACGTAGATTTTTTTGTTTAGTTTTTTGCACTGAAAAAAGTAATATAGCACATTGAAAAGTTAGGGAGACAGAAAGAACATTAAAAATATAAAAATGTTATGCATCAGAATAAGCAATTTAACTATGAAGTACTTACATAAACTACGACCATTTGGTAAAGTAGCACCAGATTGAGAAGTTAACCTAAGAACAATTTAATTTGGAAAATTAGTTTATTGTATTAAAATTACAATTCACATAATATTGATATTATTTCTATTCTCAAATGTTACATATCGGACATAAACTGTTATAATTTCAACTCTACAAGTGATATGAAAACTATTTATAGCCCATCTGTGTATTTTAAAACAGTTAAATTATTTTTATGCTGCTTCTACAAACAACGAGCAAAGTTAATAATACACTGAAAGCAGGAAAGTGATTTTTTTCATTATAGATGCCCACACAGGACACTACTTTCAAATAATTGACAAAGCCAAGACAAAAAATGTAATTTATTTTACTTTTGAGTTAAATTATGAAGTCAATTTGTAGAATATCTCTAGAACCACATCTGCTTCCAGAAACTTTGCACAGCTTGGAGAACTCAAGTTCTCTACCTCTGGTTTAAAGTCATCAATGAGAAAGCCTGGTATCAGTCTTTAAATTTGGTATTCATTTAATGAAGTTTAGCATTCCTAATTTTTTTACCTTTCTGGAAAGCATTCAAGTAAGGTATAGGCTATTCAGTTCATTCCCTTGAAATAATGATTTGTATTGATCTACCATCATGCTTCAAACGATGTCAAGCTACTAAATATAACATTTTTAATTTGTATGCTAATATGATAAATGCTTTCAAATGCAAACATTTGAAAAGAAAATATCTGTTGTAAAATAAAACTTTAATTAGTTTACATTGATCAGTTTATATATTCCAGGGCTATATTTTTTATTTGAAAAGAAAACAAAATACTTTCAAGCTGAAGTAGGGTCCTATCTCATAGTCACAATACAAAATAGCAAATAACGTGTTTAATTCTTAGCATCATCAAAAACAGCTAAGTTTGAACGGTAATTATAGCAAAAGTTACATAAAATGATAGGGATCAAAAAACATTCAGAGTTTGAGTATTCCCAGGTCAATGAAACAATTCTTATTCTAGAATTTTGTCCTAAGCCTGTGCAAATAGACAACCTATTATGAATTTACCTACCACTCAACCTAATAATCTACTTTAATGGTTCTAAGACAAAAAAATAAAGGAGTAAAGAAGTTTATTTTGATTTTGTACTGTTTCCTATTGTGGAACGTTCAACATCTTTCATTTTTTCTTCAATTCAAAGATGGAATACAAGAAATATTCTAATGAAACATTTTAAATGGGATAATTTTATTCCAACTCAGAACATTTTTTTTCTTCCATTTTGTGTACTTACCTAATAACAGGGACTTTCCACTTGTGCAAAGTGTTAACTAAAACTAATGTTATAAATAGTACTAATCTAATATTACAAATAGAACAATAATATCTACTATACCAATTAGGATATGAAAAATGGCAATAATCAAAACCTTGAATTTTTAAAAATTTTAATATGCTTTAGCCACTATTACAAAATGCAACATTATCACAGAAAGAATTTGTAACATAAAAACTTTAAATAATTTACTGTCCTTAATAGCTAAGGAGTTAAACTGAAAAGAGGATAGATATATGCAGCAGTGTGCTAGCAAATACATAACAACTGGCTCTGCTGGCTTCAGTCACTTGGCTGCACTACTAGCCAGCTAACAGTTGACTGACACAATACTAGGTATAGCAACTCAGTTCTGCTATTTACTGGCTTGCAAAATACTAGAAAATTTAACAATCGGCTCTCACAAGCAATACAAGCCTGTTCCAGTACATAATTGGATGTATGTGTATATCCCATCACCAATGCTATAATAAATCCAGTCAGACTGAAGAAATCTTTGTTTTTGATGCAAAGCTAGGAAATATATCTGCAAAAACATTCAGGTGAATGCTCTTATGGCCCTGCCATAATTAGGAAATTCACCTTCACAAGTTTCCACAGGCATAATTTTTACATTAAACCTACCAACTAAAGATAAACAGGGATATCAGCACCAAAGCTTTCATGCTTTTCTGTACAAGTAGTCTTCAATTTATGACTGTAACTTAGCCTGGCAATTATGGCTGTGGGCTGTGTCAATCATAAAGCAGTTCATCATGGGATAACCCTGATTTGACAATCTTTTTTTGCAATGGTCATTAAGTGAACGCAACAGTTGTGAGATGAAAGAAGCAGTTGCAAGGCGAATATAAAGGTTGTTAAGCAAACACTGTGGCTGTTAAGTGAACCCACTGTTTGCTATGGGATGTTTTTTCCCAGAAACAGAAGTAAATGTTGGCTTCCGGGGAAAAAAGTTGTAATCACAGATACATGCTTGTGGAGTGCTGCAAACGGCTGTAAATGAGGGTAAGTTCCCAAGCGCCCAAAATGTGGCCATGTGACTGCGCTCTGTGTATGTATGTGTGCACATGATGTCAGAACTTAAAAAACAGGTGATAAGCAGCTTTTCAGAGGTCTGCCATAATTTTGCTCATTAAGCAACTCAACATAATTTGAGGACTTCCTGTACCCTCTTCCCAGTTTATCCTCCATACCAATACTACAGATGAATGCTAGTTTTAAACTGATGTTGCCATTGTAAGTATTACTGCAATCAAAACAGCAGAGAAAGAGAAGTGAATGTGTCATCTTTGAGTATCTTGCCACAGAAATCAGGAAACACACACACACAATGTGCCTCTTCAGAAATATACAGTATATAAACAACTTTTGAAAAATTCAGGATTTAGAGCTCACCATGGAAATAAGAGCTCTTAATTTTTCCTTTCCAGAGACCAAGTATTAATTGTATTTTTAAATGTATAATTGTAGAATTCTTGCCTAAAACATATGAATGCTGGCTTTTAAAAAAGGAGGGGGGGAGTTAGATTTTCTCGTGTTTTTCTCTTTGGGGGAGTGTATATATCACTACCACCATCATTATTCCAAACTGATTCTCTCAGCAATAGAACAACAAAATAGAAGGATATTTAGATATTGGCTCTAATTAGCATAAATAATATCAAAAATTATTTATCATGATAAATAATATTTAGTAGTGCCATTTTTAAAAACATTATGAGCCTTTCACTTCTGATTTCACACAATTCATGTTTAAATGTTCATAAATAATGGAAACTCAATTAGGCATGATGGTCCTCTTGAAATGGACATTGTCTCATTTCAGCTTTTAAAGTGGGGAATCAGAAATATTAGCATTCATTTGTGCCGTTCCAGATACCTAATACAATAATTTTAACAATTTATACATTACCTCTATTACCTCTATACCAGGGGTGTCCAAAGTTTTTTTGGTGAGGGCCAAATACAGAAAAATAAGCAAAGGCATGGGCCACACCATTGAAGGGGGGGGGGAGGGCTAATTTTTTTTGTACCAGTTCTGTGGGCGTGGCTTATTTTGGGGTGTGGCTGAGGAACTCTGGGAATTGAAGTCCACAAGTCTTAAAGAGACCAAGTTTGGACACCCCTGATCTTGGCTTTTGTTTTGTATTTGGTATGAACTTGAAACTCCCTTCATTATTCCCTGCCCAAGGGGTGGAGGCGCGAGGAGCCTCGCCAGGCGGCCCGAGGAAGGCGAGGGTAGAACTGCTGGGGTCGGGCACGGCCAGCAGCCTCTTTCCCGCTCGCCGCCTCCTCCTCCGCCCCCTCCCTTCGTTATTCCCTGCCCAAGGGGTGGAGGCGCGAGGAGCCTCGCCAGGCGGCCCGAGGAAGGCGAGGGTAGAACTGCTGGGGTCGGGCACGGCCAGCAGCCTCTTTCCCGCTCGCCGCCTCCTCACCTGTTTCTCGATGGCTGTCACTGCGGCCACGCGTGTCTGACATGGGGAGGTGCGAGGAGCCTCGCCAGGCGGCCGAGGAAGGTGAGGGTAGAACTGCTGGGGTCAGGCATGGCCAGCAGCCTCTTTCCCGCTCGCCGCCTCCTCCGCCCCCTCCCTTCATTATTCCCCGCCCATGGGGAGGAGCCACGAGCCTCGCAGCGAACCACCGGGCAAGTACTGGGAGGCGGCCGAAAAGGGCCATATTCAATTATACTTTCAGAATTTGCTGCGGGCCAATAAAAACTGACCCGCGGGCCGCAGTTGGCCCGCGGGCCGTAGTTTGGACACCCCAGCTCTATACTTTGTTTTATTTTTGTTTAAAGTAACATTTGTTTTCTTTCTTGCAGAACAAGTAAAACATGCTGAAAAGAATCATAAATAGTATGTGGTCAATTCAAAGCCTAATTTGTGTGTGTTATATTGGTTAAACTATGTAATTGCTAGGGAGCAATCTCACAGGTCAAATTTGGAGTTAACAGCAAAAAAAAAAAAGCTATTCATTTGTAGCAGAAACAAACATGGCTAATGCTTTCTATTGCTGAATAAAACATGGAACTAGTTAAACTTATTAACATAATACTATATGCATGGAACAGACAAAACTGTACTATAATCACAAGGAATTCCAGTTGTCTTAATGTAAGCAACAGATGGAGTTGCTCTTTTTCTTTCCCAGAAACAAAATTTGTCATCTGAAATGAAGTTTTTTTAGGGGGGAGAAGGGAGGAAGCGGGAACAAGCTGTACCTCATGCACTTATGCATGAAGTCAGAATATCTGGCTAAAATCAGTTACTAATGATGAATTACACATAATGAGAAAGATGAAATGGGAGTGTAGCATCCCAAATTTAGTTTTCCCTTTCTCTGCAGCATACAATAGATTTTAGTACACAGGCTGGAACAGAACCCGATATAAAGAGACTATTTTAAGCAGCAGAAACCTTTCTTTAAAGAAAGTAAAGATTTTGCATTAATCAATAATTTAAGCTGTTTAAGAAAATGATTAAAATTGTATATGTGTAAGTACACGCCAATGCGCGCGCGCACACACATTTTTTAAAAATCTGTAATATGCTTACCGGGACTGACCAGTTGAGACACTCCATTCCTCTCGCTGTCCAGTACTGCGAGATTTTGATTTGTCTTTGCATACAGAATCGGCATGTTTCAAGGTACGTTTGGCTGGAGGAGATATGTGACTATCACTCAAACTACCATCACTACCATCATCTCTCTAGAGAAGAAGGGGAAAAAAGCAAACAGTTGGTAGTCTCATTCTTGACATTGTTCAAAATAAATATTCTCCAATTCAGGAGAAAGGTGGGGGGGAAGAACTGGTTCTTATTCATATAATAGCAATCATCCTCACCTGAAAACTGTAAATCTAATTCTAGAAAGAAAGTATAAGAGAAACTGAGGAATTTGCTATATCTTTTTCTGGGGATTAAATCAGATTTGAGTTTATTTGTTTGTTTTGTATTTATATCTCACAACAATCAAATGCATCTCTTAGTGATTTACAAGATATATAGAAAATTACTGAAACATCAACAATAGCATAATTTTAAAATGTCTATTATCAATAAAACATAATGGACTCATATGTTGAATCAATATAGGCATTAATGGCTAATTCTGCATTATAAATGCACTACAGAATTTTCTTAATGCAATCAGGGAGGGAACCAATCTGATTTCCACTGAAAGTGGTTCCAAATGCCAACATTTATATTAACAAATATTTTATATTATTACTTCAATTTATACTTTATCACTTCAGCCTTAGGGCAATCAAAGCCACTCATACAGCCTAAAAATGAAATGAAAATTAAAACCTATTTAAACAAGTAGCTCAAATGAACAATTAAAATGATTTGAAACATGAATTAAGAATGATATAAAGAATATCAAAATTCAGAATGATCACACTAAGCCAACAGAATTTAAATTACTGCAATTAATTTTAGGACATGTTTCCCATATTGAGTTTTATGGTGTTAACTCACTATATATTTGACTTTTACTTTACACTTTTTCTAGGTTTCACAGTCTATACATTAGAAGGAGCTCTCCTCAAAAGTATCTGATAACCAATTTAGGGTTTGAACGCAGGTTATAAGCAAATGCTCCAGGAGGATTGCTTTCTAATTACCCTCAATAAGAATGCACAGGACAACTTTGAACCGTTTGGCTGGTGGAAGTCTTGCCCTTTTGGGAAAATCTCACACTAAAGAAACTGTTCCAGGCAAACACAAGCAGAACGTTTGGAGTCCTTGCTCTGTCTTGGTCAGAAATTTCCCCCCATATTTCAGTAACAAGAAACTATGGCTCCACACATAGTCCGCAACTTACAACCATCTATTAAGCAACTGTTCCAAGTCACAACAGCACTGAAAAAACTGACTTTCAACTGATCCTTGCATTTATTACCACCTAACATCACTATGATCCCTTGATCAAAATTTGCAACTCTCCCAGCTGGGTTCTAACAAAATCAAGGGTGGGGGGAGCTGGATTTCTTTAATGATATTCACTTAACAAATGCAGTGATTTGTTTAAATGCAAAAAATCGTGTAAAGTAGACTGTGACCCACTTAATAACCACCCTGCTTAGCAAATATGAAATTGTTGGTCCCAATTGTGGTTGTAAATCAAGGACTATCTGTATATCAGGGAGCAAGGCTTCTCTCCGTTATGCTCCATACCCTTGATATCACCAGCCCGCAAAACAAGTAGAGGAGCTGATCAACACCATTCCTCCACTCCATTTACAGACACACTGTCACAGGGCCTCTGAAGTCCATAGCATGGTGTTTCTGAATGTAACACAGGAAATAAAATTGTATGTGACAGTACAAAACATACATAAAAGAAATCTCTTCATTTTTTTCAATAATTATGTAGGATGTTTGTACCATTCCATACAAACCTAGTTACTACATTCAGAAACTTCAGGTATATTCCATACAATAAGAAACTCTTATTTCAATAAGAGTTCTGGAGGAAAAATAACTATATACTTTATTAAATATTAGTCAATGGCCAAGTCACACCCTACTTTGTACACAAAGATGTGTCTACTGTTAATAACATACAAAATGCTGGGATTTAATATTTTAAGGTTTATGAGTAATTCTATTCTATGTAGAAACTGAAGCTACACAACTGGTTTGAAACCTGTTTTAGTGGTGTGGGAGAACTTAACTAGATAAAGCAGACAAGGCAAAAACATTACAGCACCATTGCCTGAGGTCATTAAGCAATTTTCAATGTAGTATAATTAACACCAATAGCAGTGAGATCCAAAGGACGTGAAACCCTCCCCCCTTCCAATAGCTATTTCTTCTTTATTAATGACTATTTCAAGACTGCTTAATAGGCACTTGTTCATCATTTAAAGGCTCCACAAAATAAATAGGGGGAGACTACGTATAAAATTGTCAAATTCAATTTAAGTAAGAACTGAAAGGTTTGAACTTGTTTGGGTGAAATTATCTCACAAAACTCAGAGTATTAAGGTAATGGTAATAACAAAAACTTAGGATGTGTACAATAATTTTACCCAGGTCAAGCAAATATAGGTTTAATTTTTTTTTCTGAATAAGAAAAAATTGAACATGCAGAGTTTCTATCCTCACTGCACCCCACCCTCTAAAAACATTAGAAAGAGAACTATACAGCCCTAGTGAATGTTATAGAGCTATGATGGAAAAAGAAAAAGGAAGGGGAAATTTTCACAAAAATCTACCGTACTTGAAAAAAGGGTATTTCTTCATACCTCTACAATGTTTTCCAGTCTTTCTGTAACACAATTTAAGAGCACCTGAGAAATCATTGAAGAGGAAGAACATACATTTCTCTATCAAGGCTTACTAGTAAACCACTGCTTTTTACCATTCAAAATTACCACAACCTTCCCACAGGATCCCTACAGGGCTGTGTCTTGAGTCCACTACTATTCACTTTGATGACCCACGACTGCTGTGCCAAATCTGCTACAAATCATATTGTGGAAGTATGCGGATAATACGGCAGTGGTAGGTCTTATCCAGGACGACAACCAAGATGCTTATAGGGAAGCAGGTGAAGGCTCTAGTGGACTGGTGCAATAAAATTAACCTGGTCCTAAATGTTAATAAAACAAAGGAGATCATTGTAGATTTTAGAAAGAGCTGGCATAGTCATATTCCATTCAGTATCAAGGATGCAGCTGTACAGGTGGTCAACAGTATTAAGTATCTTGGGGTGCAGATAACTAACAATCTGAACTGGTCCCTCCAGACGTCATCCTTAGCGCTTCACTAAGCGCACCAAGCACAACATAGTGTCTGCATTTCCTATGTCAGATGAGGAAAGCATATCTTTCTCCTTGTGTCCTGGCCACTTTTTACAGAGGCACAATTGAGAGTGTTTTAACAAACTGTATCACTGTTTGGTTTGATGGCAGCAGTGCCTCAGAGAGTCCATACAGAGAGTGGTAAGGACAGCCAAGAAGATTATAGCTTGCTTCCTGTAATTCAAGATACCCCTTGTAAGCGCTATACACTTAGAGCTCAAAGCATTGTTAGAGACCCCACATACCCACTTTACATTCTGTTTCTGTTGCTCCCCTCTGGGAGGTGGTTTTAGAATATTTCTAGCAGAACTACCAGATTCTGTAACAGCTTTGTTCCCTATGCCATCCATCTAGTAAACTTGCAAAATTCGTTTTTCTCGCCATGTACATGTATACATCCAAACTAGACTGTTTTGTTTCTATGTGTCAAATAATATATGTGGGTATATGGATAATTTTGTGTTTGTTTGTTTGTTTGTTTCGACATGTTTATGTAGTGTATATTGGGGTGGTGACCCTTTAAGAGCTGTATGCATTGAATTTCATTTTAATGTATGCTGATTAGTGTACATTCAAAGTGACCATAGTTATTCCAAGCCTCAGAAAGGGCGCTTTATGACCTATAAAGCACTTTTAGCCATCATAAAACTTCACACTATTGTCCTGTCCCCCCCCCCATCACATGGCAGCATTTTGGGCACTTGGCCACTGGTTTTCATTCACAACTGGTTGCCAAGTGCCCTACCATAAGCATCATTTGGAATCTTCTCTATTGGTTTCCCCACAAAATCATTAGGAAAGTTGCAGGGAAGGTTGCAGATGGAAGGGATGGAGGGGAGCTAATCCACAAAGGATTTCCCCTTTTGTACAGAGGGGAGGGGAAATCTTTTGGCAGGCAGCAGGAATGGAGCTGAAATTCTGAAGATTTTACACATGTCCTTTAGAAAGAAAAACAAGTATCTTCCAAAGCAAATTAAGTTAGCAGTACTCTCTATGTCACTAATGTTTAATGTATAAAAATAATTAGGCTGAAGGATAGGTTATAAAATGACGTATTTACATAAAGCATTTGCTTTTTTTTCTTTTAGTTTTTTTAGTATAATTCAAGTAGAGTAATATCCAGCTGAAACAACAATGTACTTCTCCAACTAATAGATGTTCTTCTTCCTTACTTCCTCTTTTACCACTTGAGGTATCGAGCAACCACTTTAGATGTCAAGGAAAATAGATGTTATTACTGTAATTAAAATAATAAATGGAAAAGTATGGGTTTTTTTACAGGTCTTTTTCTCTAATACTAGTAAAGCAAAATAAGAAAATATTCCTAATAGTCCAAACAATCATGATCTCCACATATAATAATTAGATGTGTTAGTTAGCTTATGAATAAAGTTGATTACAATAGTCAAACTGTACAATTTTAGAGGAATATTTTAAGAAGGGGAAAAAGTCAATATTTTTAATGAAAAAACTTGGTGTTTTTTTGTTTTTTTTTTACATTTATATCCCGCCCTTCTCCGAAGACTCAGGGCGGCTTACAGTGTATAAGGCAATAGTCTCATTCTATTTGTATATTTTACAAAGTCAACTTATTGCCCCCCCAACAATCTGGGTCCTCATTTTACCTACCTTATAAAGGATGGAAGGCTGAGTCAACCTTGGGCCGGGCTTGAACCTGCAGTAATTGCAGGCTACTGTGTTCTAATAACAGGCTCCTTACAGCCTGAGCTATTCCGGCCATATTCCTGAGCTATTCAGATTGGCCATAAATCTGAAGCAAAGCTATATGACTGCCTGTTTTTGTTCTCCAAATGTATTACTATCTGAGAATAAAATTAAATACAACTTTATCTGGCAGTTAAAATAAAACATCTGAAGAAAAAGAATACTGATAAGTATTTTGGAGTCGTCTATACATTTTCATGCCAGAAATATAAAACCTTGGGCAATATCCAACAAAATAGTCTTATTTGCCACCAGAGTGTATTTTTCACCCTCCCTCCAAAACCCTGCATGAGTTCCAAATTTACTTCAGAAGATTTATAAATCTCCTAAAGCAACTTTGGCAGGACAAAATATGTCTGCTAGAGGAATACTGTCTTCTCACCACATCTCTGTACAAGGAAATGATATCATTAGGTTAATCCCTAATTTGGACTGAATTAGCTACATCAAACTCCTCCAATTTAACACCAACCAAAGTATCTCACAATTACTATCTGTCCTGATGCTCAGTTCTGAATGTTACTTTTAAACAGGTTATATTTGTGTTATGTATCTTAAATATTTCCAGAACGGAATACAGTGTGGCCATACTGTACTTATTGATAGCCTTTGGCAGAGCCAGGTTGGGGATGGTGGCACATCCATCTTTGCGCTCCTTGATTACTCAACATCTTTTGAAACCATCCATCACAATACAGGTAGTTTTTGTTTTAACAACCAGAATTAGAGCCAGCAATCCGGACATAAAGCAAAGCAATCACTAAGTGAAAACGCAATTGTGATTTCGGCTTGGCTTTGCTTTGCAGACCTGGAAAGATCTTTACAGACCTTTTTCATCATTGATGTAACTGTTGCTAAATGAAGCAACCACTAAAACAAAATTTAGCCTCCTGGCCTAGGAATTAGATGCTCCAAGGCACAGAATTAAATTGTTTGAGGGACCATTTTTCTCCCATGGTTTCTGCTTATACAGTAAGAGCTGTCAGAGATGGCATATCCCAAGTTCCCTTGATTTAAACAGTATCCAAGAAGCATAACTTCTATATCAAAGTGCCTGATCTTTGGAACAAGATCCCTTCAGAGATCCATGTGACTCTCATCCTAATGGCATTCCAAAAGGCCTTGAAATCTGGTTGTTTTCCAGGGTAGGGTAGGGTAGGGTAAATGGCTTGCCACAGTCGCATGAACTTGTTCTCGAAATTTTAGCTATGTGAGTGCCTTTAACTACAATTTTTATTCAGATGCTCTCTAATCAAATTTATGAAAGTCCAGTTTACAATGAGTTTAAATAAGATACAACTGAGAAAATACGGAACATTATTTTCATTAACTGAATACAGAATACAAATTTTATCAAGGTATTGCACAAAGTATAGCTAATTAAGTCTGCAGCATACCTAAATAAAATCACTATGAAACAAATTAAATCAACTCAATATTCTATACAACCCTACATTAATATAAAAGATAGTGTGAAGCAGTGAATAAGCATGGATTCTTAACAGTCTATTATTAACACAGCTGCTTGCAATTACTGCAAGTTCAAGTCCCACCAGGCCCAAGGTTGACTCAGCCTTCCATCCTTTATAAGGTAGGTAAAATGAGGACCCAGATTGTTGGGGGCAATAAGTTGACTTTGTATATAATATACAAATGGATGAAGACTATTGCTTAACACAGTGTAAGCCGCCCTGAGTCTTCGGAAAAGGGCAGGATATAAATGCAAATTTAAAAAAAAAAAAGCCTTCTGCCCTAAACATACTGGTACTTTAATTACAAACATGAGGAGGAAAAACTTGCAGTTAGAAAGTTGGAGAGTTCCACCTTGCAGCCACCTGTCCTCTTCTTTTCCTTTGCAAAGAATGCCTCACTCATTTTTGGTTCCAAAGCATTTTTCAAGAGAAGATAGTGGATAATTGCAGAGCAGGTAAGTTTAAACTAGGAAGGGAGGGTGGAGAGTAACCTGGAGAGACTGGAAATACAGTAATCTATTGAAGACAAGAAGAAGTCTAAAGCTACCAGGATAAGGGAAGAAAAGGGGAGGGGTTTGGAGGAGGAACACATATATAAACCAAATGCTTACAATGTTATTAATTAGCTGCTGAAGAGATGTGGTTAATTTATGTTGATATAACCAGCTCCATTTTCAAAATCCCTGAACTTTCTAAGCCTTCCAAGAGATGCCTAGAACTAAATCTATAACCTCATTTAAAATTTACACTGGAAAGTGCTTTCATACTTTTAAATCAAGATTTTCTGGAAGTCTTACAGAGAACGTGCATAAGTAAGTCTGCACGTACAGTTTTTTTCAGTGGTACTAAGAATCTCTCATTGTCCAGGGAACAATAATTTACAAAGCATCATTTATTACAATGACAACTTTTATGTTTACATCATAGATAATGAAATATTGAGCTTTCTCACTTATAAACAGAATGACTATTTAAGCCAAAGAAAGTTACAGTGAGAATGCTTCAAATTTTATCTGACACTTTACAGCATAGGTACATAACTTTTTTACGTTGAAAGATGCATAACTTAATTTTTTTCCCGTCTTCTCTTCAATCATGTCCAATTCTTGCTTTAGGCATAAAGCCAGATGGGTGACCTTGGGCCAGTCACTTTCTCTCAGCCTACAGAGACGACAATGGCAAACCACTTCCAAAAAACCTTGCCAAGAAAACAGCATGGACGGGGCGAAAAGGAATGAAACTAAGGACTCTCTATCAGGCCAGAGTAAAGAATATTCTAGGCAACTGGATGAAACTGTCTATCTAGACCCGTTCCAGTCCGGTTTCTGGCCCGGCTACAGCACTGAGACGGCTTTGGTCGCGTTGGTGGATGATCTCTGGAGGGCCAGGGATAGGGGTTGTTCCTCTGCCCTGGTCCTATTAGACCTCTCAGCGGCTTTTGATATCATCGACCATGGTATCCTGCTGCGCCGGTTGGAGGGATTGGGAGTGGGAGGCACCGTCTATCGGTGGTTCTCCTCCTATCTCTCCGACCGGTCGCAGACGGTGTTGACAGGGGGGCAGAGGTCGGCCCCGAGGCGCCTCACTTGTGGGGTGCCGCAGGGGTCGATTCTCTCGCCCCTTCTGTTCAACATCTATATGAAGCCGCTGGGTGAGATCATCAGTGGCTTCGGTGTGAGGTACCAGCTGTACGCTGATGACACCCAGCTGTACTTTTCCACACCGGGCCACCCCAACGAAGCTATCGAAGTGCTGTCCCAGTGTTTGGAAGCCGTACGGGTCTGGATGGGGAGAAACAGGCTCAAGCTCAACCCCTCCAAGACAGAGTGGCTGTGGATGCCGGCATCCCGGTACAGTCAGCTGAGTCCACGGCTGACTGTTGGGGGCGAGTCATTGGCCCCGATGGAGAGGGTGCGCAACCTGGGCATCCTCCTGGATGAGCTGCTGTCTTTTGAAGATCATTTGACGGCCGTCTCCAGGAGAGCTTTCCACCAGGTTTGCCTGGTGCGCCAGTTGCGCCCCTTTCTAGACCGGGATGCCTTATGCACGGTCACTCACGCCCTCGTGACGTCTCGTCTGGATTACTGCAATGCTCTCTACATGGGGCTCCCCTTGAGGGGCATCCGGAGGCTTCAGTTAGTCCAGAATGCGGCTGCGCGGGTGATAGAGGGAGCCCCTCGTGGCTCCCGCGTGACACCTATCCTGCGCAGACTGCACTGGCTACCTGTGGCCTTCCGGGTGCGCTTCAAGGTTTTGGTAACAATCTTTAAAGCGCTCCATGGCATAGGGCCGGGCTATTTACGGGACCGCCTACTGCTACCGAATATCTCTCACCAACCCGTGCGCTGTCACAGAGAGGGACTCCTCAGGGTGCCGTCAGCTAGGCAGTGCCGTCTGGCGACACCCAGGGGAAGGGCCTTCTCTGTGGGGGCTCCCACCCTCTGGAACGAACTCCCTCCAGGACTTCGTCAACTTCCGGACCTCCGAACCTTCCGTCGCGAGCTTAAAACACACTTATTCATCTGCGCAGGACTGGATTAGATTTTAAATTTACTGGTTTTAAATGGGTTTTATTATTTATATTGTTTTTAACAATTCGGCTATGTGGAATAAGTTTTTTATTTGTTATTTTAGTTCGTATTTATATGTATTTTTATGTGCCTGTGAACCGCCCTGAGTCCCTAGGGAGGTAGGGCGGTATATAAATGTGAAAAATAAATAAATAAATAAAATAAATAAACTAAGGTACAAACTTACTCAAATTTAGACTGACTGGGCAGATCCAGTTAAGGTGAGAGAAGCATGGTTTTTCTTGGAACTTTTAAGCTGGGTCACCTGTTTGTTAGTCTTTGCTACCCTAGTTTTATGAAACTGGATTCAGGAAATTAAATGCAGTTAGATCCATGTTGTGGTATTGGCTTGTCTGAAAGATTAAGTGGTTCCATCAGCCTTTTAAGTAATCATGCACTTTTCCTCCAAGAGCTGATCACTGAACTCAATCATTCTGGATAATAATGATTCAGTTTTCAATCTTCATCTTTTGGGGAAGATCACTGAACAGTGGTAAAACTGCAGCTATAGAGGATCTTGGTAAAACTGCAGATTATCTGGATCCTTTTCAAGTCTGTGTCCATTGACTGTTGATGATCTGTGCTGGAGGTGAGGTGCAAAAATAATGGGCTTCTTAGACCTCTCTGGCTATCATCCTCGGACCATGAAAAAAGTGAGAATTGGAGCACAATATTATCATATTTCTCCTCTGTGGCCAGTTCTAGTTAGTAAATAGGGAGACTAGAGCCCCCAATTTGTGAAGTACCTCAGAGATCAATGCTCTCACTCCTACTGTTTAATTATAGAAGGGCATCAAGAAAAATCCAAGGTCAGGTATTATCACTACATTGATGATACTGATTATACAAGTCAACTCCTGGACTATTAAGCAATGGTGATTTAAAAATTTCACAACTAAAAATCAATTGATAAATTAGTATGCAATACATCAATTCCATTACTTTTTAAGCTTCAAATACTTATTTCTCTGATGCAATATCAGACTATTCATGGCTGCATTATGAAGTATCACATGCAATGTGATATGTACTTAATTTAGAAACAATTGAAGTACTTTCATTGTATAACAGATTTTAGTCAAATGAGACAAGTGAGTTACTTTGGGGTACTACTTTTTCAAAACCATTGCCAAAGTAATCTTAATATTTTCCAGGAAATAAACAACAAAAACAGATCCTCACTGTTGCCTATGTCTATGTGCAAGTTGCAGACACACTGGCCCCTCGTTATAACACACAGGAGAGCTTTTAAATTCTCTCAGTGCTCTGCAAGATTGAAATAGCATATGAATTCAGTATGTGAATGACACAGAACTATATGATTCACACTGTTAACATATATGAAAAAAATTAAAAGCAGCTATTTTTAAAAGTCCATGAAGTAATCACTTATCCTGTTTTTCATCAAGGTAAAGAAATGAGACCTGCATCCAAAAATGTAAAACGTTCAATTAAAATGTATAAAATAATCTGAAACATTTGATTATCACATTCACTTGTAAGTGTATTTATTTCAAACACAGACGGAAAAGCATACAAGTAGTCCTTGACTTAACAGTTCATTTAGTGACCGTTCAAAATTACAACAGCACGGACGTTTTTCACACTTAGGACGACTGCAGCATCCCCCATGGTCACATGATCAAAATTAAGACACTTGTCAACTGACAGATATTCATGACCATTGCGGTGTCCCAGGGTCATGTGATCATTTTTGTAACCTTCTGACAAGCAAAGTCTGGGTGGGGAAGCCAGATTCATTTACCATCTAGGCAGTGATTCACTTAATAACTGTGGCAAGAAAAGTCGTAAAACGGGCCAAAACTCACTTAACTGTCTCACTTTGCAACAGAAATGTTGACTCATTGTGGCCCTAAGTGGATATTTACACCCCGAAAAAAATTCCAAAGATGATAACAGCGTTTGGGGGGGGGGGACGGGACAACAGCTCTTCAAAAAATTACTTAAAGTTGGTGCGGTTTTTAAGTCACTTGTGTTTTTCTTTTAAACGGCACTTCCCACTTTCAACCAGAGAGGGAGCTCCGCTCCAAACCCAGCTTGCTGCCTGGCACAACAGACCCAGAAATGTGGGTGAAAGAGAGAGAGAGAGAAACCCACACATATTCTTGTAGCGGCTGTCTTGTCAATTGTTCAAAGCCAGACAAAATCCCTTCTTTCGCGCAAATCGCCTCTCTGCCCTCCGCCACCGCTCTCTTCGCCCGCGCCAGGCCGTCCCTTTGCTTCTCCTCCTCCTCCTCCCCACTTGCAACGACTGCCAGTTTCTCGTTCGGCTACGCTCAGGCTCGCTTAAGTCGCCCTACCTCAAATGACCTCGCTCGCAATCGCAGCCCGCCTCCCTCCTCTTCTTCTTCTTCTTCTCGCCCCCCCTCCTCTCCCCCTGAGCGCAGCGCTCTCTCGCCGCTCACGTCTCCCTCCTGCAAACATTTCCCAGCCGCCAAACGGCGCTTCTCCGCCGCCGCCGCCACCAAGCGCTCTTCCCGAGGGCGTCCTTCTTCCCCAGAAATCAAGGCAACAATCCCCCTCCGACCCTACTCAACCTCCCAGGGGGCTTCGCAAGCCCCTCATCCACAGCGGGAGAGCCTTTTCCCCGCCCGTGCCAAGAGTTCAAGCAGGACACCCCCCTCACCACCACCTCTCTCTCTCTCTCTCTCCCGAGCCAGCCGCTGACACTCCAACCTTGACGGCCGCACCGAGACAATGAGACGCCGCTCCGTTCCCCTTGCGGCGGCGGCGGCGGCGACCCCTTCCCCACCATCACCACAAGCCGCCCGTCAAATAGGACTCGAGCCGCCGGGCTCTTCGGACTCTTTTTTTCCCCCAAAAGGCGCCGCGCTTGTCCCGGCTTTGGCTCCCGTCGAGCCCACCCCTCTTTTCTCTTCTCCCTCGTCGCCCCCCTTCCTCGGCTTACCTGGACAGAGTCCTCATCCTGACCGGCCGCTGCTGCCGCCGCCGCCGCGGCTGCCGCTGCTGCTTTGGCACTAGTCCTAGACAAGCGGGTCCTGGATGAGATGAAATGGCTGCCGGACCCCGGGACCGCCGCCGCCGCCGCCGCCGCCGCCGCTTTCCCGGAGAGACGCTGAGATTGGGAGCTCTTTCGGGTGTTCACCATGGCCTCACTGCAGCCACCCCGGGAAGGGCGGCGCTGCCGCTGACTCCACCGCCTCTGCTGTGAGGAGCGAGGCCGCCGCTGAGCCAAAGAACAAGGGCCCGAAAGCGCGGAGCGCTGCTGCTGCTCCTCCTCCTCCTCCTCCTCGTTCTCAGCTCAGTCACCCACCACTAACTGGCCGCCATTACTCGTTCTCTCGTCCCTTTCTCTCCTCGGTCACGGCGAAGCCTCCCGCTTCCACTGCGAGGCGCTGCTCCGCCGCCGCCTCTCATAGGGCCGCCTCTTCTTCCACCTCCTCCCTACACCTGGCAACATAGAGCTGGAAAATGATGAGAGCGTGACATACAGCCTGAATTTCCGGTGAAGAGTGAAAGCCGTCATAGGCCGGGAGTGTCTATAAGCCCCGGTGGTGCCCCTCTAGCTTCTTTCATCTCTATGGTGGAGGTTCTCTATATACTGTACTGTACTTTTTACATCGGCGGCTAAAGCGGGGGGGGCTCAATCAAGTTTTAGGCCGGAAGTCCCTGATGTTTTCTATGCGTGATGCAATACACGCGGCGCTCTGCAGTGGCGTGCTCTATGGTTGTTTTAAACGGGGCGAGGTTAATGAAGGTGAGGGAGGCGGGAGGGTTTTTGCATGTTTAGGAGGGAGGCTCTCGGGAACTGAACGAAACTGCTGAAACTCGGTTTCAGAAACGGTAACTAACTGTGATTCAGTATTTGCTTTTCTCGGAATGGAGAAAGTGCACAATCTGATTAAAAAGGATTTCTTTTTAGAAAAGCATGTTTTACTCCGTAAGTAATGGAAACCTGTTCAACACGTTTCATTCCATTGATTCTTCCATAGGAAGGATTGTCACCTGGACTGGAGAGTAGCGAAGTTTATAGCTCGGTGTTTGTGCTTCTTGCTAATTAACATGAAGTAATGCGTTGCGCTCCCCGAAATGTACTCGCAAAACTCTGCCTGTAAAACTCCAGTCGAATATATTTTGTTTTCCAACTTAAATGGAAAATACCTTATACAAAATATATATTCACCTAGTTTCTTCAATCTTAAAATTATGTGAAACTTCTTTCCGCTTGTTCATACAATACACTAAGCCAAGATATGGTGTGCTCGTTTTTTTGTGATTTAGCACATTGCATTAATCCATCTGATTGTGGTTTATTCAAAAACCATACATTGCTTAATGCTTTGGGTAAATATAGCCAAATAAGGCAACCCTAATTTTGTAGTCAGCCTGCTAGGAGAAACTGGGGTGTGCATAAGTGCACAAAAGTGCCTACCGTTCCTGTCCTATTGTTTCCTTTCAATATATGTTCCTGTATATAATATTGTGACAAAATAAAAATAAAAAATAAAAATAAAAACTGCTCTAAGTTGTTTGAGGCATGTGCCATGAGAGTATTGGATTTGTTCACAGGATTGGTGAATGGCCTAGTTCCTTTTCTTTAGGAGGATTAGATGATTGCTCTCAACAGCAGGCTTTGAATGTGGAATATCTGTGTTCATGGGAAGGTTTACTTTCCCCATTTTCATTGGGAATGAGGTCATCACACTATGTGCAAAGAACTTATTTGGAGAGCAGACTGAGAAAAGGGGGAGAGTGGAGCTATTATTTTTTGATGCTTCTAATGATTGAGTGAAGTACATTCCAACTTCTGTAAATTGGGTAGAAAACAGTACATTAAAGAGAATAAATCAATGATACACCATCTTTTTTTTTCAATCAAGTTTTATTGATTTTTTTTTCTTCATACACCCCCATATATTTTACAAACAGAGAATTGGCCATATCATATCTTGTACAACTTGTCATATCCAAATACATTTTACTTAGTTACAATTTCTGCCAAAATATTCTTTTTCCATATTTTTAATCATATCTTAATATTTCTATGCTTATTTATATAAACATCTTTCACCCTCAAGTTCTAATCTCTCCATTTTTAATCATATATATTCTCTTAAATTTTTTGATAATTCATTCTTTATCCTGATATATTTAAACATGTTCGGGGTTGCCTTTCTTCCATTTCATCTTTTTTATTTTACAGCAATCTTTCTTCTCTTTCTCTTCTCTTTCCTCTCTCTCCCTTCTTTCAAAAGACCTTTCGCTACTACAGTATAAGATTACAGCATTCCACCCCCAAGACCTGATGGAATATTTATATTTTAATAGCTTTCCTAAACTGGAGGGAAGGGGCCATCAAATCTGAATAAAATAGAGTGGGGAGAGCATTTGGCTGTGCAGCATTATACAGCTGAAGAACGTTGGGTCTGATCTCTAACACTGATTGGAACTGCCTGTTTATTTAGAGGCAGAATTAGTGAACAGTACTGCCACCCATTTCCAACTTTTAGAGGCTGTCCAAAACAATACGCATACGGTAGCCCTCAACTTATGAACACAGTTGAGCCCAAAATATATGTTGTTAAACAAGACAGTTAACAGCAATAGCACTTAGACATATACTGCTTCAAAGTGCTTTACAGCCCTCTCTAAGCAGTTTACAGAATCAGCATATTGCCTCCAACAATAATGAGGTTTGCCCCCATTTTACAACCTTTCTTGCCACAGTTGTTCAACAAATCACTAAAATTGTTAAGTTAATAACAATTAAGTTCGTAATTGTTAAGTTAATGCGGCCTCCCCATTGACTTGGCAACCATCATAAATACATTCCAGTTGCCAAGGGGGCGAATTTTGATCGCGTGACCATGGGAGTGCTTGCAACAGTTGTAAATGTGAAAAACATAAATCATCATAAACCATCATAAATCATCCACTGCTGTTTTAACTTCAAATGGTCACTAAATGAACGGTTGTAAATTGAGGACTACCTGTATGCATCTCTCTGTGTGTATACGCAGACAATCCGTTTCCTGCAGGGCATGCTGCAATTGCAGAGTTAGTCCTGGAAGAATCCTAGAAAACTCTCTGTAGCTGCAGTGAACTTTGGTACCATATATATAACACACACACACAAACACACACAGAGAAGTAGTCCTTGAGTTACGACCACAATGGAGCCCAATATTTATGTTGCTAAGTGAAACATTTCTTAAGTGAATTTGTCCCATTTTACAACTTTTCTTGGCACATTTGTTAAGAGAATCATTGCAGCTGTTAAATTAGTAACACTTTTGTTAATTGAATCTGGTTTCCCCATTGACTTGGCAACCATCATAAATACATTCCAGTTGCCAAGGGGCCGAATTTTGATCGCGTGACCATGGGAGTGCTTGCAACAGTTGTAAATGTGAAAAACATAAATCATCATAAACATAAACCATCATAAATCATCCAGTGCTGTTTTAACTTCAAATGGTCACTAAATGAACGGTTGTAAATTGAGGACTACCTGTATGCATCTCTCTGTGTGTATACGCAGACAATCCGTTTCCTGCAGGGCATGCTGCAATTGCAGAGTTAGTCCTGGAAGAATCCTAGAAAACTCTCTGTAGCTGCAGTGAACTTTGGTACCATATATAACACACACACACAAACACACACACACAGAAGTAGTCCTTGAGTTACGACCACAACGGAGCCCAATATTTATGTTGCTAAGTGAAACATTTCTTAAGTGAATTTGTCCCATTTTACAACTTTTCTTGGCACATTTGTTAAGAGAATCATTGCAGCTGTTAAATTAGTAACACTTTTGTTAATTGAATCTGGTTTCCCCATTGACTTTGCTTGTCAGAAGGTCACAAAAGGTGATCACATGACGCCAGGACACTGTAACCGTCATAAATGTGAATCAGTTGTCCAGCATCCAAATGTAAATCACGTGACCATTGGGATGCTGCAACGGTCATAAGTGTGAAAAATGGTCATAAATCACTTTCTTCAGTGACACTGTAATTTCAAACAGTCCACTAAGTGAACTGTTGTAAGTTGAGGACTACCCGTACATATTTTTGAACATCAGTCACATCCAGTAAATTTATTCTAAGCCAAACCAAAAGAGGTGAACATTGCCAATTCTGTTTCTACAATTGAAATATTTTTTCCAAGAATAATATGGCAAATAGGTGAACATTCCAGACTATAAAGATTGGAGGGCCAATTCCAGCTCTTTTGTAAAGGAGCAACAGCATTTCCTTCTTGCTTTTGCCAGAGGTTTTATTTTTCCCTGAATTGTTTTTTTTCTAAGCTGTTTGCTTCCTCCCTTTTTATGTGGGCTCTATTATTTATTTATGCATGCTTTCCCTGGTCCCTGCAGTCTTCCCAAGGCAATTTGTAATATAGTACTGTATCAGCAATATTGTAATATGAAAAGTTCGTAAGCTATCTTCAAGAGAATACATTTCTATTTTTCCATTCAGAAAGATTTCAACAATAAGCAAGTACAACCAATTTAACATATACTGTATGCAATTGCATAACGTCATTGAAAAGTATCTTCTGAGATAAAATAGAGAATTTAATAAAGTACTCCGTTGATGCTTTTGCTATGCAGAAAGTCCTTGGTTTTGTTGTTTGAGAACTCATATAGATATTACCGCATTTACTGCGCTGAATGCACACACAATAGCTTCAGCTAAATCCTTGAAAGGACCTCTGGAGGCAATTCCTTCCCTCATTCACGTATATATGAATCACCCATCTCACTTGCTTCTCTGAAAACAATGGTACTGCACAAAAACTTATTAAGGGTTGCAGAATTACCAAATGAAATGCAATATCATATCCAAATAAGGGGCCGGGATAGCTCAGGCAATAGAGAAGCCTGTTATTAGAACACAAAGCCTGCAATTACTGTAGGTTCGAGCCCGGCCCAAGGTTGACTCAGCCTTCCACCCTTTATAAGGTAGGTAAAATGAGGACCCAGATTGTTGGGGGGGCAATAAGTTGACTTTGTAAAAATATACAAATAGAATGAGACTATTGCCTTATACATTGTAAGCCGCCCTGAGTCTTCGGAGAAGGGCGGAGTATAAATGTAAACAAAACAAAAAAATCTGTAGGCTGAAGAGTGTGAGTTTAGCCTTATTTATTTTTAAATTTCAAAATGTAAAATTAAGACAGGAAAGCCACATAGTTTAAAGCCACATAGAGAGACTTATTTTTCTGTGGTGGGTGTGTTTATAAATAAGAATATTTATTTTTATTACTGTATCCTACCTTTATTATTTACAAATGAGGCAGCAAACATATCCAAAACACATTTCTCCTCTTATTTTCCTCACAACAACCATCCTGTGAGGTGATTTGGGCTGAGAGTGACTGACCCAAAATCACCCAGCTGGCTCTCATGGCTAAGGCAGGACTTCAACTCACTGTCTCCCACTATCTAGCCTCTTGGAAGACATCTACATATTTCCATTTTCTTTCTCCCCCCATTACCATCTTCCTTAATCAGGTAACATTATAACAGTTCATTTAGTGATTGTTCAAAGTTACAACAGCACTGAAAAAAGTGACTTATGACCATGTTTCACACTTATGACTATTGCAGCATCCCCATGGTCATGTGATTTACATTCGAATGCTTGAAAACTGGTTCATATTTATGACGGTTGCAGTGTCCTGGGGTCATGTGGTTTACCTTTTGCAACATTCTAACAAGCAAAGTCAATGGGGAAGCCAGATTCACTTAACAACCGCTTTACTAACTTAACAACTGCAACGGTTCACTTAACAAATGTGGCAAGAAAAGTCATAAAATGGGGCAAAATTCAACAGATTTATCACTTAATAACATTAATTTTGGGATCAATTGTGGCCGTAAGTCGAGGACTATCTGTATTATGGAGGTTTTCGCAAAAAGGGGCATAGGGAAAGAAAGACAGGAGACCGTAAAAAAGAGGAAATTTCTTTCCTCTTAAGCCAGTCTTTGCAGGATCAATCCCCCCACCAATAATGGGAAGACCTTTCTTCACCCATAGAAAGCTTTTGTTGCTTCCTTGACATTACCATCACTTTTCTGTCCTCTTCTCATTTTATATGATGTCCCTTCTTCATCCATACTGTATCAACCTAGGAATGTCGTTAATAAGCATTTTTGAGAGTAAAAATTATTTTAAGACATTGGGGTCACTATCAGTGCAGTATCACTTAGCTCTGTGGATGCAAGACAGTAAAGATCAGACAAGTCATTGCACATCAGTGAAGCCATCTACTTAATGTTAATTTTCTTCTGCAGAGAGATAGGATTTCAGTCCTCGTTTACATTACTCTCCCTCTGTCATTCTCTTTGGGTTTTTTTAACTTTATTCATATGAAATTCACATGAAATGTGCTCTGCAAAAACTAGTAGTATGTATTGAAAAAATGCCCAGAGGGATTGGAATCCCTAAAAGAGCATTATGAACATATGGGGAAGGGAGGTATCATTTTTCTAAGCAGCTTTGCAACTGTTAACCATTGGTTAATATTTGTCCTGCTTGCATCCAGTTTGCATTTTGTTTCAAAACAAATATACCTTTAAATTTTAACTTGGAAAATGACTTCTCCTTATGTCAGATTTTCATTATTTTCTATAACTATAGAGTAAATTATTTACCAGTTGGCTCCTTTGTTAGAATCCTTTTGTTAGAAAACATTCATTGTACCATTGGTGGTAGTAATTCTGCAAAGTTGCTATTTGACCAGCATAGGGGACTGAAACAGATGTTGGGAAAGGATTTTGTAATGATGAAGGAGCTAAACTTTCTGCTTATTGATATTTCCCTTCATAACCCTTGCAAAATTGCTGAATGCCTCTTTTAATAAGACTAATTATTCTGAAAAACCTGAGACTTCCTTCACATACCTCAAGGGATATCCTCGTTTCTCTACCCAGTTAATCATGGATGATGTAACTTAGTCCTGGGTGAAAAGAAACAACAGAAGGTCTAGCTGAGTTATGGAATACAACTGGCTAGAAAAATAAACCTTGGTCTCCAGGAGGATTTGGGGCTGCTGATCAACAGATGTTTGAAGCTAGGTTCCACAGTTACATTTATTATTTATGTTTGTAAACGAACTCAAATGTTACAAAACTCAATTGTTACAAACTTCCAATGAACATGTGCTATCTTCAGGATTTTTCACCTTTCAAGGAAGTATTGTAGTAAGATGTTTCTCTGAGGCTAATGGATATATTGATTTCATGAGACTGTGAATTTGGGATCACAAAATGGATGCATTACAAGTCCATGGCAGATATCACAGAATTGCAAATGCCAGTATTCCTCACAATTGGCTAGGACAGTGATGGTTAACCTTTTCCAGACCGAGTGTCCAAAGCGTGCACGCACGTAAATGTGTGTGTATGCAACCAAAATGCCCATGCGCCCCATCCCCAGCGCATGTGCACGGGCCCCAGCGCATGCACCCCACCCCATTGCATGTGCACAGGCTCCCCGCACGTGCCCCGCCCCTATGCATGCAACGTCCCTGAATGCAACTCACCCCCCGCGCATGCGCGGTAGAGACCCAAAAACCAGCTAGCCAGCGGCACGCACACATGTATGGTAGAGCTGAACTGGGGCGACAGCTTGCATGCCAACTGAGGGCACTGCATGCCACCTCTGGCACGTATGCCACAGGTTCACCATTACAGGCCTAGGAGTTGTAATTAAGGAACATCTAGAGACCTGCAGCTTCCCAAGTCCCCTAGAGGGATACAAATGTTCCAAATGAAAGTGAAGTCAGAATTATGGATTTTTTTCTCTCTACATCTGCACAGGGTATCTTATATGCTGACTAATGAATTTGTAAAAAGAATCCATACTCATATTGACATATTGATCAAATACTGCATGTTGACAAAAAGAATATACTTAAGACAAGCAACTTCCTATCATAGCAAATATTTGCATTAGAGAACAAATAAACTATATCCGTTTTTTACCAACTATTCTTAAATAGATGTTTGGTAATATGGGATGGCTCTGCATTAATTTAAGATCTGCAATTGTATGAAAAAGCATCCTCCTTTTGGAATGTTTAAGTTTTTATATATTTTGACACTTATCAAAGCATTATTGGGTCCTAATGGTATAAAAACTGAGTCTGAATGAACAAGTAACATCAAACATTGGTGATTTTTCATTTATTTCGTAACAAAATAATCTAGCTTGCAGTAGACCAATGTGAAAAACAATCGCCCCTTAGTTTCAGTAAGTGATTGCATCATGTTTTGCTGCAAGAATTGCATGCAAGCACCTCCTGCAATTGGTGATCATATATCATCTATGGGGATTTAGTCCCATTTCTCTAACAGCCAAGTAACATTAGAGGCTTTCTTGGCATAAACTGCTCATTTTGAGTCCTGCCAAAGTGTTATTGTGGAACTTTGATCAGGACTTAATGACTTTGCCATTCTAAAACATTGAATTTTTTTCTTCATTATTTACTCTCTTGTAGATGTGCTTATATGTCTGGGGTCACTGTCTTGACCCTTTTTTTTTTTTGTTTACATTTATACCCCGCCCTTCTCCGAAGACTCAGGGCGGCTTACAATGTATAAGGCAATAGTCTCATTCTATTTGTATATTTTTTTTTTACAAAGTCAACTTATTGCCCCCCCAACAATCTGGGTCCTCATTTTACCTACCTTATAAAGGGTGGAAGGCTGAGTCAACCTTGGGCCGGGCTCGAACCTGCAGTAATTGCAGGCTCTGTGTTCTAATAACAGGCTTCTCTACTGCCTGAGCTATCCCTGCCCATTTGCACTTCATATGACAGATGACCAATATTCTCCTGTAAAATCTGATATTCATATTCCATTGTTTTCTCACTTATTCATAAACATTCCTCCTCCTGACCTCCCTTGGCTTCTTTCAAGTGCTTTCTGACAAAGTGACAAGTTTCAGTGTTTTTCTTAGTGATTTCCCTCTTGCTGTTCTTCCTTGAATCCCATTTTTCGTCAACTACTTTTCTGAAGTTAGGGTCATAAATCTGTTACCATGCAGAAACCTGAATTCTCATTAACTCTTGCTAGTCTGACCAATGCAAGACTTATAAAAACCATGCTCCAAAACATTTGGAGTGACTCAAACCAGAACATAGTACACAATACTTATGGCTTAAAGTTTGCCAGCAATCCATTCTTTTCTGATTCCCAAGAATCTCCCCAGATGAGATGAGTCAAAATTTTAGGCACATTTTGGGAAACGTTGGAGGATTTAAAGAATAATATCAGTGCATTAAAGTTTGCAGGTGCTCGCAACACTAATTTTACCCTTTAAAACTTTAGAAAATTCTTTCGCAAATGCCCATAGTCCCCCCACCCCAGTGTAATGTGGCTCATTAAAAATCACACAAACATTGGGGCAGTCCTCAGGCAGCCAATATTTGTTCATCCCTAGATTAAACAGATAATTCTTGCTTTGTTATGGCAACATAAGGCACATTAATCCTATAAGTGGCAGACATTTTAACACATTAAGTCAAACAATTTAAAATTAATCTTTTAGTCTCTTTGTTTCTATGAATTATTGTGATAACCAGTCATGGGAAACACAATGCCATATACAAAGGTAAGATGTATACATATATATATGTATATATTCCATACTTCCACCTCTCACAATACTTGACAACACAGTATCAACAGTACAAACCTTCAAATTTCTAGGTTCTATCATATCGCAAGATCTAAAATGGACAGTTAACATCAAAAACATCATCAAAAAAGGACAACGAAGACTGTTCTTTCTACGCCAACTCAGAAAGCTCAAACTGACCAAGGAGCTACTGATCCAGTTCTACAGAGGAATTGTTGAGTCTGTCATTTGCACCTCTATAACGGTCTGGTTCGGTTCTGCAACCCAACAAGACAGACACAGACTTCAGAGGATAATTAGAACTGCAGAAAAAATAATTGCTACCAACCTGCCTTCCATTGAGGACCTGTATACTGCACGAATCAAGAAGAGGACCGTGAAAATATTTGCAGATCCCTCGCATCCTGGACATAAACTGTTTCAACTCCTACCCTCAAAACGATGCTATAGAGCACTGCACACCAGAACAACTAGACACAAGAACAGTTTTTTCCCGAAGGCCATCACTCTGCTAAACAAATAATTCCCTCAACACTGTCAGACTATTTACTGAATCTGCACTACTATTAATCGTTTCATAGTTCCCATCACCAATCTCTTTCCACTTATGACTGTATGACTATAACTTGTTGCTGGCAATCCTTATGATTTATATTGATATATTGATCATCAATTGTGTTGTAAATGTTGTACCTTGATGAACGTATCTTTTATGTACACTGAGAGCATATGCACCAAGACAAATTCCTTGTGTGTCCAATCACACTTGGCCAATAAAAATTCTATTCTATTCTATTCTATTCTATTCTATTCTATTCTATTGATGTATTTTTTTTTCCTTTTTCTTTTATGTACACTGAGAGCATATGCACCAAAACAAATTCCTTGTGTGTCCAATCACATTTGGCCAATAAAAAAAAAATTCTATGTAGTTGATGATGATATACCATCCAAAGCATGCACCACAGGCAGCCACGCCTTTTTAAAAAAATTGATGGTATGTCCAATTGTTTCCAAAACAGCATTGAGCAGATGGAATCACTGGATACACCCAAGAGGCAGACGGATATTCCTGTAAGCAAATGAATCAGAATTAGAGATGTTTTGCTTATACCATTTCTAAAATAGATCAGCCCATTTCAGTGCATTTTTTCTGTTCATAAAAAATTTGAGAAATGGCCTGATTATTGATAAGCTTTCTTTAAAAAAAACTGATCTAAACTTAAGTTTAAGCAAGCCTATTAGAAATAGAGAAACCAGCCATGTGATATCAAGCTGTGAAGTGTATTAAGTTTCTTATGTACAGTATGCACTGCCTGTCTCTCTGCCTCATCAAAAGTTTCAGATAGGATCCTTTACCAGTCCTTTTACTCAGTCACAGTCCTTTACCAATAATAAAGGTATTGTTATAACCAACTATGGTAATAACGATACCATAGTATTCAGAGGTTAAATCATAATGTGGTCTGATTTTGACTTGATGTGATCCATGAACCCGATCAACTGATTTATTAAAGAAACCATGGTCAAAGGAAACCACGGCTTAGCTTGAAATGCAAGCTACTCCTTTTGCAGATGGGATAATGCTAACCTGAAATAGTAAAGCTGCCCCATCCAACCCATTAACAATGCTGTCGCCTGAAACATGCACTTTATTCAACTTGTACAAAAGTTGACGGTTTCTATCTTCATTCTGCAAGTCCACTGGGGTATGTGATTGCGATTCTGCACATTTAGAATAGAATAGAATAGAATAGAATAGAATAGAATAGAATAGAATAGAATAGAATTCTTTATTGGCCAAGTGTGATTGGACACACAAGGAATTTGTCTTGGTGCATACGCTCTCAGTGTACATAAAATAAAAGATACATTCGTCAAGAATCATAAGGTACAACACTTAACGATAGTCATAGGGAACAAATAAGCAATCAAATCATATTAGGAAACAGTCAATATAAATAATGATACCAGCAACAAAGTTATGGTCATACAATCATAAGTGGGAGGAGATGGGTGATAGGAATGATGAGAAGATTAATAGTTACGCAGACTTAGTAACTAGTTTGACAGTGTTGAGGGAATTATTTGTTTAGCAAAGTGATGCCGTTCAGGGAAAAAACTGTTCTTGTGTCTAGTTGTTCTGGTGTGCAGTGCTCTATAGCGTCATTTTGACTTGAAACAATTTATGTCCAGGATGTGAGGGATCTGTAAATATTTTTACAGCCCTCTTTTTGACTCGTGCAGTATACAGGTCCTAAATGGAAGGCAGATTGGTAGCAATTGTTTTTTCTGCAGTTCTAATTATCCTCTGAAGTCTGTGTCTGTCTTGTTGGGTTGCAAAACCAAACCAGACAGTTATAGAGGTGCAAATGACAGACTCAACAATTCCTCTGTAGAACTGTATCAGCAGCTCCTTGGGCAATTTGAGCTTTCTGGTTTGGCGCAGAAAGAACATTCTTTGTTGTGATGTTTTTGATGTTAGGTGTCCATTTTAGGTCTTGAGATATAGTATAACCTAGAAATTTGAAGGTCTCTACTGTTGATACTGTGTTGTCTAGTATTGTAAGAGGTGGTAGTATGGGAGGGTTTCTCCTAAAGTCCACCACCACTTCTAAGGTTTTGATTGTGTTCAATTCCAGATTGTTCCGGTCGCACCACGAGGCTAGTTGCTCAACCTCCCGTTTGTATGCTGATTCATCATTGTCTCGAATGAGACCAATCACTGTTCTGTCATCTGTGAACTTCAGTAGTTTAACAGATGGATCGTTAGAGATGCAGTCATTGGTATACAGAGAGAAGAGAAGTAGGGAGAGCACACAGCCTGTGCTAATTGTACAGGTATCTGATGTGATTCTGCTTAGCTTCACCGGCTCCTTCCTGTCTGTTTGAGCACGTTTTAAGATAAGATAACCTTTATTGTCATTTTTTTTCAGTGAACACACCGGCACACATTAAAAATGATTTTTTTTAAAAAAATATTATTTTTGCTATCTGACCTCTTGTACGGTCCGAACCTTTTTCTCAAAAGGCAATGCCACCATCCACGGGGCTTCCTCCCAGCCTATTTGTATTTAGGAGAGCAGATAGACGATTTCCAACAGCTGAGCTGCTGCTGTCGCGTCTCTCCGCAAGCGCCACCAAACTCCGCCGCTGGAGCATTCAACTCGCGCTGTCGCTGCAGCTGCTGCAGCTGCTGCAGCTGCTAAGGGCAAAATACAGTAGGGATAACGCGTCCAGAAGCCGCCAAGATCTTCCAATCCGCTCCTCCCTCCGGTTCAATAACAGCCAGCAAGGTCCTCCCCTCTACGGGCGGAAAAACAGCCCGATGCTGCCCCTGCCCGACGCGCTGGTCGCCGAGGCTTTACGCAATCGTTTCCAAATAGCGCAGCGTGGCGGCCGCCGGCTTCTCCCCTTTGGGGAGGGGAAATAGGTGAGTCCTGTGGAAGGGAGCGACGCACCGGCCTTGGAAAAGCAGCCAGGCGGAATTGGCAGGGATTTCGAGCCGTTATGCACAGAAAGCCCAGGAGCGCCGAAGTTAACGCCGGTATCGGAGAGTGGCTTCTCATCGAGCGGGAAGCGTGACTCGGCACCTTGACCAGCCGCGGGAGTTGGCGGGTTTGATCAAGTTGCTTGAAGGTGGGAAGAGCCTTCTTTTCCTCTCCGGGTGAAGGCCGGGTGTGGGTGCTTTCGCCGGGAGGCAGGACAAGCAGCAGTTTATTTGATTTCGGAGATGGGTGGGGAAGGGAAGTCGGGTGTTTGGGTGCCCAACCCAAACTTAAGCGGTTGCAAGGAGAAGGCGCCCCAGTGGCGCTGACGTTTTTACTAGCGCCTCCCAAAACGCGCTGGTTTTCAGCGGTCGACACAAGTTCTTTAAAAGGGTGCTGCTGATTCTGTAAAATATAGTTTGGCTGAGGGCCAGACCGTGCTAAACCACAATGTTTGTGTGGTTTTGGCCTGGAGCCAGTTGTGGTTTATTGGACGACATACGCGTAAATGGAGGATAGTGCAGCCCAGTGAGTACACGCGTCTCAATCCCTTCGCCCCGTTCCTTTGCCATGTATTGATTTAGTTTACCATCCGTTCCGAAGCATCGCTTCGAAGCAAGCTCTGTAGAGCTTATACTGTATGGTATTGTTAGATCAAAGCGTCCAAGTCCTTTCTGATTTCTGTTCTTCCGAAGTAAAGCAAAAGTAGCTCTCCTGAGGAAAAAAAATCCATATTGAGAAATATCTTCAGTAGGCTAATTTTAAAATCATTGGTTTCGATGTGAATTCCACAGCATGCCACAGGAAATGTGACTGGCCAGGATAATTTATGATTAGGTAGATCTGCAAACCCAAGAAGCTGGACTTCTTCAGTAAACCATGGTTAAGTTAATTGTGGGTTGGGTTAGACATTGGCAGTGAGTGATTAGGAAAATAAGATGGTAACATATGGTCCTTGTTTTAAAGATCCTTGTTTTAAAGCTGGAACTGCAGCTTTAAGATTCTATCAGTATATTTGGATCGTTGAGATATAGAAGGAATGCCTATTTTGTGCTGAGTTATAGATTAAAATATCATCAGCCTCCTGCTCTTTATCTCCCTCTACAGTATTTGTACTATGTGAACCTAAGTTTTTTTGTAAAAAACATTGTACATTTGTTTCTTGTTAACTGGGTGCAGTTCATCCTTTTTCTTCAGCTCAGTAGTGCCTTCTCATTGGATTACTTACCTTTTTTTTCTCCCCAATTGTTAAAAAAAAAATATTCTTCATTTTTATCTATCAGCTTATATATTCACACAATATGTGAATTTTTTGCACTATACGGAACACTTCCCCCCCAAAAAAAAGTGGATGGAAATGTCTGTGTGTTTTATAGAGCAAATATTGCGGCGGGGAGGAGGGTTTTGCTACAGTGGCTGTCACCGCTGCTGCTGTTTGCCCCTGGCGGGGAACGCTGGAGCCTTTGCTGCCGAGCAGCTGATTGGTGGTTGGATTGGCCTCCCGGAATACCGCATCAGCTGCTCTAAGCAGTGGGAATCACCGCCATTGATTGTTATCGGCCCTGATCGCTGAATGGTGGCAGCGATCAGTGGTGGCAATAGGCAGCAGCGATCCCCACCGCCTAGAACAGCTGATTGGCAGTATTCCGGGAGGCTGATCCAACCACTAATCAGCTGATCAGCAGCAAAGGCTCCAGTGTTCCCCATTGGCAGCAGCAGTTCTCAGTTGACGGGTGGTGGGTGCAATGGAGCGGAGCCCCGACGAACCATGTGTTGGGGCTGCGATAACATGTTGAAGCTGTCCAGGCTGTTTACTGTTTGCTGCAAGGATGTTAGCCAGATGAATACTGGATGGATGCTGGCAGAGAGAGGCAGATTTTTTTTTTCTTGGTTTCCTCCTCTGAAGCTAATGTGTGGCCTATGGCCCGGTGTGTTTTATAGTGCGAAGAATACAGTAATTATGTGAAGAAATACTTGCTCCTTTCAGATTTTTGTCTGTTCTGCCAAAATTACTCAGAGTAACATAAAATAATCCTTGAAGTCACAAAGAATCCAACAACAGTTTGTATTCCTATAGGGATCTGTAAGTATACAGTTTATTGCTGAAAAGCATTTGAATTTCTGGAGGGACAGGAAGAATAGTAAAAAATCAACCTTTGGGGGTTACATAGATGTTCAGTTAGAAAGCAAACACTATGTTCCAAAATAAGAACCATATACCGACCCATTTATTAAATATGGAAGTGATAATATATTTGGGAGATGCTTTGCTGCCTCAGGAAATGAATGACACACCATTCATTGAAGGAATCTTGAATTTGGCTTTTTATCAGAATTTTACAGAAACATACCAATCCAGCTGTCAGTCAGCAAACAAAAAAGTTGATCATGCAGCAGGACAATAATCATGCAGCAGGACATGCAAGAGAACAAATAAAGAAAAACAACTTCAGTGTTTTAGAATGGCCAAGTTAAACTCCAGCCTCCGTTTATAGAAATGTTGCAGCAAGACCTGAATCAAACAGTTCATGATTGCCAGACCTCAAAAGAGTTGAAGTAACTGCAATGAAGGAATAGGGCACCATTTCCCACGGTGGTGCGAGATTAGACCAACAGTTACAGAAAGTAGGCTTGATTTCAGTTATTTCAGCTAAAGGACTTTACAAGCAGTTACTGAATCTAAGGAGGCAATTGTTCATGCTAACACATTATCTAGTATACAACATTTCAGTGGTGGGTTGCTACTGGTTTGCCCCAGTTTGAGTGAACTGGCAGCAGCAGCAGCAGGAGGCTCCGCCCCACCCATCTGGACATCACCAAATATGCTCTGCGCATGATGTGCAAACGAAGCGCGTGCACGAGCGAGCGAACTGGTAGCAAAGGTAAGTGAAACCCACCACTGCAGCATTTGTTTATGAAATAAAAAATACAGTTGCACAATTTTGATGTTATTTATTTACTCAGATTCCTATCATTAGGACAGGGCAGAAAATATTTGGCAATATATGTAAAGAGATCACCAAATCTAAAAGAAGGCAAATCCTTTTTCACAGCACATTAACTATAATGACTGGCAGTCAACCACAGTCTTGTAGTACATTTTGTGAAGCCATCAGAGTTTATTACCTTTTATTATATGTTTTAATAGCACATTCCATAATTTAACTATAAACAGTTCTCAGTTAGCAACTTTGCAGTTACGATGGTAATGAAAAAGTCACCTTGTGATCAGTCACCACATTTATGATCTTCACAGGTCTGTAAGGCAAAAGAAAAATGAAGTTCAATCATTAACACAATTGTGCTTGCACTTAGCAATCACTTAACAACCAAGTTGCCAGTCCAATTATGCTGCTAAATGAAGACTACTGTATATGCACTATATAAAGAACTATTTTACTGCAGTAACTTAAATAAGTACTTTTAGTAAGCCAGCATGTATATATTTTTTTCAGAATGAACTACTAGTGTACTAATAAGGGAAAATGGCCTGTCTTATAATATGGCATGTCTGGAATCTTTGAAACAAAATTAACCATGGATATAGTTACACTTGCATAGGTGAAGGCGACATAGAATGAAAAAGAAAATCATTGTTTCTCTTTTATTAAAAAAAGAAGAAAAAGTTATATGTGTAAATGTAAGAGAGTTCAAACTTTAAAAAAGAAAGGAAAGGAAATTAACATTTGCGAAAGACAAACAGAACTGTATTATTATTTGGGGTAATAATTTACATGAATATCATCTACCACCATGCTAGTTTCCTTTAGTATTCTATTTTAATCCCTTCCTTTAATATATTTTTATGAACTGGAATTTTAGCTGCATTGAAGGTGCATTTTGAAGTGCTGAGATGGCTCCTGGCAATTTGATTTTGTTGACAATTTAAACTATTGAAAGGAATTCTGGTCCTTTGTATAGTTAGCAACCATCAGGGACCTATTGGGCTGCTCTTTTACTCCATATCTATAACAAATACAGGTAGTCCTCGACTTACGACCACAATTGACACCAAAATTTCTGTTGCTAAGTGAAACATTTGAGAAATTAATTTTGCCCCATTTTACAATCTTTCTTGCCATATTGTTAAGTGAATCACTGCAGTTGTTAAGTTAGTTACATGGTTATTAAGTGAATCTAGCTTCTCCATTGACTTTACTTGTAGGAAGGTCACAAAAGGTGATCACATGATGCTGGGACACTGCAACCGTCATAAATATGAATCAGTTGCCAAACGTCTGAATTTTGATCACAGGTCCATGATTGTACAACCACTACAGTGGTTATAAGTGTGAAAAATGGTCATAATTCATTTTTTCCAGTGCTTCAAATGATCAGTAAACGAATTGTTGTAAGTCGAGGACTACCTGCACTTTGTGAATTGGAAAGAAACTTGCCCACCTCCTGTCTTGAAATACTTAGGCTGGTTTATGTTTGTGAATTTAAAAAGTTGTTCTCTTTCATGATGGTAATACTTTGTTTTAACATTAGGTGGAAGAAAATGCAAGAACTTGACAAGATTGAAATCTTGAATCCAGAGTGGTAGGTAGATTTTACTACTTTGATTCTTGCTTATTAATAAACCTAATATGAACTGAAGCATATGTTTCAGCTTGTTTTCAGTGTAAAATATGGAGCTAGTATTAGTATTGTTTAGAGTTTAGAGGAATAAAAGTTTAGAGTATTAGTATTGTTTAGAGTTTAGAGGAATAAAAGTTCAAGCAGATGCTTCAGTCTTCTGAAGCTTTTAGTTGCCATTAAGTTGGCTGTTTTGGAGAGCCTTCCAGTATCAACTGCTTTCAGTCTTGGAGGAAGAAGATGCTTTGATGGAAGAATTACTCCTTAGATTAATAAGGAAATCAAGATATTCAAAATCATTAGCAATGCTCACTGGAAGAAGATATTTCATCCAGAATTGTAATTTAACGTATCACATGATGGGATGAGTGTTCTAAATAAGTACAGAAGAAGAATTAACTCCACCAAAATCAAAAGGAGTTGCCCAGATGCAAAGATTATTGTAAACTTGTGAATACAGAACGAAGCCTCTCTTTTATTGTACAGTCCAAATCAAATAGTGAAAAGCCTTTGATTCTAAAACGGCTATTTAAAGTTCTAAGTAGGGTTTGTTCCAAGCTTGGTGGCAGAATACCCCAGGAATATTCTGAGCTTGAAAAGATCCTGTTTTGGGCTTAGAATGCAGTACCAGTTCTGAATGGAGCCATTTGAAGCTCAGAACATTTCTGGGGAGTCGGAACTATTCATTTCAAACTTAAGACATTTCAAATTCAAGACACTTTAGTCTGTGAACTTGCTGCCATGCTGCGTTCAGTCCAAGTCTTTATCTTTTCCGTCCTAGTGGTATCTTATCATAAGTACTTCCAAGCAGCAGAGTTCTGCACTGTGTGAATCCCTGAAAAAACTGCTGAAGTGTCAGTGCAAGTTTAAAATACAGATGGGAGGGAGGGTAGAACTCTCTGTGTATTTGTTTTATGTGCACAGAAGGGATAAAGCGTTACAGAGGTATTTTTATTTATTTATTTTTATTTATTAATTTAATTTATATACCGCCCTTCTCCGAAGGACTCAGGGTGGTTTACAGCCAAATAAAAACAGATTATACAAAAATTAAAAGCATTTTAAAAATCTAAGCTGAAACAAAAATTTAAAACTATAATAAAACCATAATAAAACCCATGTTAAAATTACATCAAGCCAGCCCTGTGCGATAAAACAAAAAAGTCTTTAGTTCGCGTCAGAAGGTCCGGAGGTCAGGGAATTGACGTAACCCCGGAGGTAGCTCACTGTGTTTCACTGTGTCAGAAGCAGTCAAGTTTTCTGTAGCTACAGTAATATCCGCTTAACCACCACATTTGGGACCAGTAAGTCTTGTCACTAAGAGAGACATCATGTGACTGCAGTGCACCATCACTTCCCATTTGGTTGTTAAATGAGTCACTGTCGATCATTAAGTGAGTCATGTAACCACAACTCACGATTTTATTGCCAGCTTTATTAATTATACTTGTCAAAAGCCAGTTGTGAAGCTTGCAAATGGTAATCACATGACCAAAGAGACACTGCAACCGTCACAAGTGCAAGACGAGTTGTGCAATTACTTTTACAATGAAGCAAGGATTAAGTACCTAAATCTGAAAAGAGGTAAGATTTTGAAATAGGTAAGAATTGAAATGTTTGAGGATTAGTAAATGCGGTGGTTGCATTGATGGCATAATGATTCCAACCAGAAGTATAATTTCTTATAGTGCTCTAACATTGCTTTTAAAATTTAGATTACGGAGATAATATTCTGTTATTCTTCGT